>NC_053164.1:159624729-159945979 GCF_016835505.1 Polypterus senegalus | reverse complement strand
CACTGGGCTTTTGAAAAATTTCTCAGAGAATAAGTAAGGTAAAGAATAAGGAATTTGGCTTCACTTCCATTTTCCACCTTGATTTTTGATTTAAGATTTGCTATTTTATTTTTTCTTCTTGTTTTTGAAATGCCCTCTTGGTTTTTAACAAATACTTCTACTTTAATGCAACATATTGCTATTGGGCTTGTTCCCCAAAGTATTTAAACCAGTATCAGACTTCCTTTCTTTGCTGTCCAAGCTTGTGGATATACTGCACATTATAAAACAAACTTGTCATAGTGTTGTTTTTAAGTTCTCAGTTACAGACAGTTTTCCATAGGTATTTTGACTATGAGATTAATGTTTTGTTTTTGTCTTTGACACACAAATGTTTAGTCTCCTGGCCATGAACCCTAACTTTGTTTTTGATATATGATTGATCTCCTGATACACTCTTGCTCACCTCTGCCTGCCAATTCCATTCTGTGGTAGTACACTAAGGGTTTATTTTCTCTGAAATCAGTATAGTATTTAGCTTTAATCTGTTGCAGCAAATATTATCGTTGCTTACCTTATATTGAATTATGTTTAGTTACTTCATTCTTTATCATTTAGCATTTCTGCATTTGCACACTAAGGAACCAGACAGATAATAGCACAACATGTCTAATAGACATGTACCCCTTAATTTCCAACAATTTTTGAATTTTTTAGGACATGGATATTTCAGTTATTCTACACAGAGATGCTAGGCCATGTTAGTCCAGTAGCTGATGCAAAACAGCTGGTGGTAGAAAACTACACCACCTCATCCTAAAGATGCTCAAACAGGTTTAAGTTATTTTTATTCTCATTTACCTAAAGTCATTTTGGAATCTTCCTAGACTTATAGCATGGATCATGGTCCTGAAAGAAAAACAAAATATTTTGCAGAAGAGTGCACTACTGCTATTATGTAGATTTGCATAAAAAAACTCAGTATGATCTATGAAAACACCCTCCAGACAACTGCACCACTAACACCAGTCTGCATTTTCAATATCTGTTCAAATGCATCTTCTTTACTTCTTTCAAGAATCATCAGAAACTAAAATTTAATTATGCTAGGGAACATTTTACCAGTTTACCAATTTTTTTTCAATGAATTAGTTTCTTAGTCCAGTAAAAGCAAACATTTTTGTCTTTTACTGACAAGTATGAATCATCGCTGGGTTTTTCGACTGTCATACATTTTTTGTGACAAAGAATAAGGTGTCATTCTGTTGTGATGCATCTTCTCTGAACATTTATGTCGCCTTTGTTGATCCCTTTAATCATAGGTCTACTTCTGACCACATATCTGTCTTATAATGAATGACTTTTTGCTGGTGACATTTTTAACAACCCTGTGATTCTGAAAAGGCTCACTATCATGTCCATGCCATGTGCATAATTACATCATTCATTGATATTTAGCATCAGGCACACATAGTGATATTATACACATTTCAGATCATGTTGTGCTCGGTTCATTTGTAAAATAAAAGACAGTCTAATGGGTAATTCTCTAAATAAGAAAGAAATGTATCCATATCATATGCATAGAATATAATCCACAGATCACTTTAATTAAAGCTACACTACAATGGCTTCAATAAGAAGAAAGTATACATGAGACATCAGAAAGTGTGGAGTGGTGCAATACATCCCAATTACATTAAATCATGTTCCAAGTATTACATAAAGAAAGGCAGTGGGATAGTAGAATATATACTCCAATCTTTACACTATTATGTCACCTTTTCCATGTGAGCAATAGGCAAAATCTGTGCAAGAAGTGCAAACTTACAAATAGCATAACACAGCTCACATTGCTGATGACATATCTTAACAGATCTAGAAGCCACTGATCACAACAGAACTGACTCAGGAAAAAAATCCAATAACAAAAGGTGTCTAGCACTTGCAGTGACAAGCCCCTTGATAAACAATTCAATATTAGCAGTGGTCCAGCCCTGCTGCTGCATGCCCTCATAACAATACAACTCCAGCAGGCATTCAGCACACCTGATATATGAACCTAATTACACAAAAACATTTCCTTTCAAGCCAACAGAACAACACTTAAGGAGCTTAAGGAATTTCTCTTCTTCAAAACGGACTCATGATTTGGGAAAACATTAGTAGATTGCTAAAGAAACTATTTAGGAGCTGAAAATTAATTTAAAAAATTTTCTTCTGTTGAAACATATTTTTGCGTGCCATAAAAATAGGAATTTTAATTAATTTGTTGTAAAATTGTTTATACTGTAGCTGTGCAAAGTAGTAATGAAAGAGCTCAAATAATGCCCTCTTGCATAAAGTAGAATCTTCCTCTGGATAATGGAGAAATACAAAGTTTTTTCTAAGAAAAATGGTTGATATGGATCAGATTGGGGTAATATTGAAAATGGAAAATAGAATCTTGTCACTTTGAAAAAATTCAAGAACCAAAGTTCTATAGGACTAATATTGTAATTACACAGAGTAAGATCATTTATATAAAACTAACCAAACTAAATTGAGAACTATTTGATATTCCATACCCTATGTGTATTTTAAGCACCTTTACTTGGTATCAATGTTTCTGTCTCAATCTCTCTTGAGTGCATCTTGTAAAACATGCTAGTAAGACTCTCATTATTTTAAGGCACCTTTCCTGCCTCCTATCTGGTTTTGTAATTTACGTCTTTGAAGGTGACTCTGTCAATGTGCTTCTTACGCCTTTATTTCACTTCACTGGTGCTCTCTTTCTCAAACACGTTATTTTAAAGTCTGATATTCAGACTTTGTCATTATTTTAGGGAGCCTTTCTAGCCTCCTGCCCATTTTTATACTTCCAATCTTTGAGGGCAACTCCCTTAGCATGCCTTGTACGCTTTTACTTCTCGTGTGTCTCAAATTCACTCTTTCTCTTTTCATTTGCATCATTAAAGCCAATCAGCTTGGTCTAAGAGACTGGATACACATACTTTAGTGTTTTATTATACTGTAGTGTTGCATAATTAAGTAATCAAATTCATTATTAGAGAAGAGTACATTACATGCCACATGAAGATGATATACGACACTAAAGAAAAAATTTAATTAACCAGTTCTTAATTAAGTTCATTATTTTCTGACAATGTATTTTGAAAAAATGAAATAGACGTACTTAATAGTGAGTGACATCATTCTTAAAAATGGTGAGAAATCTGAATGTCACAGAAAAACAATGTGACATCTGGCATAGGTGAGTGAACTGAAAAGCACTTACAAAAATAAAAGAAATGCTGGTGCTGAGCGTCCTCAGCCTGACCTACTGTCCTATCATCCATTGTTGTAGGCTGAGAAAGATACACCTCCTACAAAATACATTGCACTCTCTGAAAGCCAGGAAGCCACACCACTACCTCTGTGTGAGGATCACCTGCTACACCTTCTAACTGGCTTTGGCAAATTCTGTGACCTCCTGCATTGTAATTTCATGTTTGACAGTCTCTGGCATTGAAACGCCTGGCTTTCATCTGACTCTGGTGCCACAACTGGGGTTTACTCCACACTGCTATTTTGCAAAGCTCTCTAGCCATGTGATTGCTTAACCTGTATAACAGCACAGTCTGGTGCTGAAAACCCTTTCCTGCTGCATCCAATGATATTTGACACCTTTTGAATTCTGGCCTTCCATCACATATTTTGATGTGATATAGAATATTTTTTGGCAATGAGTGTGAGAAGAGTAGTGCCACATGATACTGGCAGTAACAGGTAGAGAACTAGCCCCAGACCATGGCACAAGAGTTCAGCACTTGTCTCAATTTTTTTACTTCACACTGCACTCTTCCTGACTATGCTCAGTTTGTGGTTTGTGGTGTGGTTTTGCCTAAATTCCTCTCCTCTTTGCATGTTGGCCACTTGTGGCCTCTGGCTGCACTTTTTCAACCAAAAGGACAGATCTCTTTCTTCTCTCTCTTACATAGCACATGACAACTGCATGAATATCCTAAGGCAATCACACACAGGTAACGCATAATGAAGGAAGTGGACACTGTTTCTTGATACATACCAGGTGTGAGGGGCAGGGCAAAGATGAACCCTATGACCGCCTGTTTAATATTCCACCTGTAAACAGAACTGTTTAAAAACAATTAGGATGGAACATTAACTGATACATTGAAATCATATTAATTAAAGTTAAAAGTAAACTTACATTCATTATTACCATATATGTTACAATTGATACATTGAAATCATAATAATGAAAGTCAAGTGTAAACTTACATTCATTATTACCATATATGTTATAACCACCAGGGGGCCCCAAACCACAGCACTACCCAACACAATTCTGGGTTCAAAAAATTTTATTTGACAAAATGCCTTCCAGATACAACCACCAGCAAAATAAGCCAGCCACAATACAAAAAAACGTTGCCGGCTGCTTCCTGACTCTGACTCACTTTACACGATGCAGTAGGCTTTCTTTTAAATTAGACTCTGAAACTGCTTCCGGTCTCCTGTCCAAGTCATCTGGAACATTTCAGGGTTGTGCTGAAACTGCAGCAGTCATCCCCTGTCAGTGCCATCGGTCAGTATCCAAAGACCCTAACAGAGCTGCGTTTCTGGACTCCAACTCCCAAAGCACCCTGCGGGTGTACTAATCTGGTTCAGTCTTGAGAGACACTGCCTCCTGTCTTGTAGAAGAACAAACTTTTTCAGGTAAGCCTGATCATCCAGTCGGCCCATTATGGCCTACTGGCTGGGTGTGAACTAGGAAATCCATTCCCGAACGGGTTTATCCATTCCCAGAAATTTGTGAATCCCTTATGTCATTCCTGGGAATCCTTGGCTCCCGGGAATGACACAGTGCACGGGTATCTCACATGTGAACGGTTTTAGAACGAGCAACACTTATTGTTAATAAAACTACTGCAATATGTTGACATCAATAAAAAACTAAGCTTAACTACAAGCAGTTCATGCTGTCATATAAGTACATGTATCTAGTTAGTTGTGGTAATAATAGTGTAGAAATCACAAAGTGTTGAGCGTGCGTTCATCCAGGCGAGAGCACACCTTCGTGCAGTACTCTACTGCTGCTGAGAAAGCATGCTCTGCCACCACTGAAGTAGGCAGCACAATCATCAGATACTGATACACTTGTTCTAAACAATGCCTGCGGTTGCCATTGCTCTGAAACACCACCATTTCAGTTTTTACTGATGCATCCAGTTTCTTGTCATCATTCTGTGATTGCAGGTTTTTTCACACAGATAATGCGGATGCAACAGACTGACGCATTGCAATTTCAAGTTGTTCAAGCTGTTCAAAGCTGTTGTCTGATGAAGTGCAAGCTGCAGCAATAGCGCCACCTTCTTCCGGTGTTGTGCCACTTAATTATTTTCAACAATAACTCTGTTATTTCTTAATCAATTTTTACACTTTTACACACTATATATGTGAGCTCGGTCGTTCCCATTCAGCCAGGAATTCCAGTAGTTTCATTCCCGGGAATGGGAAACATCCAGGAATTCCTAGCTCCCAGTAATCAGGTGGCCGGGAATGGATTCCTTAGTGTGAACCCTTACTTTATGCTGGCCAGAATGAACATCCTCCCTTAATGGCACTTCCAATCTATATATACTGTAAGCCAACAGTACGCTTCTTAGAAATTTCTTGCAAAAATTACTTCCACAGTGTTTGTGGTTAATTCTTCTTTAAAAGACAATGGAAACCAGCATGCTAACTAAGTAAAAGCAGATTTAAGAAGCAATTAGGCTTCTGATTTCAAAACTGTAAAAATGAAAGCTAAGAGCGACTGGTCTGCCCCTCGATTCAGTTTGAACCCCTCCCCCCTTTAGTAATACACGCACAAAGAAGAATTAAATTGGTATGAGACTTGGTTCTTAATAAGCTAAATAAAAACTAAAATAACTTTTTGTGGCAGATACTAAACTGTCCAGAGATTTGACAAAGTAGGTGACCCTAAATCCAGTGAGTCATCATATTCATGTTCTGTAACAGTTCTCTGAACTCGTTGACCTTAGAAATTATAACACAGCATAACATAAATTAATTTACGGTTTTCCCACTCTCATATTGTACAGTAATCTTAGTTAATAAAGTTTGCAAAACTCAGCAAGCAAATTTGATCTCACTGTCTCATTACTTTCTGAAAAATAAATCTTTATTTTGAAATGCTAAATTGCATGTAACTGGGAAGTCTAGTTTTTTCTAGTTTTTAGCTTACTACACTTCTGTTTAGCACCGAAAAGGATCTTTCCAAACAAATACTCCTGTTACATGAGCCCCACCTCCCAGATTTTGGATAAGTTGTGGCAAGCCTGACGATTGAAAAAGCTGCAGCTGAAGGGACTCTTTCCCTAAGGCAAAAAACAAATTGTCTAATCACATGTCATTTTCAAACACTTTTACTTCAGCACATCAGGAAAAGAATTCTTTACATCAAGAGACTCACAGATCCCAAACCCAAATGAATCTTCTTCTGTCAGTAATTCATGAAAGATCTGAAAATTACATATCTGTGGCTTCTACTTGGAACCAAACAAAATATTTATTGCAGCTAATGGTGTAGTTCCAGCTGTAAAATTTGAAGATACAGACAGAAGTCAAAACATCTTCCAAGGTTACACAGATAACAAATGATAATTTGCACATACATAAAGGAGACAAGGTTTAAGCATTTATGAACTCAAGAGGGACTAAGGGACTATGCCTGTAACAGAAAGAAGTATTTAAAGCTATAACATATCCCACTTGACCCCTTAAAAATGTCAAAAGAGAAAAATGCCTTAAATCAGAGGAAATTAAATTGTAAATCTGTGTGCTTTCACAACAAATTCTTGCCTCAAAGCAAAATTATTCTTACCAGTTTTTTGTAAATAAACAACACCAACACACCCAGGGAATCACATAAAAGCAATTAATGACTGATTTTTCCTTGATAAGAATATTTTTGTAGCAGGTGGCCCCTATTAAGTAATAAGGGGTGGGGTTTTAATAACCACAATTTGCTGCTTTTCTTCAGTTCAGTGCAATAGCAAGCTTGAAGTTGCTGATGATGGGGCTTTACTTGCGCTTGAGCACAGAGGTATGTGAGGTAATATTTTGTATTGCGAGTCTTAGTACTTGTTTTTGTGAAGAATATATTACGGACTGAAAAGCATGTAGGAGATCCATGTTAACACATTTTGATAGAATTTACAGTATGAGGAAAACTCCCTAAGGTCATAAATTAATCTGTGTTTATATGATGTTATTTTACTAAGGAAAAGCTTTGCTTCCCTAGATCTTTTGTTAAAAGTCTCCATGAAATACTTAACACAGTTTTCTATGCAACTGTTTTTTTAAGTAGTTTCCTTTTAATATATTTTAATAGAAGCACAAACAGTAAACATCATCAGCTTTTTGTATTTCATTTTTTAATGCAGAATTAACCTTGATTGTTTGAGACTGCCCTCTAAATCTAATAGAGTATTTGTAATAAAGCTTTTTAGATGCCGTTTGATAAACAGTTGCCTTTAGTTTTGCATAAATTTTTGATTTGTGTGAAATAATGTGAATGCAGAATTTTAACTATCTGTTCTGTGATTTATTTGAACTTTGAGTATTTCTAATTTCCAGTTCAGCAACATCTCTTAAGGGTGTGATTTTTGAAACAAAAAAAAAGTAAAATGCTTTCTTTTAAGAAAATCATATTTTATTAGTTAAATAATGCTTGTAGTTTTCACTGGACTGAAAACAAATATCTAATTTAAAATAATTTCCTAGTTTCTGTCACTGGTTCAGTATAGCACATTTACCATGTAAAGCTTACCAGGATCATTGTTGCTGTATGAAACACCTCTTCTAATCAGGTCAATTTATTATTAAGTATCTTTTATTTAGTTTATTTCAGTAGCATTCAGTAGAATTTTAAGAAACTTTTATAATACTTTAGTAATCTTTTGATTTTGCACCTAAGCTTAAATATTAAAAAACGAACTGCAAAAGCATTTAAAAAATCAATGATCAATGAGATTTTTCAAATATGTCCAATGAATTTTCCCCTTATTAAAATTAAGGGTATAAAATCAGACTCACAGTATTATGATAGATATAGCAGTTAGCAGAATCTGTCTTTCTTTTTTTAGAGATCCAGGAAATGGGAGAGAAACATACTTGAAAACTTTGTCAGTATAGCTAGAGATGAAGAAACCATTGGAACTTCCATAAGAATAATTGAAAAACACAGAATTTCAAAATGTGATATTTGAATGATTCAGTGAAACAGGAGATACCAATTCTTTCCACCTAGTCTGAAAATAAGTCAGCATATATCTCAAATGTCACGGTTTACCCATCTCATTTGACAATGGTAAAGTTAAATGTACTCCCTATGTTCAAGCAGAAGAATTGACAAATTCCACACATGTATTCTGGAAGCCTGTTAGAGATAATGGCCTCTGGACATCCATCCATCCATCCATTTCCTAACCCGCTGAATCCAAATACAGGGTCACGGGAGCCAATCCCAGCCAACACAGGGCACAAGGCAGGAACCAATCCAGGGCAGGGTGCCAACCCACCGCAGGACACACACAAACACCAAGCACACACTAGGGCCAATTTAGAATCGCCAATCCACCTAACCTGCATGTCTTTGGATTGTGGGAGGAAACCGGAGCGCCCGGAGGAAACCCACGCAGACACGGGGAGAACATGCAAGCTCCACGCAGGGAGCACCCGGGAAGCGAACCCGGGTCTCCTAACTGCGAGGCAGCAGTGCTACCACTGCACCACCGTGCCGCCCTCCTCTGGACATGAATGCAACCAAAATACTTCATTAAGAAAAATGTTTAATATTTATTTTTAAATCTTTGGGTGTTTTTTGAAGGGAATGAAGTGAATGCTCATTGTGATCCTACCAACTCGCATCAATATCGTAGTGTACCCTTTTGAAGGTGTTAGTATGGTTAGAAAACCCAATATAAGTTTAAAATGGAAACTCTGGAGATGTTTTAATTTTGCAACACACTCAATTACATCAATGTGTAATTTCTCCTACATTTAAGTTCTTGGGTTTGAGAAATTCACATGCTCTAGCAGAAGTCATTGCTAACAAAAACAAAGCACAAAATCGAATTGCACAAAAATGTAGATGGGAATATAAAAAGTTGATGTGAAATATAAACAGAACCATGTTCAACAAAATCCTAAAAGGAAAAAAAAACTTAGAATCCAAAAATTAGTATCATAATGAAAACTACACATAAAGAAACCCAGAAAAACGACACACCAGGCAGTTCACAGAGCTCAGCTCAATTCTACTGTAGTTCTCAACTAGCCCTAATACTTAAAGTTGCAGGATCTCATATTAGCTAATGAGATACTTCCTGTCTTTTACCACATGTAGACTTTCAAACTTCATGGTGCCCCATTTATATCTAAAAGGCTCTTGTGACATTGATCTACCCATGAGCATGCATCTTCCCTCAATGCACCATGAGAGTAGTAGGTAATTAATTTAAAACATGCTGTAATCAGCGCATGCTCCCAAACCTCTCTCTCTCTCTCCTTCTCATTACAAAGAAACACATGTACTACTATACATGCTGAACAGAGGTTGATGCAGAACTAAATATGGGTGAGTTTCCTAAAACATTGTAATACTAATAAAATTGAAAATCATTAATTTGTGATTTTTCAGTAAACCCATTGAAACTTAAGTAGCTTCTTAAATCATCAATAAACTATATGTTCCTTGAACCATTACTAGATAGATAGACTACTATGTATTTTTTAAGCTGGGAACCTCCTGCATCAGTCTTTGCAACAGACACAGGGGGTATTAAATTCATATCATGACAATTCTCTGTAAATTCAGAATACTAAGATTTATACTTGGCTAGATGAAATAATTTCATTGCATACCTGTACATACCTTTAACTAACCCCCAGATGGCAGCTGAAGAACAATACAATATAGAACATTAGAGTATACTGCAGTGGGCTGGCGCCCTGCCCGAAATTTGTTCTTGCCGTGCGCCCTGTGTTGGCTGGGATTGGCTCCAGCAGACCCCCGTGTCCTTGTATTAGGATATAGTGGGTTGGAAAATGACCTACTGACTGACATTAGAGAATAAACATCGTGGCTGTATAGAAAATGCTGTCTTTGTAAATTGTCTGATGACATATTCATCCAAGCAGTACTTTGCTGTTGTAGTTAAGTTTGCACAACTTTGCTGCTCAATCATCAGTAACCCAGACCAATGACAATGAAAATGAAGATGTTTAAGGTGAGGATAGTAAATTTTTGTCAGTAATTATTTTTGACTAAAATGAATACATTAATAATCATCTGTATGCCATCAAAAGAAAGAATTCAGCATAAAAAAAAGAAAAATCCATTGGGATTAAATTACATTAAAGTTGAATGTCTACACATTTTCTACACTATGATATATTTTAAAGTGTTTTACTTGCAATAATAACAATAAATAAATCCTTTTTATTTTGTTATTTTGTTTTAAAAAATTAAAAAAAGAAAAAAATAAATAAACTGTCATAAATATTCTTACAAACCAGTTATTATTTTCCAGTGGTTTGGTTATACAATGAAAATGGTTTTGTATCTTCTATTTTTAAGAATTAAAGTAGGTGACATCTTTACAATTAATATAGTAACATCTAATAGAAAAAAAAACTGCCAACGAATTAAACTAGTATGATTCCACACATGTTGCTAAAGGCACATTTGAAAAATTCAGCAGTTAATCATCTTTTCATTAAAACAAAAATCATGAATGCTAATGGTCGAATAAAACAAAAAGGTGAGGCCTTGTAAGGGCATGCAATGATTGGCCTGTATGTCTGCAGACTTCTCTAACATTAACTAACATTTACATTAACTCAGCTAACAAATAATATATTTCCCTCTTTTACTATTGAGTAGAGAAACATGAATGTTTATAGACCTTTCATGTCAAAAACAAAAATCAAACAATGTGATGCTGATCTGTCTCAATTGGCATCTAATTATTGTGATACGATCATCTGAAAAAATACTGCTATAAACAGTATGTAGATTGAACGCTAAGTAAAATAAGAGCATCTTAAATACCCGCTGATCAGAAAAAATCTATTGGCTAGGAATGGTCTTAATTGAAACAGCATCACTTTAAGTTTAGAAAAAAAGGAAAAGAAAGAAGTCTCAATAACATCTCCACAGGGCATGTTGCTTTGGGCAGAATAGTTTCTATGTTGCTGAGATGTTTTCTACCAATTAATTCCATAAGGTAGTTAGATCTGCTTTCTGGATTTTTTGTGTCTTTAATAGCTGGAAAAGTAGTCTGCAGCTCAATAACTTCTGTGGACGCTGAAAGTCGAAGAACAACAGAAGCACCTGCTCGCTCAAGTTGCTACAGGCATCATAGTCTGCCAGCAGCCTGCCAGCAGGAAAAGAGAGACATCTTTAAATACTCAAGTTCGTTGACAAGAATAAAAAAACATAGCAGTTCATCTTGAGGTTATTACATGGATTGCTGTAGCCCCTGTCCACATCCTGAATTTGTACATATAGAGAAAACACTGTGTTTTTATAGATAAAAAGTGTTCAGTATTTTCAGAATGTTAAGAAATACACTTCTGCTAACTTACACGTACATAAGACCAGTTATAGCAAGTTTTGTCCTAACGGTTATAGGGTGTATGCAACTCAGTGGTTTTAGACAATACTCACTTTCTTTTTTTTTGCACGCACATTGCTTATAAAATATCACGTTCAGTTGTTCAGTTAGCTTAGCACATTCTTATTTAATACATAAGTGTCATGACTGATTTATAATATCACAGGGTGTTCTGTTAGTATCAAAAGGTCAGCATTTTCTCATAAAGGAATGCAAGTTAGTCTAATAATTCTGTGCATAAACTTAATTCTTTTTCTACCTAAATGAAGAACAAACCATATAGAAGTAAAAATCATATAGCTCTCTGCAGCATGCTTAATACAAAATACAGTCATTGGTATTCTGAGTTAAATATTTATAATCATTTCAGTTAATAATGTTTTTTTCTTTCTCAGTTTGATGACTTTGAGTGTAGGGTGTGAAGAACATTTCAAATTAACCCAATAATTTCCAAAAGATATAGTAGGCAGAACCTGAACAGTGTATTCATACTGTATGTGTATTTCAAATGTATAAAAATAAACAACTTTGTCACAGTATATAATTGTACTCAATATGTTTTAAATAAAATAAATGGAGAAATTGCACATAAAACAAAAACTATTACACACAAAAAGTAACCATATAGAAAGTTATAATGTTCCTCAAAATAAATATAGACCCAAATTTTATATGCCATGTAGTACTGAAATGTCTAGATAGGGGATGTTTAATAGATTTGGTCCTAATGTTGCATTTACATTCTGTTATACGACAATGAATAGAGTGTAGAATTTTACCTACGTATAACAAAGGACTGGGACACAACAATAATAAAACATTACTACAAATCACAAAGTCTCAGACCTTAAGTTTACTGTTATAGAAATAGTTAAACCACACCCCCGTTAGGTTCATTTTGACAAACTTTTCCTATGCAGGGAAACACTGCATTTTTCAATTAAAGACTTTACACCCCATTGGTCTTAACAAATCACTGGACTGGGTATGTTTTTTGTGATATACCCCTGAGTGTCTACATCCTCTTGCTTTCATTTCTGGTCAGACAGATACAGATGTCTGTGTTATGTATAGTGTATGAAGTACACAAGTTCTCATTTGTTCTCTTGTGTAATGCATGCTGTCTTTCCAGTTCTATTCTCTCGATTTATATACTCTTGTTGTTTTTTTCTTTCAGCTAGTTACAAGCCCCTTATTTGATTTTCCTTGATATTTTCTTTTTTATACATTGGTGAGGTGAGATACATTTTTTGCTAAGTATTTTTTTTATAATTCTGCAGTGTTTATATATTTATGATAATTAATTTACGGTTAATTTACGGTTATTAATTTATCTTTATCATTCATACAGCTTTTGGTTTTGGGTCAAGTGATTGATAGATGATTGATGGTTCCTTTTCCAATATCATAAGTATATTTCAATGGGTTGTTGGTGGTTAATTGTCACATGGTATTATTTACTCATTTAGTGTTTGATTATATATTTATAATTTTTAAGTTCATTATTAGCTTGCTGTGCCACAATGAAGAGGTTTTCCTTTAAACGTGTTGGCCAGATCTGCACCTTGCATCACTGAATGTGTTCTGAATCCAGCGACACTTCTTTTTATGTTTTACCTACATAAGATATTATTTCACATAATTATTGTAAACAAATTGGGCTGTTAGTTCTATTTCTAGTTGGCTCACACTATTTAATATTTTTTATTGTTCTGTTATTTTTCTATTTTTGTTTTCTATTGTTTGTTGTATATCTATTTTATACTGTATATGTATATCTATACTGATAAAAGGCAAAGCCCTCACTGACTCATTCACTCACTCACTCACTGACTGACTCACTGACTCATCACTAATTCTCCAACTTCCTGTGTAGGTAGAAGGCTGAAATTTGGCAGGCTCATTCCTTACAGATTACTGACAAAAGTTGGGCAGGTTTCATTTAGAAATTCTACGCGTAATAGTCATAACTGGAACCTATTTTTTCATCCATATACTATAATAGACTTCTGCTCGATGCCCGTGGATGGCGAACTTACGCCTCCCACGTAATTTAGTGCCTGCCCATATAAGGCCGTCCGTCAGCGGCAATCCAATAGAAACACTGCCTCTAAATATTCACGGGTGAAGGAGTGTGCTTATGCAGAGAAAGATGAGATGGTCAGGGTGGTGTTTGGCAAAAACTCAGCGAAACTGCAAAAGAAACTTTTAAGTGCCAGGTCTTAGCTAACATTAAATACAGCCGTGGACATCGCACAAGATGGCACCAGCACAGCTGGGAACCTTCAATGCATGTACACCGAGCGGTTCATGTGAACTGACGCAGTGCACAGACAAAAAGCAACAGTTCCAAAGAGTGCTGAACAAAAACCGAATGACACAATTGAGAAGGCGGCAAAAAAATATGAAGAGTGTGATACATACAAGCCTATTCATAAGTGCAGCTACTGCGGAAACAAAGCACACGGTGGAATCCCACATAATTTAGTGCCTGCCCATATAAGGCCGTCCGTCAGCGGCAATCCAATAGAAACACTGCCGCTAAATATTCACGGGTGAAGGACTGTGCTTATGCAGAGGAAGATGAGATGATCAGGGTGGTGTTTGGCACAAGCTCAGCAAAACTGCGAGAGAAACTTTTAAGTGCCGGGTCTTAGCTAACATTAAATACAGCCATGGACATCGCACAAGATGGCACCAGCACAGCTGGGAACCTTCGATGCATGTACACCGAGTGGCTCACTTGAAATGACGCAGTGCACAGACAAAAAGCAACAGTTCCAAAGACTGCTGAACAAAAACCGAATTACGCAATTGAGAAGGAAGCAAAAAAATATGAAGCGTGTGATACATACAAGCATATTCATAAGTGCAGCTACTGCGGAATCAAAGCACACGGTGGAAAAAGTCAATGTCCCGCTAAAGGAAGACAGTGTAAAAAAAAACCCGTGCATGCAGTGTGTCATGTCTTAGATAAAGAGGAAGACAAGCTGTTTATTGATGCAGTAAGAAACGAATCGATGAATGAAACCTGTTATCTTTACAACGATTGACAAACACGTCCGAGGTTCGATTACCCTCGCATCCCCTTGGTTTGAGACGTTTTAAAAAATATGCGGTTAACGCAGAAAGACAGATCACCAATTGAAGCTTTATGAATAATGAATACTTTATTCGCCATCAATGATTGTTTTGGTAAAGCCATACTCAGTGTATTCATTAGATGAACTGTAAAAAAGTAAGAGCGAGGGGAGGGTGACTTATTGAGGCACGCAGGCTTGAAACCACAATAGCACGCGGGCTCGATGCGTCGGTGCGCGTCAACTCGATCTGAATTGTGCGATCACATTCGAAAAGATATATCTTTTCAAGTTCTATTTAGTCGACACAAATATCTTTGGTTGGAATGTAAAGCGAATTTACTCTTTACATTTGTATGGTGAAGAAAAATGTATGCAACGATGCCTACATTTAACTTACATTCCTACCAAAGATATTTCTGTTGACTAAATAAAAATTCCTTCTATTTAAAATTTAAATAGAACTTGAACAGACGATAGTTCATAATATCCATGCAGACTTGCACGTAAGAGCGGGAGTCATCCGTTTTAATAAACAGCGTATTGCACTGATACGAAATAGCCTGCCCATTTAATTATTTAGGAATGGATAAATAAATTAAGATTTTGTACAAATAATGTTTTTCATTTTTCTTCTTTGATGGATTCTGGCACCCCCAGCAACAGTTGCTCGCACCCCAAAGACCGTATATATGTATATATATATATATATATATATATGTGTGTGTGTGTGTGTGTGTGTATGTATATATGTAGATATGTATGTATATATATGTTTATACTAGCAAAATACCCGCGCTTTGCAGCGGAGAAGTAGTGTGTTGAAGAAGCAATGAAAAAGAAAAGGAAACATTTTGAAAATAACGTAACATGATTGTCAATGTAATTGTTTTGTCACTGTTGTGAGTGATGAGTGTTGCTGTCATATATATATATATATAAAATATATATATATATATATTTACACACACACACATAAACATATATATATACATATCTATACATATACACATATATACACATACACATACAGTATATACATACATATATATATCTACATATATACACATACATATACATACACACATACATACATACACACACACATATATATATATACATACACACACACATATATAAACATATATATACATATACATACATATTTACATATATACACACACAGCTATTTCGTATCAGTGCAATACGCTGCTTGTTAAAACGGATAACTCTCGCTCTTAAGTGCAAGTCTGCGTGGATATTATGAACTATCGTATTTGTTCAAGTTCTATTTAAATTTTAAATAGAAGGAATTTTTATTTAGTCGACAGAAATATCTTTGGTAGGAATGGTAAAAGCAGACAGGAATATTATTCGTGAATAAATCAACTCAAACCTTAAATAACTTAAAAGAACAAACATTCAAATTTCTTTACTCTTATGTAAATTTATATAAAAAATAATCTTAGATTTTAAATATCCCAAAAGATTTTGCTCTCCATAAAAATATATCCTTTCAAAATTATACAAATTCAAATATGAACATGCTGCATAACAAAACCTGGAAATATAAATAAAATGTGTTCCTTTCAGCAATGACAAATCAAATCATTAAGTTGTCTTTGCTCATATGTTATTTTAGAGCTGGACGCCTGGCATCTATTTTTGGCAACAGGTTCGTTTGTTTGGTGTGAGGTTCTGTGTTGTGGAGATTCTCAGGATGGATTGCAGGTGCTCATCAGTGAGGCGACTCCTGTGTGCTGTTTTGTTAGTCTTTATCACTGAGAAGAGCTTCTCACACAGACATGTAGACGGACTTTTTTTGTTCTTCAAAGTCACCAAAGCGCCGTGCAAACTCAGTGCGCTCGGTTTATCAGCAAAGTGCGTATTTGGGAACACCGTAGTGACGACTTGGTTTAACATTACTTGGCAACAGGGAAAGTTGCACTGGTGCATTTGTGTCTCCCATAAAAGCAACTTCACTTGAAATCACTTTGTGATTGTGCACGGGTAAAAACATCCGCTGGTGTCAGATTCTTATTTAATTCTTCTGCTTTCTGTATCTTCTGCATTGCATTCAGGTCTTTCAGCCTCACTGATGAGCACCTGCAATCCATCCTGAGAATCTCCACAACACAGAACTCCCTGATGTTTTGTCTCATAGTGCCGTCTTAGATTAAATTCTGTAATTACAGCCACATTAGCTCCACAAATGAGACACACGGGTTCAGTAAACATATACTCAGCCTCCCATCGGTTTTTAAAGGCTCTATTTTCAGAATCAACTTTTCTCTTCAGCATCGTGTGAGCTAGCTTCGCAATAACTTGCAGCATCATAAGCTAGACTTGATTAACGCGTAAGTGTTGGCAAGGCAGCTGAAGCGCTGCATTATGGGATCTGTAGTTTATTGTGTTACCAGCGCTTCATATACCCGGCCATTAATAACAATAATACAGTATATAAAATGATCTCGCGGGCTGGATATAATTACACCGGGCGGATGTGGCCCGCGCCCTTGAGTTTGACACATATGGACTAAATAGAACTTGAAAAGATATATTTTTTCAAATGTAATCGCGCAATTCAGATAGAGTTGACGCGCACTACAGCCTGCATGCCTCAATAAGTCATCCTCCCTCGCTCTTACTTTTTACCGTTCATCTAATGAATACACTGAGTATGGCTTTACCAAAACAATCATTGATGGCGAATAAAGTATCCATTATTCGAGTATGTAGATCGGGATATATATATACATATATATATACCCGCGTATCGCAGCGAGAAGTAGTGTGTTAAAAAGCTAGAAAAGAAAAGGGAACATTTTAAAAATAACGTAACATGACTGTCAATATACAGTATTTGTTTTGTGAGTGTTACTGAGTGTTGCTGTCATCAATGATTTGATTATCATTATTTCTTTCAATCAGGTTTGTATTTGTAGGATGTGTTGTGTTCAAGTTACATTCCGTGTTTGTCAATCGTTGTAAAGATGACAGGTTTCATTCATCGATTCGTTTCTTACTGCATCAATAAACAGCTCGTCTTCTTCTTTATCTGAGACCTGACACACTGCATGCACGGGTTTTTTACACTGTCTTCCTTTAGCGGGACATTGACTTTTTCCACCGTGTGCTTTGTTTCCACAGTAGCAGCATTTATGAATATGCTTGTATGTATCAGACGCTTCATATTTTTTGCTGCCTTTTCAATTGTGTAATTCGGTTTTGTTCAGCTCTTTGGAACTGTTGCTTTTATCTGTGCACTGCGCCAGTTCACGTGAGCCGCTCGCTGTACATGCATCGAAGTTCCCCAGTTGTGCTGGTGCCATCTCGTGCTGTCCATGGCTGTATTTAATGTTACCTTAGTCCTGGCACTTAAAACTTTCTCTCGCAGTTTCGCTGAGTTTGTGCCAAACACCACGCTGACCATCTCATCTTCCTCTGCATAAGCACAGTCCTTAACCCGTGAATATTTAGTGGGAGTTTGCTATTGGATTGCCGCTGACGGACGGCCTTATATGGGCAGGCACTAAATTACAAACGCCAGCGGCAGCCTGTCTATGAACTTAATTTAAAGTGTAGGTTTACATCGTGCTTTGTTTCCGAAGTAGCAGAACTCATCAATATGGTTGTATTTGTCACTCGCTCGCTTCTTATTGTTTCGCTGCCTTCTCAATTATATAATGCATGTTTTCTTCAGCGCTTTTTGGAGGTCTTCCTGATTTTCTATGTACTGCGTGATTACGTGAGGCGTGATGATGTCACACGAAACTCCCCCCGGCGTTCAAGCTCATCTCCATTACAGTAAATGGAGAAAAACAGCTTCCAGTTATGACCATTACGCATAGAATTTCGAAATGAAACCTGCCCAACTTTTGTAAGGAAGCTGTAAGGAATGAACCTGCCAAATTTCAGCCTTCCACCCACACGGGAAGTTGGAGAATTAGTGATGAGTCAGTGAGTGAGTGAGTGAGTGAGTGAGTGAATGAGTGAGTGAGTGAGTGAGTGAGGGCTTTGCCTTTTATTAGCATAGATATATGTGTGTGTATGTATATATATATGTATTTGTGTGTGTGTATGTATATGTATGTGTGTATATGTAGATATATATATAATAATAAAAGGCATAGCCCTCACTGACTGACTCACTGACTCACTGACTCTGACTCTGGCTTCCCTGAGCTAACTGAAACCAATGTACATACTTATTTCGGTGGTATGACGCCACTGTCAGTCGCCATATTGAATTTTCCAACATTACTAATTCTCCAACTTCCCATGTAGGTAGAAAGCTGAAATTTGGCAGGCTTATTCCTTACAGCTTACTTACAAAAGTTATGCAGGTTTCATTTCAAAATTCTACACGTAACGGTCATAACGGTCGACAATGTCCGCCAAGTTGAACTTTATTTATGGCCCCATCTTCACGAAATTTGGTAGGCGGCTACCCTGCGCTAACCGAAACCGATGTACTTACTTATTTCGATGGTATGACGCCACTGTCGGCCGCCATATTGAACTTTTCAACATCACCAATTTTCAAACTTCCCATGTAGATAGAAGGCTGTCCCCATCTTCACGAAATTTGGTAGGTGGCTTCCCTGCGCTAACCAAAACCGATGTACTTACTTATTTCGGTGGTATGATGCCACTGTCGGCCGCCATATTGAATTTTCCAAACGTCACTAATTCTCCAACTTCCCGTGTAGGTAGAAAGCTGAAATTTGGCAGGCCCATTCCTTACAGCTTACTTACAAAAGGTAAGCAGGTTTCATTTTGAAATTCTACGCGTAACGGTCATAACGATCAACAACGTCCGCCATATTGAACTTTCTTATTCATGGCCCCATCTTCACGAAATTTGGTAGGCGGCTTCCCTGCGCTAACCAATGTACATACTTATTTCGGTGGTATGACGCCACTGTCAGCCGCCATATTGAACTTTCCAATGTCACTAATTCTCCAACTTCCCGTGTAGGTAGAAGGCTGAAATTTGGTACTTATTTCGGTGGTATGATGCCACTGTCGGCCGCCATATTGAAGTTTTAATGGAAACCAATGTCTGTACTTATTTCGTTGGTATGACACCACTGTCGGCCGCCATATTGTACTTTCCAACGTCACTAATTCTACAACTTCCCGTGTAGGTAGAAGGCTGAAATTTGGCAGGCCCATTCCTTAAAGCTTACTTACAACAATTAAGCAGGTTTCATTTCGAAATTCTACGCGTAACGGTCATAACGGTCAACAACGTCCGCCAAGTTGAACTTTCTTATTTACGGCCCCATCTTCACGAAATTTGGTGGGTGGCTTCTCTGAGCTAACCGAAACCAATGTACGTACTTATTTCGGTGGTATGACGCCACTGTGAGCCGCCATATTGAATTTTCCAACATCACTAATTCTCCAACTTCCCATATAGGTAGAAGGCTGAAATTTGGCAGGCTTATTCCTTACAGCTTACTTACAAAAGTTGAGCAGGTTTCATTTCGAAATTCTACGCGTAATGGTAATAGTTATTTCGGTGGTATGATGCCACTGTCGGCCGCCATATTGAACTTTTCAACAGTCTTTGTTTCTTATGGGCCCATCTTCAAGAAATTTGGTACACGGGTTCCCAACGCTAACTGAATCCAACTTACATATATACGTCCATAACCTGCAGCTCAGTCACCGTGTGAGGCGGCGTTGGGATTGGGAACCATGTTGCTGGCTGCCTGCCTATATAAGGCCATCCGTCGCTCCAGTCTCTACATTCCATTCCTTGCTTCGCCACGGGATTCACGTCTCCCTACTGATAACTACAGCCTTTTTGTTTAATCCATGGCTTCTCCGCTGTTTCATTGTTCATTTATTACGATTATAGTTATTGTATAGGTATTTTACACTTACTTTACATTGCTCAGGTACCCATTTCCTTTATCATTCCAACCCCCATTAACATGTCTATCGAGATGATCACTATCGATCAAAGAACTATCACTTACCGAGTGGTTTCCATGCCCGGAGATACCACCTACCTTTTCCATTCTCTTTGTTACATATTGCACGGCCGTATCAGGCTCACTCTTGATATCCGGAGGAACATTGTGTCTTATGTATTGAATGACTGGGACAGGTTCAAGGTGTGGACTGATGACGGTACAGGAGATAATAATACTACACAGGAGCACTATAAGAGTGAAGCCCTTCACCTATGGATCTGCATGTGAGTTGATGGCTGCCACTGAATTGTTCGGTTGTCGCTTTCAAGTGTACCGAAATGGCCGAATATTTTAAACCTTTCGACAACCACCAATGCCTCTTAAACATCTTAGATTCACAGGTGACGATTTGAGTAGTGGACACTTTGATGTTTATGAATGTTTAAACTCTCAAAAGCTGGATGGGAAGTTATTGATTAAACCGGTTGAATACTTGACAGATGCTGAATGTCTCTTCAATGCAAGTCCTACAAATACTGTCGTAATTGAAACAAACCATGAAACTCAAACCGATTATGACAGCAGCAATCCAAGCTGTGAGATTTGAAACAACATTACTGTTCACATGGCCAACTGTACGTTGCATGCTCAAGAGTAAGTTCAGCGCACAGCTTGGTCATATTACAACCGGAGGGCCGAACTCACAATGTGGTATACAAAGAGATCCATAACAAATAATTATTGGTATATTTTCCTCAGTTTAAAAAGGTTTAATTTTCTTCTTAATAAAAATTTTAAGGCAGTACTTCGCCACTGCAAAGCGCGGGTATTTTGCTAGTATACTATATATGTGCTTACAATTTTTTGAATCATCCACTGACATTTATAGAACACTAGCCGAAGACAACCATAGCATACGGCAGGCTTCAAAGTTTTTGAATGCCGGTCCACATTCAGTTCACCACCGACCATCGGTGTCCGCTATAGCCAGGTTTTCCGTGTAGGTCTGTAGGACTGTAGGTGTAGGTCTGTAGGAGGCTAGTAATAGATTCAACGCAACTACACAAAACATGGAAAAAATTTTTAAAAAGTCACATGACTACTTGCAATTAACACACCAATTAGAAGAGTTGGTACGTAAATGATTGTCACTTAGTGTGAAGTGTGAAACTGTTGTTTCAATTTCTTAATGGCAGCATAGTTTGGTGAATAACCAGTCAGTGCAATTCTGATTGCATTCCTGAGGTTCTGGTCGATAATTACACTTCGATGTTTCGTCTTGATAGTGTTCATAGTGGAGAATGCACAAGAATATGTTGAACCAAACATAGTGAGCACGGAAATCGCCAGTTTCTTTGCAGCAGGATCCTGAGAATCTGGAACAAACTTTGACCAAAAATTGTTATGCCGACTTTGTTCAATTTTGCTTTCAAAACATGAGAAGCTTGCAAAACAGCTGCTTCCATTTGCAACAGTGATGGGTTTGAGTTCGGAAAAATTGAGGCAGCCACAGATGTCCATTCACTCTCAGGCTGGACAATGAAAGGATCAGCAACAAACAAAAACACAGGCTTCAGTTTTCTGAAATCCTTAAAACATTCATCAAGCTCGACCTTCAAATGATGTAGAAATGTGGAAATCAACTGAAAACATGCCTGTTGATCAGCTGTCATTTAGCTCTTCAGGTTTGGGAAATGCAGCATTTTGCCACCTTACAAGTCATTGATGAAAATGCTCAGTTTTGTTTCAAAGGCACAACATTTTTATTGCAATTTGACAACAGTTTTGTCTGCACCCTGAAGTGACAAATTCAATGGATTTATATGTCCCAACAAGAAATGCCAGCAGTGCGACCTTGCCACTGTCTTGAATAAATGTTAAAAATTCTGCAGTTTTCTCTGTATTCAAGGACTGCAGGAAGTCAACTACATCTCAAAGAGATTCCAGAACCTTTCCAACACACTGCCCTTGCTTAACCATCTGACGTCATTGTGAAGCAGCAAATCTCCAAATTCTGCAGACATCTCTTCAAGAAAAGAACAAAACAGACGATGCTGCAGAGACAAATTGCATCGTAAAAAATTCACTAAGTTGACAAGAGTAGACATCAGTTCCGCCAGTTCGTCACAAAGTTTTGAACAGAGGGCCGACTGATGAATGATGCAGTGATATACAACAATGTTGGGCTGAAGTGCCTTCATACGAGTGACAAGTCCTCTATCTTTACCAGTCATTGCTGGTGCCCTGTCTGTTTTAAGGGAAACCATTTTTGTTAGATCCAATCCAGCTGCGTGCATAAACTGCGATAATGCTGAAAACACGTCCTCACCGCGGGTCTGTTTTGCTAGCGGTAGTAATGTCATAAACTCTTCAACAAAATTATGGCCATCAAAAAATCTTGTGAACACACAGAGTTGAGACATGTCAGTTTTATCAGTGAATTCATCGCACACAAGAGCAAACAATTCAGCCTGTTTAGGATCTGATATTAACTGACCACCGACAATGTCAGAAAGGTCATCTACACGACGACTAGCAGTACTGTCTGATAATGGTATCTGCTGAATCAGTTCTACACACTTTTTGTCGCTAAAAAGAACCGAAGAAGCAGACATCATGTATTCTTTAACAACCTCTACATCAGTAAATGCTTTCTTATGTCTGCCAAGAACCCAAACAATACGTAGCGAATCTTCTGTAACATTTGTGTGGTGGTCGCTCTCGTCATCAGCGATGAACTCGCTACCAACAACGACTTAAGGGCGTCGATCTTATGCGAACGGAGCTCTGACTTTGGTGGATAATTTGCATTGTAGTACTCGCCGTATTTCGTCTCAAAATGTCATTTTACATTGCCGCTTTTAATCACATTTACCATTTCCTGGCAATTTTATAGACCAAACGGCTTGTAAAAAAGACCAAAAAAATGCCAGTAGACCAAACGCAAATTTTATATGCCAAACAGCTTTCAAAAATACAAGATTTCAGTTATTTGGCAACCCTGCTACAGAGTAAATAATAAAACAACAATAATTTTGGTGCTTTTATATTCGGACTTTTGACTTACGCAGAAGACAGTCGTGGTCCACCATAAACATCTTGGACCGCGGTCCTCCGTTTGTGTACCACTAGCATACGGTGGTGTAAGAAAAGGAACGGAAAACGGTGAGAAAGGAATTCAGTATAACAAAGGCTTAGGAAACCACCGTCGCAGTATAACGAAAATAGCAAGGAGCGAAACCAATGGCAATGGTCGAGAGAGTACCTTCCTGTAGCAGGCTACGGAAAACATAGACATATATAGATAGACACCGCATTCACTGTGTTGCCCAGTCAACACGATAAGTCTGCGCGTCCGCCCTATTGCAAGTGGTAAAAGTGCCATTTGAACTAATACAGGTAGACGTGGAAACCGGGTTTTCTGTTGAAAAAACAATTAACGTTTTAAACAGTATCATTTATATACAACAGATTTTGGCGAATCGTTTACATGCAGTTATTTATATCCATTTATACACTAATAATGGCAATTATTAAATAATAATAATAATTATTATTATTATTATTCAAAAATTCTCCCCGTATAAGTAACATTTCTTGGACTGCTTTCTTCCATCTCTGAAACATTTCTAGACTTCGTTTTGTTCTTACACTACACACTGCTAAAGTATTGGTTAATGCCCGAGTCATCTCACGTATTCTATCTGTCATCCCACAAAAACGTATCCATCGCTTACAATTTATTCAAAATTTTGCTGCCAGGATAAAAACCTGCTCTTCTAAATCCACTGAACATACTACACCTATTCTCTCTCAACTTCACTAGCTCCCTGTTAACTACAGAATACAATACTAAATACTGCTGTTAACATTTAAAGCTCTCCACAACCTCACTGATCTCCTACAGACTGACACTCGTCTCGCTTACTTAGATTCTCATCTGCAGCTGTACTTTCTGTACCACACATCAAACTTTGTGTTATGGGAGCTCGAGTGTCTCTCATAGTGTTGCTCAACTCGGGAATTCTCTTCTTTCTCATATACATCAGCTCGATTCAATAACACCTTTTAAAACTACCCTGAAAACTTATCTTTTCAAACTGGCATACCAATTGTGAATTTTGCACTGTTACTGCCAGTTATCTTTGTTTGTTTGTTAATTATTGCTGTGGACGCGGAAGTAGGATTAGAGATGGACTCTGTCGTGCATATCCCATGGTCTTAGAGTTGGTGGACAGGGCTCTGTGAATTGGCGGGCGTGGCTCTCTGTCTTGTATGCGCTTTCTGTCTTGCTTGCCCTAAGTTAGAGTTGGTGGGCGGGGCTCTGTGAGTTGGCGATCGTGACTCTCTGTCTTGCGTGCGGTGTAAAGTCAACATGGCTCAGAGGTGCATGTGAACTTTTGCACAGACGAAAGCAACTGAGGCTGTGTTTGGTGAGTTGTTGTGTGCCTCGAGAGCGACGCTGGACTCAGGTAAATGGTTAAAGTTGGCATGCGTAGCTCTGTCGTGTGTACCCCATGATGTGGTAGGTGGGTTAGAGTTGGCGGACGGGGCTCTGTCGAGCGTATCCCATGGTCTTAGACTTGGCGGGCGGGGCTCTGTCTTGCTTGTGCTCACTGTCTTGCGTGCCCTCAGTGTCTTGCTTGTGCTCAGTGTCTTGCATGCCCTTAGTGAATTATATATATAGATTTATTAATGAGTTTTTTTTTTTTGCTGAATGTGCATTATAACATGTAAGTCCCTGTCTTGTCTGAGGCTGTGTCTCAGTACTTTAGCAAAACCAGTTTTTATTCAGCTTGAAACAAGAACAGCACGATCATTTATTATAACAGGATCTACTAGTTGCCTATACACAGACACAGCAATCAGACAAGGTCGTGGACAGGTTAGTGGCCAAGTAATACTGTTCCCTGTGTTTATAATGTTCCTTGCATCACCCATCGACAGCAGGTGCTTATAGTGCAACCGCAATCTTTTCAGATTTGTTTTCTCAGCGAGCTGCAACAGTGCTGGCAGCCTGTGGTTGCCCCAGCAACTGATAGGCTGTCTTCCACAGACACAGCGATCGCACTTCATACCAAAAGAGTTTAGAAACCTTACAACATACTTTGTTGTATTACATGTGGGATATTAAAATATGTATATATATTCTTTTTGGGTTTTGCTTACTTTATCTTTTGGTCATTTTCCCAGCAAGTGGATTATTTATATTGTCTTGTAGTTTTGCGGAAGTGGCTGTGTTATTCCCAATACTTTCCAGACAGCCTACTTAAAATGAAGATAAAACAAATTAACTATGTGTAAATAACATGAGAAATATGTGTTAAGATTAAATAATGCTCTCTTTTATTATTTTTTGTTTGTTATTTTCACCATATTAGTATTTCAGTGATATCATTTTTGGCAATATTTTTTATTTCTTGGGTGCTGTCATTTTTAGTTTCTGTTTGTAATGGCTACCATTAATTTGTGTGACTGGTAACTACGTTGCTATGTGGTTGCTAGACACATGATTCATACTGTATGCCATGTGATCAATGACATTATGGCAGCCATGTCATACAAGATAGCCACCAAATTAATGTAGTGTCCAAAGTTTGTAAAAGTAAAGCAAAGACCCCTGAAAAACACAAATATAGAAATTCCTGGTATTGACTTTAGTTTGGTTTTGGCTACAAATCCTATGAACTGCCTTAGATTTGAAGGTCAATCTAATTATTTAAATTAAAAAATAAATTAACATCATTGCATCTGCATTAATGAGATATTATCATCTTTATTCCCTGTATTTCTTAGGAAAAAAGTTTTACAAAGGGTAGTAATTTGAATAACAAAGGACTGATCAGTTTCCATCCATCCATCCATTACCCAACCTGCTATATCCTAACTACAGGGTCACGGGAGTCTGCTGGTTCCAATCCCAGCCAACACAGGGTGCAAGGCAGGAAACAAATCCAGGGCAGGGCGCCAGCCCACCACAGATTGATCAGTTTGCTAAGTCAAATTAATTTTCCGTCTCTCAGCAATAAAAAATAATAGCATCTTGTTATTTCCTCTAGCATTGCTGCTGATGCCATTGCATTCAGACGCTGTCTTCATGAAAGCCTGCCAGACAGGATGGGACTGATCTGCAGGCCTCTGTGAGGTTATTTGTGCACTTGCTGTGAATCACTCCCCTTGTCATGTGTGTTGGTCATGTTTTCTCACATCATAACGGCCATCACAGCTAAGCATATTGTAAACTAGAAAAAGCTCAGGGAAAATCAAAAAGCCATGCTTTTGAATGTGACAGTTGATGTGACAAAGTCTAATAAAGAGCTTTTTTAAACATTATAGGACAATTAGGTTCTGTTCTTATCCTAACACTATCATTAATCTGTCAATTTTAACATAATCTGATGTTAAATAATCACAAATAGGGGTCATCTGCAGGGCCAGGGAAGTGTAAAATTGTTTTTCATTGAAATTAATTGTATCTAGGTTTTTGCAATATGAAAGTGTACTTTATGAAAGGCTTTTCAGAAATGGATTAGCTCCTTCTTAAAAAGGATTATTATTGCCCTCTCCATTGAATTAGGATGCAGTCTTTAAGACGGTCAGTTCTCACTGTTCCAGGTTGTAATTACTTGGCTCATATTTTATTAGTAGTATTTTAGTAGTGATTGTAATACAACTTCCATAGAAAAAAAAGTCTGATTTATTTTAATTTTTTAAGAACTTGTTTGGCTATACATAAAACAAGGAGTGATCCTACATTCACTTGTACTTTTGATGCTTCACTACACTTAATATTTGATACTTTAAAAATTCTACTTGAGAAATGTATTAATAGAAAAGTTTATTTTTACTTGAGTCACTTTCTAAAAAAGGTATCTCTTCTGTTACTCTGGTAAGGGCTTTGGGCACTTTATATAACACTGTCTGTACATACAGTACAGAAAATGATGCATGTATGGGTGTGGCAGAATCAGCCAGATTCCAAAAATTAGAGCCAATTTTTTGTAATGTTTCTCTTTTGCTCCTGAACTTAAAAAGAGTTACATATGTAATTTAAAGGTAAAGAATAGATAGTTTCAGTTTTTTATACTTAAAGATTCTAAATTCTGCTTAGCAACCAGGTTTTGTTAACAGGCTACCATCTTGGACGTGGTGTATGCAAACTTGACAAAAGTAATGAGATCTGTGGGTGTAAACGTTTTATTGGTTTACTACCCCGAGTGACACTAAAAAAACAGTTTTTCTTATTAGCAAGAGTCAGTTTCAGTTAAAACCAGTTTCTCTTATTAGCAAGAATTATAGCAGAAATGCTGTTAATAATGTTGATTTAGAGAAATTTAAGAATTGAAATTACGGTGGAAACAATGACCTATAAGTATATTATTGTCCTGAACTTTAGTATATGCACCCCCAAAGAAAAAAAGTTTTCTTCCATTGACCAATGCAATAGGGGCGGCACGGTGGCGCAGTGGTAGCGCTGCTGCCTCACAGTTAGGAGACCCGGGTTTGCTTCCCGGGTCCTCCCTGCGTGGAGTTTGCATGTTTTCCCCGTGTCTGCGTGGGTTTCCTCCCACAGTCCAAAGATATGCAGGTTAGGTGGATTGGCGTATCTAAATTGGCCCTAGTGTGTGCTTGGTGTGTGGGTGTGTTTGTGTGTGTCCTGCGGTGGGTTGGCACTCTGCCCAGGATTGGTTTCTGCCTTGTGCCCTGTGTTGGCTGGGATTGGCTCCAGCAGACTCCTGTGACCCTGTGTTTGGATTCAACGGATTGGAAAATGGATGGATAGACCAATGCAATAAAGGACATAAAGATGGGCATAGCAGTTGTGGAGAGTCCCTCAGTGTTGCACAGTTTAAAGTCCTTTCACTTTGTCGTGATTTGCTGTTGGATTTGTATGGTGTGATTATATAGCTTTGTTGATGCCTGTTCCTGTTGGGGCTTTAAAGGCTGGTAGTATTTGAAAGAAGGCAAATAAAAGGCCATAGGTGAATGTACTTTAGTTAGTTGTAGTTAGTATGGATAAGGAGGAGACAAAATCTGTTTTAAGTGTGGCTGGAACTAAATATGGCATGTGTTGTGTGATGGGTAGATGTATGTATGGAGCAGAGGTATTTTGTAAGTAAAATGAGGAAGTAGGAAGTTTGATGGAAATAGGAAGTGTGGTTGACTAGACTGAGTTTTGCATATACTGTTTTAAATTCAGCTTTAGCTATCTTGAGAAAATATGGTAATTGCATGGAGATGTTTATTATTTACCAGAAACTAAGCAACATGTGGTAATGGTGTGTCTAAATTCTGGGCCATTCACCATTAAATCATGGGAATTGTGTCTATAATATAGGTCCCACGTGGCTTAACTAAATAAGATGGGGAAATCCTTGTGGTCCTTCAATACAAAGACACACTTTTATTACTAAAACTTTTTTTTTACCATTATGAAATAGTTTAGAAATAGGTTCATACGCTTTTTTAACAGCATGATGAGGTGACCAATCAACTAGGAGATATAATCATTTTAAATTTAGTGGCATGAACTTGAATGAGAGAGATTTGAAAACCATCACAGAACACCTGGAGCACATCCAGGGTGAGATAAAAGGGTCCATCCCACTCCATTCAGGGAGCCGGAGTCGGGAGGGAGAAGACAGAGCTTGCGAGGGAGGAGTGGAGGCGGCTGAAGAGAAATGCAAAGAACTGAGCTTTGTGGATTGTGCACGGTATTGTGTGTAACTGAGAAATTGCAATTATAGAGTGCGTGTTTTTGGACATTGTGAGCCTCAGTGTCTGCCTGTGTCCAAGCTATCTTTCCTGTAGACCTTCCCTTTCACTCTTTCTGATACCCGTCTGTCACAAATTACTCCTCACATTCTTCTCCATCCATTCCACCCTGCCTGCACTCTCTTTTCCTCTCTCCTTAATGTCCAGCCTCTCATACAACTAATCATACACTTTTTCTTTAGCCTTCGCCACCTCTCTCTTCACCTTGCACTTTATCTCCTTGTACTCTTGTCTACTTTCTGCGTTTCTCTGACTATCCCACATCTTCTTTGCCATCCTCTTTCTCTGTATACTCTCCTGTACTTCCTCATTCTACCACCAGGTTTCCTTTTCCTCTGCCTGGTAACTCTTCACTTCCACCCAGTGCCTGTCTCACCTCCTCCCTAAACTCAACCTTGCAGTCTTTCTTTATCAACTTGAACCATTTGATCTTTGGCTCTGCCCTCACTCGCTTTGTCTTCTTGATCTCCAATGTCATCCTTCAGACCAACATCCTATGCTGCTTAACTGTGCTATCCCAGCCACCACTTTGCAGTCTTCAATCTCCTTCAGGTTGACTCTTCTGGATAGGATGTAATCTACCTGTGTGCATCTTCCTCCACTTTTGTACGTCACCCTATGTTCCTCCCTCTTCTTAAAATACACATTCACCACAGCCATGTCCATCCTTTTGGCAAAATCCGTTATCATCTGACCTTCTTCATTCCTCTCCTTAACACCATACCTACCCATCATCTCCTCTGTTCCCTTCATCAACATGTCCATTGAAATCTGCTCCAATAACCACTTTCTATCCCTTGGGTGCACTGTTCATCACTTCATCCAACTCACTCCAAAAATCTTCTTTCTCATCCATCACTCACCCAATTTGCATGGCATATGCAGTAACAACATTCATCATCACACCTCCATTTTTCAGCTTCATAATCATTACTCTGTCTGTCACTCTTTTCACCTCCAAAACAATCTTGACATACTGTTCCTTCAGAATAACATCTACCCCATTTCTCCTCCCATCCACACCATGATAGAACAATTTCAATCCACCTCTGATCCACCTGGCCTTACTCCCCTTCCATTTACTCTCTTGCACGCACAATATATCAACCTTCCTTCTCTCCACCATATCTACTAACTCTCTCCCCTTACCAGTCATACTGCCAACATTCAAAGTTCCTACCCTCAGTTCCACTCGCTTTACCTTCCTCCTCTCCTCCTGCCTCCAGACATGTCTCCCCCCTCTTCTTCTCCTTCTTCGGCCAACAGCTTCCCAATTTCCACCAGCACCCTGTTTGCTAACAGTACTGGTGGCAGTCGTTGTTAACCTGGGACTCGACCAATCCAGTAAGGAAATCTGTATTGTTTTCCGCATATCAATTTGGCAAAATTTTACACCAGATGCCCTTCTTGATGTAATCCTCCCCATTTATCTTGGGACCGGCACAAAGAAACACTGGTTTGTGCATCCCCTGTGGCTGGGTTTACAGGCTGAGAGAGACATTATTAAAAAACATAAATTGTTTTGTGTCACCTGAAAGGTGTTAATGTCAAGAATCCCCTTTACCAGGCAGGCTATTCAACTTTACTTTTTGTGTTTTTCCTTCTTCCATTGCTACTGAAAGTCCTCCACGCACATTTCCTCCTTGTGGTGGATTTGATGCAATTTAGATTTTCTCTGGGATTATTTCAAGTTGGGGTGTATTGCAGGTGGTTTTCTAATATAATTAATAGTAAGGTAAACCCTATGACCCTGATATGAACTAAATAGGTATGAAAATAAATAGACTGGTAAGATAAAACCTCCTAGATATGCAATACGATCTGTCTAAAACAATATATATATATATATATATATATATAGCCAAGAGATTTGCTAAAATGTAGAAACAAAAGGCCTGCTAAAACTATCATGGGAATGGTGTCTATCTAGATATATACCAGACAGCCTAGCCTTTGAGAAGTCTGTCTTCAATATTAAGTATCTGACACAGCTGAGCAAAATATATTTTGTCTGCTAAATATTATAACAATGTTTTATTTTTTACTCTCTCTTACTGGATAATAATAATTATCGATATTTTTTATTTTTTTTCTGTTGTAGCCACCAAGTCTATTAAGTAATATGTAGACACAAGTATTACAAAATATGTACATATTTGTTTTGCTATTTATTAGTATTAGTTTTTTTGGGCAGGTTGTAAGAATACCCTACTGAGTGACTTCCTTTAGAGCTGCTCCAGGCACGTCCCACTAGGCAGATACCCTGCAGCCGACGCAGAACACACTGGAGGGATTATATATCTCGGCTGTCTTGGGAACGCTTGGGAATTCCCCAAGAAAACCTTGAATCTGTAGCTGGGGACAGGGAAGTCTGGGGTGACCTGATTAACCTTGTACCACTGACCAGGAAAAGCAGGTAAGATGGTGAGTTGAGTTTTCTTAAAGCAACAAATATTTTAAAACCAAGATTTTGAATGTCCTATATGAGTTGCTTGCCCAGGTCTCTGCTTAAGCATTCTCAGAATTATCACAACGAAAAACGCTAGTGACTTAGACTGAATACAGCACAATATTAGCCCTGTAACTAAGGGCTCTGCTTCACAGTGTAGCTGTTTCCATTGTGTTAATTTTACGCTGATCTCTTATTTGAGACTGCAACTAGCTCTTTTGTGCAAGTATAACCTTCAGCAAACCAAATAGAGAAAACACTCATATTTTGCCTCAAATGTAATTATCTTTTTGGTTATGGAAACTAATTTAAAGAGGACATGGGGACAGTGTTTGTGGTTGTACTCACAGTTCCATGTCTGTTTCCTCACCTCAGACAGGATGTAGCCAGCCTGGAAAAAGACCTGGGATTGTGGCATAGCTCTGCTCCACTGAATGCTTCAATGGTGTGGCCCTATGATGCTATCTAGGATCCTAACTTTTGGTTTACATGTCCTTTCTTGTACATTTTTTATATGTGGAAAGAAGAATTTTGAAATTGGTTCAAACACAATTGTAAGAAAATGTTTTGATTTTAAAACCGGAGTCATATGGTTATATTTCTATTACTTGGCTGATGCCTTTATTTAAGGTACAGCATTTGAGATACAATTGATTACATTTTCCAAGTGACTTGATAATAGTCACACAATGGCAGTAACGGGATTTGAACCTACCAACTATGCTTGCCTGATTTTAGTTATAACTCTTAAGATCATGTTTAAATTAGGCATAGAGTGTTAAGTGAACCAGTGGAACACTCTTAATAATAAAACATTATATAAATATGAACAAATTACTCTAATTTTGAAGCATTTAAAAGCAAGAAAACATTGATTTTAGAAAATATATCAAACTAATTCTGTTTGGATTCAGTAAGTCCAAATTTCAAACATACTGATACTGAATTCCAATACTCAGGTTTTTACGTATTCCCATCTTATTTGCAGGATTGCCACTTACTAAACTAAGTATCCACTGAGATATCTGAATTTGAAGACAAATTGTATAACACTTAGATCTATCATTTAGTTTATGTAATAAAGTGTGTCACCATTGTCATCAGTGCTCAATTGAAAGTTAATACTAATTTCACCTTCTAATGTCAACATACAAAAAGAAAAAAATATCAGTTTCAGCACCAATCCTAAGGATACCATAGGTCAGTGCAGAAAGGAGTGGTGGAATATTGCCTTTTGTAACAATGACACAAACAACCTCTGAACAGTACCTGTAAAATAGAATGCTATGGCCAGTTAAATTTCTCATGTAGGTTGTGTCTTTTAGGATAAAGTCAAAGTTGCTAGATTTTTTAACCTTTGCAAAGAGATGAAATGTTTTATAAGTTTGTTTCTTTACAATGTTTCTTAACTTTTCTTCCTTTTTCATTTTCTTGCTGTATAGTCATTATGGTGTTAGTTCAGACCAAAGTTATGTTTATTTATTTACTTACTTATCTACGTGTATATATATGTATTTATTTATTTAAAGAGCTTCTATAAAAAGCCAAATTTCTATCTATCTATCTATCGATCGATCGATCGATCGATAGATAGATAGATAGATAGATAGATAGATAGATAGATAGATAGATAGATAGATAGATAGATAGATAGATAGATGAATGTGCTCAGGAGTACAAATATGGGAACACCCACGGAGTGAGACAGGGCACAAGCTTAGGAGAAAGGAGACCAGAACAAAGACTGCACATTATTCTTAGTCAGGAAGAATTATTATGAGCTTGAGACTGATTGCTGAAACTAGCAGAAATTGTACAGAGCGACCAAAAACCAAATAGGCAAGTAGGTGCAAAAAAGTTGCAGTTCTAGATGACATGAACACAGCAACATTATTCGATTTGACCTGAATATTTACAGAGTCTGGAAAGAAACGAAGAATGATCAGGAGAGTTAAAACAACATGGCAGACATTTAACAGAATGTGGACTAGAAAGTGGACTTCTAATCAGAATAGCACTACCAGAATGTCCAAGTATGTCCAATAGCAAGTAAAATGACTACACAATTATACAGAGCCTGAGTTGCAGAGCAGAGTTGGAGAAAGACAAACATCTTAAACAGACAATTTAGCTGTGTGGATTTCATACTTGCTAGGGTTTTGTCCCTGGTTTTATGCAACACTCGTATCTAAACTCAAAGTCATTTGGTGATCAGGATGCATTGTTTCCTCACAACTGTATGCTTACACTGCTAAATGCTTAAACCAGGCAGATCTTAAGTGAGAGTGATAGTGTGGGTGCATGTTAAACAATTAGGGATTATATTCTTTGGTTGTGTGAATGTTTCCAAAGATCTTCCCTGGTATATAATACCATTCATTAAAGATCTTCAAATTGTGGTCATATTCAGTCACATTAAGCCATCCCTGACACTAAAACTAGACATTTTTATGCATATTTTTAAATATATATACGTTCTGATTTGTATTTAAAGAGATCCATAACTTTCAGTTTTAGAAATGTTTTTCTGACTCTATAGTTTGCACGCTTAGGGTGCTGTTCACATCTAAAAATAGCATCTTTCTGTTTTTTTAATCAGTGAGTCTAATTTTACAGTCACTGGGGAACTGGAGTATGGTGGTGCTTAAATGCCATTAAGTATAGTTTGTCCTTCTATTTCTGTGGAATTATATATTTTTTCCTATCCATTCATATACATTTTAAAATAATTCATTTAAGCAGTTTTTGTGAATTTTATGTTTACATTTTGCATTCTAATCCTTGTGCACAGATGTGGTCATTAAAGAGTCACAGCATTCTTTTGAGATCCTTCTTGTAACTTTTGTGCATGCATGCATTAGCATCTGTTGTTACAGGAGATATTTTGTGTAAACGTTCTGCCATGTTACACTTTTTCTGAACTTTTTAAGGAATATGAATTTCTGTGAGGTCTGAGAAAAATATGTTTGGGAAATCTAGTGTAGCGTTATTTTTAGGATTGGGTGTTTTGACAAAATGTTTTAATGATATTTTCATATGACATCCTTGCCTGATGAAAGACTGTATATCAAGTTTAGAGCTTAAGATATCGATATTAACCACTTTTAATACATTTGTAAAATCCATTACAGGCTAAAGTTGTTAGCATTTATCTCGTTTCAAGTTGACAATTAACCTAGAAATCATATATTTGGAATGCAATAGAAAACCTCCATGAAAAGGTTTTACATTGTCTCTTATTAAAATATACTTACCCTCTTGTTACTTGGTAATTACCAGTGTGACATTTGGGAATGAGAAAGTACATGAATTTTAACTCTGTCCATGTACCATCATTTGAAACTTTAAAAAAAATATATTTCAGAGGGGTTAAATACAAAATCCCTACCCCTATCGGCTATGCCTATGACATAAATATAACAAATATAAGTATTTGTTATTAATGAGTATTTACTGTATAAGTTGTGTAGCAGTGTATGAAGCAACATTGTTCTTATTCTTATTTCATATCGCATTTTGCAGTTACTGATTCCATTTCACAATTTTTTTTTGGTATTTATTCAACTTATACAATTTCTTATATAATTTTATTGCATACCTCTTAGGGTCAGCCATTCTACAGCACCCCTGGAGTAAATGCAGCTTAAGAGCCTTGCTCAAAGGCCCAACAGAGTATGATCCCTTTTGGTAGTAATGGGATTTGAACAGGCAACCTTCCAGACAGTGACACAGTTCCTTAGCTTTAGAGCTACCACTCTGTCCACAAGGTAATGATACACAGTAATAATACTTAGTTATATTGTACTTTCACTAGTATACAGGTATACCAAGTAATTACAGTGTAAGTACACTTTAATAAGTAGTGATAAAGGAAACATGGAAATTTTGATTCTCACACTGTTTTGCAGAACTAACACAAAAATAAATTTTTTTGCAGCTTTCACATTTACAAAACATGAAACTCACTAAATAAAGTATGATTTCATGGGTAGTATTAAAAGGGTTTTTGAGATGGTAAACAAGGAATATTCCTCCCAAAGGACTCATTCATGATTTCTGATTATGTGCCTTTTTGCGTCTTGTTCACGTCACCAGAGAAGAACACAGTGTGCTTTTTAACTATGTGAAATATTCCATGTTTTCCTCACAGAGACATGCCATAATGTACCATTGTTTACAATACTATGTTTTCTCAACAGGAACCTTCACTACACAGAAAGCAGCTTCCGCCAATCCAGTTTTACGTAGCAACTGCTGTTTCCAGTTTCTTGATTGCTACAGATGAGGGTTCTATGGGCCATGCAGTTTTGAGTTTTATTTCTTTCTCTGATGCATTTTTAGGATTGTGATCACCAGTATTATAATTCTAATTAGCAAAATAAGCAACATAGAACATATTACCAAGTGTATATACAAAATACCTAATTATTGGCAACAACCCTCCATGCCACCTTACTTTCAGAAACATTTAATATAATACACAATATATCAAGCAAGAAACATTCTCATAAAAGGTTGTGCAATATATATACCCAAATGTACAAAATATTACTATAGTTTTCACCCCAACTGCTAGTGCATGTTTCATTTTTTTATGGTACTTATGCCATCATTAGATCCCAAATAACTTCTTTATCCCAGACAATCCATCCTAATATATATAATAAATGAACAAATGCAAGATAACATACATTCACAAAGCAGCTTAATAGAATAAAGGGCAACATCAGTCACAATTCAGGAACCAGAATATGATTAGGCACATGTACATGTTAGATAAATAAACAATGTTTTGTTTAAGTATAAATGTTTTTGAAACTCATTATTAATGATTTATATAAGATTACCATAATAAGTCCCTGTATGTGTTGAATGTTGTATTTTTTAAAATTAACACTGAAAGAATGAAAGCACCGGAGTTTGAACACTCTGAAATAAAAAGCATTCTAATTGCATTTAAACTCATTTGGCCATAATTTGATTTTTAATACCTTTCTTAAATTGCAAATATAATAAATATGTAATAATTTAAAATACAGCAACAAAGAGCTTCAGTAATATAGAACTAACATGTTTTATATGGATCTGCTGATGCCTTGCAATAGGTAAATTAAATTACATGCTGTTTGTTATATGTTATTGTCTGTAGAATTGTTAACTAAATGCATGAGTTTATTTTGTAATAAAATATTTTACACAGTAACACCACTTTGTGAGCATTGTGTGAACACTGAAATTTGAATAGTAACGTGGATACCCAATAGTCTACAAAAACAATTAGAAAGAAAGAAATGACAGTAAAATTTTTGACAGTGAGCTGTTTTTTTATAAAAGCTGGCAATAGCTAATGCCTGAGTTGATTTTAAACCTGGGGAGCAGAAATCTAACATATTGCAAGTATTTTCAATGCATCATTCTCTTTAAGAAGGCACAGAATTCTTTTATTTTTTATAAAGAATCTTCAGAGGGAAATCAACTGGAAATGATGTGGCATGTTTAGGTTTCTAATAAGCACTGTTTTGGAAGCAAGCTGGTTACTATTTTGGAATAGTAGAACAGCTGCTAGAAAAAGTATATATTAATCTGTGTATTTCTCTATTATGGAGCTTGATTATATGGTTCCAGAAGTGACTTAAACAGCATGCTGCTTGCTTGAAAGCAAAGAGCGTCAACATGGCCTGTGATTTAAGAGTAGTGGCAAAGAATTTGCCCTCCCCTCCTTTCACTATTTTTGTAAAGAAAATAAGCCCCAGCCACATAGTGGTCTCCATGTATGCACTATGAACACACTTCATATATTGAAGGAAAGCACCTGCCATCCTCTCTTTTGCTGGCAGCAACAAAATAATCAACTTAAACCTATTCTGTCATCAAGTATCACTATATATTAATGTCATATTAATACTCGTATATACGTCATCAGAATGAAACCTTGAAAGACTTCTAACAGTTGGTAGATTGCTTTCACCTTTTGTGTATTTTTGTACTATGTTAGCAACACTGTTCCTAGATACTACATCATTAATCCTTCCCCTTACTTAAGGATCTGCTGTTTCACATATTGTATATGACTACTTTCTTCTATTTCATTAATTTTGCAAAGCTAGCATTTCATGACACTTCTGCAGTTTGTATGTTATGTTTTGAGGTGGGTTTCAATTGAGGCCTTTATTAGATCCTCCTGAACTGAAAATTGAAATGGTAAAATACTACATGAAAAATAAGCCCATTTTTTATACATATATGAGATGTTGTGTATTCAAAGTTCAATCTTTTCAAGCCCATTCAATTTAATAGTAATTGATAGAAATGGCCAGAAAAGACAATCACATGCTAATCTTTCGTTATGTAAATTCATCACTTAAGCAAAAATTGATGAACAATCTTATTTCTCTTAGCTTTCCATTTGTTCGTGTAAGAACCATTTTCCTAGTTCTATAAAATGTATGAATATTTATTAGATGATAATGCATAAAATATGGGAGGTTCCTATAACCCCCGTGAATAGAATTAAGTTGGTATTTTCCTGTCATTTCTTAACAGTTATGAGTTAGCAATGTTCTCAGTTAGTGTTTAGCCTCGCCTTGTCTAAGGTACAGAGGCATATGGTTTTTTAACCGTGTTCTTGTTTGTGCTCACGTTCATGCTTATGCACGTGACCGTGCCTAGGCGCATGTCTATGTGCCAACGGCCTACGGGCCTTTTGAGTGTGAAGTAACTCATAAAATAAAATATTTAAGTTTTGAACCGTATGTTTAAGGCATACAGAAGAAGAAATTAAGAACTTTTAAGTATAGAAAGAAAGAACGTTTAAGTACAGAAATAACCAAATCTTCTTAAGAAAAGCTAAGTTTATAGAAGATACATTTTCCCTTTTTTTGCCTTTACTTCTATGTGTGTAACTATTTTTCTTTTTGTTCTTGTATGGATTATTTGCCTTTAACTTTCACTAAATATTTTTAAAACGAACTTTTGGACTGAGAGATTTCTTTGACACGCGTCTTACCCGTGCCTGACTATGCCTTATGCAACGGTGGCTACAGTTCGTATTATTCAATTCAGTTTATTCTTAACAATTGCAATAACCACAAAATAGTACACACTGTACAAACTTTAAATACATAATTTATATATAAGGCAATTTGAACAGTTGCAAAAATACACAACTTAACGTTAAAAACAAAATAATTGCAGAACATTGTATGCAATATACTTTGTATATATATATATATATATACAATTGTTTTTAAAACACTAATAAGAGTTTCTGAAATGTTTTTAGTTCAAGATATGACTATTTAAGGTCAGATACAGCCTACAATGAATTATGAAGATTATAAATGTGACCACCACTGCAAACTATACATCCTCTCTGGAGTACACCAAATGCTGGTCTTTAAAGCTTAAAAGAGAAATAATATAGGAGAATCTAAATAACTGCCAAAAAATTGCTATAATTATAAAAAATCTAAATATTAACCAGGAGTGACTGAGGCAAAACTGAATTAATCTATTTTTGCAACTCTATTGTATTTTCATTTTTAATACTTTATATGTTAAGAGAACTTTTTTATTTGCTACACAATTTTAGATTAATTTTACATTCATATTTACAGTTCTTAACATTTTATAATTCTCTTAAACTAGCAAAAAGGAATGATTTTTCCCTGTGGTTTGTGGATTTACTGATTTCACTGTGTCATCCTTCATGATTATCTGCATTGAGAATATTCTACAAAAGGTTACTCATTAAATCACTTTTATTAATACAGATGTGATCTTATGGAGAATTGGGACTTGTAAAGTGATTTATAAAAACAATTAGCAAAATTCATATAGAGTCACGCATGCACATCGGAAGATCAACTTCCAGGTTTATTGGAGATAAGCGGTACTATCCTGGGGTGAGAGAGGGTGCCGTTACTAACATTGTCATCTTTTTTATCACCCACAGCAGCAAAAAGAGGCCTAGTGAGTGCAATTGACTCTGACCCTGCCAACCAGAGAACTATAAAAAGTGCAAACACTCAAGAGAAAGACATCTCATTTCGGACCCAAACTGCCAGCAGCCAGAGCTCATAAAAAAGACCTGTTAATACCTTTAAAGAATGTATTTTGTTAATTATTATTTACATTAGGATTAAAAGGGGTGACCCGCCTAGCACCCCAGTACTTCCTTGATATCCACGAGTGTTACTTCCACCAGTGCAAATGGCTCTGAATGGTGAATCTCCAAACTGTAAACTGGTGATTCAGCCAAAGAGGCATTTATATGAATACCCTGCTGTTAATCTGCCTAACTACCACCAGCAGCTGCTTGTTAATCAATTTCTACAGTCAATGTAAACTCACACTCTTAACTTTGTGTTCCTTCAGTAAAATAACCTGCATTATTGTGTGAGTTTGTCTCAGATAAAGGGCCTTGATTAATTAAAAAATTAATGCATAAATATATTCATGTCAATAAGGAGCTGATTGTAGTATACCTGTATCTGGAAGGTCCAACTTGCGATGAGCCAGTAGTATGGCTTAGCATACACAATGAAGACAAAAGAACACTCCATGAAGAGGTGTTTGAAAAAGTCATGGGATGGATAAAAGGAAATATCAAAGTCACTGAATATCCCTTGGAGTACAGTTAAATTGATTTTTAAGAAACGCAAAGAATGTGACACGGCTATAAATGTGCCCAGAGTAGGCCACCCACAAAAACTGTTATAATGCAGGAAGAAAGATAGTGAGGAAGGCCACCAATATACCTATAATAATCCTGAAGGAGTTACAAGCTACTAAGGATGAAATTGGAGAGACTTTGCAAATAAAAACTGTCAAAGAGAAAGTCTCTATTTTCCCAAAGGCACATGAGAGATGTCAGCTGAAAGAAAGTTTTATGGTCTGATGAGATCTAAATTCAGCAACCTTTTAACCCACTTAAAATTGGTATTTGCTTTGCCACTTCTAGTTTTGCAAAATTGCTTATTGCTGGAATTATTAACTGCATGTCCATACTTCTCTGTATGTATTTAAATTCAAGTAAGAGTGTACACTTTTCTTTTTGTTTTTTTGTTTTGTGTAGAATATCTGTAGCAATATTTCAATTATTCCATCAAACATTGTGAGACTGCAAATGTTTTTTAGAAAAAAGACGTGATGATCTAGGGCTCATCTCTATATATAATCTTCATTTGGATCTTGATCTTTGTTTGTCCGTGAATGAATTAGAAGAAGAAGCACTAGATGGCAGTAGAGAGACAGCTAAAACATAGGCATTGCATTAAGAATCTCCTCCAGGCTTATACTACTGAAGACTGTAGTACTCCAGTCACACCTCAAAACACAGACATTCAAACTAAACAAATTGTTGTACTTTAAATTAACTAGAGACCTTCATTTAGATCTTGATCTTTGTTTGTCCGTGAATTCCACACATGCGTAGACCACCTTCGAGTTTAGTACGTTGTTGTCACTCACGGATGTCAACAATGTGCCGGAATAATGAAAGGGGTGGTGGACAGTGTTATGCTGGTTAGCTCCTGAGGCCTGGTTAGAGAATGAGATTGCCGAAGATAAAAGGTACGTGCCTACGTAACATATAAATGAAAGAAAGACAGTGGGTAAAATGAATGACAACGTAACAGCACATTCTGTAAATTATTATTGTTACGTTGTAGCTGGCGAGTGCTGCGCGTCTCACAGTTGTACCTTGGCTTGCTCACATGTCAGTGAAGTGATCCCTATTTATGCTTTAAAGAGCCTAGATACCTATGTGTCCCCCTTTTATAACTATTGCTCTGTGTATATTGCCTTACTCTTTGGATTGCCACAAAGCAACCTGCGAGATTGGAGAAAGGTTGAGAAGAGATCACAAAAGGAAACGACAGCATCCTTCACAGACAACTTTAACACGTGCATCGTAGTTGGGCGCACATGGCTAGTGTTAATTAAAATGAATACTAATAATGTAAAATGATGGATAAGTCAGATCTCTGGCAAAGAAATATAGAACAAGAAACATCTTTAACAATCGTAGCAAAAATAAAATAAGAAATACTGTATAAATACACATCATACTCATGTTACCACAGCCTGAGACACGTAAGACACTTGTCTTGATATTTTGCCACATAAGTTATTTAATTAATTTTCACATATAGAGAAAGAATAGTTAAAGAAACCTGATCTTTTCACATTCCAACTATCATAGGAGCTTGAGAGTGGCACTAACTGAAATAACATCTTTTATTTTCCTGTTGAGACATAAAGGAATTTAAACCACCTAAGGAAAGTCAGAAATTAATGTATCTTATTCTGAAGAAAATGCTGTGATCTCTATTTCAAGTGTTAACCCCAATTTCTATTAATTACCCATAAAATTTTCATATGTACAGGCAAATGATTTTGTTTGGATCTAGTCACAGGCTAAATACACAGAACACCATTAATGAACACTAAGCCGGTGAGATCTCTTCTTGTTATCCATAAGTTCAGTAAACGTCATAGCAACATCACCTCAGGATTGGTCGCTAGTGCTACTGCAGTTTTCCCTGGCCTAGTGAAGATAAACTTTTAAACAAGTTAATATAAAAGGGACTGGGGTACATTGTGGGGATTGTATGTAGGCATCCTCTGGTTACTCATATATAAGTGTAATATAGATCTATGTAATTGTGAAGATATGCGGGGTGTTTAGAAATAGGATTTTCTTTTTTCAGTTTTTTTTTCTTTCTTTCCTTCTGGCTTTTTTGCTTTCTTTGCTGCTGCGCTGAATTCTGGGTAATATATTAGAGTGTTCGAGGGGTTTGTATGGATATAGTGGTTATAGGAATTGTTTAAAGGGGGTTTATTGTTGTTTAAAATATAATATATATTGTTTTTGTGATTGATGAAAGGATTAATTGGGTGATTATTTCTCTAGCCTAAATTCACAAAAGTACATTTCATCTGGGAACTCCAAATTGAGGCTTAGGTTCTGTCGGTTGCCGTTCCTGATAGAATTATTTTTTTCCTAAGAGTAGGAGATATTTTGTATGTGAGGGCTCCTCATTCAACAAAAAAGGGGATTTCGCTACAGCGAACCTGTTCTCGTTCGTTCTCCAGCACTGACTTTCTCTCTCCTCACTTGCTTCCTCCTGCAACCTCAGTTTCCTTCTCTTTTCTTTTTCCATTTTGCTCTCTTCTAACCGACTCACACTTCTATATATTGAAAGAGGCCATATCAGCTGCAGCACATTAGCAACCCCAGGAACAATGTGGGCAGTCCCTCACCTGTGCAGTAGGTGAGAAACGCCCACACCGCAGATCGCCCTGAGATCCGCTACGGCCACCACGCCCCCTCAGTAAGCCGCAAGCGTGGTGATTATTTATTTAAAAACTGGCCTTTGCTGAGAGACAGCTGTGCACCCATTACACCACAACAGGTGACAGAAGAAAAGGAGAAGAAAAAGAAAAGGGCAGAGTCAATGGAATGGTAAATTGTGCATTGTGCTGTGTGCTAAAAGGAAATAATAAACATGTGTGGTTTTGGGACTTCTGGGTCTGTGTGATTTTATATATAGAGAGTAGATAATGTTCATTTCAACTATGCAAATATGTTCTCCCTATACCTCTGCACTGTAGTTTTGGATAGTGTGGCAGGCGGCTGAGGTCCATGCCTAGTCGAGACTACCCTGCACACTATATTCAGGGGGAGCAGCCCTGGACTCTGCAGTACCTCCCTCTGGACACTAGATGGCCGTCCCTTAGGAGTGGAGCAGTGCCTCGGTTTCCCACAGGGCTCCCTGGGAATTGGAGTTGGGTGCAGCCCATTTGGGTCCCGTAGGTACCGCCAGGGGGTGCTGTGTTTGGGACTCCTGAGCCCATGTGGGAGCATATACATCACACCCGGAAGTGCAGCCGGAACTCGGTGATCAAGCATCTGGAGCACTTCCTGATGAACTATAAAAGGAGCCAGCGACCACCACTCAGGGCCAGAGTCAGGTGAGGAGGGGGACAAGGTTGCCTGGGAGGAGTGGTGGTGCCAGAGAAAGAAGAAGAGCGCGTTGCTTTACTTGTCTGCTTAAGTGTTTGGGACTGTGTTGTGTCTGTGGGTACGGGAAAGGCATAGCCCACAGATGAAGAAAAATAAAAGTTTGTTTATTTTACACGTGCCTCCCATGTCCAATCTGTTTCGGGTCAGGCGCTATACAGTGTTCATTCTTACAATAGCTAGCTTATTTTTTCTGTACTCTTAAATTGCATCTCATTGATCATGAACCTGGGGCGGCACGGTGGTGTAGTGGGTAGCACTGCTGCCTCGCAGTTTGCTTCCCGGGTCCTCCCTCCATGGAGTTTGCACGTTCTCCCCGTGTATGCATGGGGGTGCTCTGGTTTCCTCCCACAATCCAAAGACATGCAGGTTAGGTGCGTTGGCGATCCTAAATTGTCCCTAGTGTGTGTGCGCACCCTGCGGTGGGCTGGCGCCCTGCCCAGGGTTTGTTTCCGGCCTTGCGCCCTGTGTTGGCTGGGATTGGCTCCAGCAGACCCCTGTGACCCTGTAGTTAGGATATATCGGGATGATCATGAACCTATACTTTAAGTCCACACTTAGAGTACTGTGAACAGTTTTACTTTCAATATTACAAGAAAGACAACCTAGCACTGGAAACAAATTATGGAAATTTACAACATAATTTCAGAGTTCACCTCAGCTGCCATCTAGATTGTTCGGCCATATACTAGAGCTCTGCTTCTTTAATATTTGTTTTTATCCCATTTTCTACTAACTAACATTTCTTATCTAACTAATGCCTGTAATAAATGTGTATTCATTAAGAAATGCTTCTTTGTCTCCCTCTGATGATTCTGTTTAGTATTCTATTCTCTTTCCAAGATCACCTGCAACCACTGCTGATTCATCTTGACTAAATGCCTATGTTGTGTGTTTATACATTCCTGCAGCATGACTATTACACTTGTTATATTTAAGTCAATTGTTATTAATTTTGATGCAGCAATAACAATGATATAAAAAACATGTGATAAGACATAAATCTATTAGGTACTCTTGTCTATCCTAAAGAAATAATTTGTCAGTTAGTAATGGCACTACAGGTACAGACAATACTAATTAATAGAAATAGGAGAGTACTGACATAATGTGTGTACAGGCATTTTAAAGGTAGATAAAACAATACTGAAAATTTGAGTCTTCTTCTGCAGGATAATAAAACCATTCTGTGGGTCTAGAAAAGTGTCTGAATAGTTCTAGGAAAGAGATGGATATTTTATATTAATGCATTGGGCTTCCTCATCACTATCTTTCAATCTACAATCTACTGCAATGTCTATGCGTCAAGACTGAAGTATCAATTACTGTATAGGACAGCATTCCTTGAACAAGCCTTGAGTCAATGCCTGGAATAATTCAGATTTGCTTTTATACAGTATATATAAATAACCACACAAATAACATAAAATATTTAAAAAAAATCACCAAATATTTTGCTTTAATAAATATTATTATTGCAGGAACCAATAATTGAAGGAAAGCTCAGAAACCAATATTAGGACTTCAATCACATCTTTTTGGTTATTTAATATCCCTTTAAAACTAAGTAATTACCAGCTCTGAAACAATGCTGTTCTTTGTTTATTCCAGCCAAATGATTCTTATATATCCAAGATTTACAGAGCATGGAATACAAATACTCCCATGTTGCTAGGTAAGAACTGTCTAAAGCTTCAGTAGGTCTAACTTGACTCTTTTAGGATTTTATAGGATCATATATATATATATAGGTAGGAAGTGTTCTGCTGACAAAGGCCTTGGCATGAGGTTATGCATTAAGTTCCTTAGCATACTCGTACATCTAGGACAGATAGTTATACTAAGTGGTACCAGGAGATATCTTTCAAATACCTGTGTAGGAATACAGTGGTGAACACTGTGAATCAGGAGGGCAATAACAGGTAGAGTTAAAAGTGAAAGAAAGTTGGTTAAGTGGTTAAGTAAGTGCACAGCAAATAAACAAATTAACTTAACAGCAGTGAAACATAAAGCCAAGCTGGGTGAACATCCAATGTGAGCAAAAGGCAAATTTAATGCAATAGCCAAATTGAGGAAAAATATAAGAGCAAAATTACTGAACTGGCCTAATACAAAAATAGAGACTGGACATAATCATTCTGTGGCAATGGCAAGAACCCTGTAGTACTCCACCACAAATCACTGATACATACCAGTGTTCTTGAACTCTACTAACATCTGCAACATATGCCATCAGTTTAGAAAGGACAGGACACATCCCTGCAGTGCACCAGTACTAAGGGTTAATAGGTCAGACATGTGTGTGCTCAAATACACATACTGTTTTACATTTGTAAGAAAGTCTGAAATCCAATGGCAAATTGAGCTAGGCAGGTTGAACTGGGCAAGTTTATTATCTAGGAGCTCTGGGATGACTGCATTGAAAGCAGAGCTAAAGTCCAAAAAACAAGATCTTAAAATATGTCCCTGGCTTATCAAGACAGAGTTTAGGAGCATGTGCTGATACACCGCCTCAGGACCCGAGATTAGGTCTATTATTGAGATTAAGCTATGCAACAGATGACACCTCAGCCCCATACTAGTTCAGAAGGAATGGAACAGTGTGGGGTTTTTTATGGTGGCTGGAGTGCTAATTTTGCCACCAACCCCAAAATTTTCCTTACAGGTTGGAGGGCCTACTTACAGGGCTGGATGCAGGTTAACATCATACCCAGAATAGAGCAATTGCAGGTTAAGGGTCTTACTTAGGAGTCCAATGGAGTTGAATTACTTCTGGCATTTGCAGGATGTGAACCAGCAATCTTCCAATTGTCAATCCAGATCCCTAGCCTCAGAGCCACCACTCCACCCGCTCCGCTTATCATGGTGTTTTTAGAGTAAAGCTCAGATCTAAATTTATTGCATCATCCACAGATTGGTTGGATCTGTATGCAAACTGAAATGGGTCCAGGAAGTATTTTATAGCATTCTTGAAGAAATTCAGAATAAGGGTTTCAAAGGTCTTCATTACCACAGAGGTTAAAGCTACTGGTCTCTAGTCATTTAGGTCTTTAGCTTTTAATTTTTTCCTATTGGAATGATGGTGGAGGTCTTGAAGTGGCAAGAAGAGTGCACAGATCCAAAGATTGGTTGAAAATGTCTGCAAATACTGTAGACAACTGGTCTGCACAGTGCCTGAGTGTGGAAGGGGAAATAAGTTCAGGGCCTGCAGCTTTTTTAAAATATTGCTTTTTGAATAAGCTGCAGATGTATTTTGCAGTGATGACAGGAGGGGGAAGCTAAGAAGAAGAGGAGTGTAGAGTAGTAACAGTGAGACCATCAGGTAAATTTATGTCCCATTGTCTTTCAAAGCGACCGTAAAACTGATTTAAATGATTAGCCAAACTTAGATCAGCAGAACTGTTTGATGTTTGTTTCTTGTAGTTTGTGACCTGTTTAAGGCCTCTCCAGACTGATGTGCTGTCTTTTGCAGGCAAATTTTTTTGCAGTGTAGTACTTTCTTTTTGTACCTTTGATTCCTTTCTCAAAAATATACATACTTGGTTTTATTGATTTCCTCATGATTGCCAGATCTGAAAGCACACTCTTTGTCCTGGCACAGTCATCTGAGTTCTTGGTGAACCAAGGTTTTATCATTGCTAATCTTTATAGTTTATTTTTTTGGAATACGGACATGTTCACAAAAATTAATATGTGAAGTTGCAGTGTATCAGTGTATTCATGTATATTTTGGGGTGGTAGATTTGAAGACACCCAGTCTGTACAAGCAAAGCAGTCTTGAGACTCCTCATCTCCTTACTGATCTAATTTCTAACTGTTCTTTTTACTGACCATACAGTTTTCAGCTTTTGTTTGTAAGTAGGAATAAGGTGAATCATAGAATGGTCAGAATTATCAAGAGGGGTCATGAGAAAAGACATGATAAGAATCCTTAAGAGCTGCATAGCAGTGAGCTAGAATATTTCCATCTCTGGTATGGCATTTTATTAGCTGTTGATATTTAGGAAGGACCTGCTTAAAACTGACATGGCTAAAATCACCCAAAATAATAACTTGCAAGCTCAGATTGTCTATTTCAGTCTCAGTGATTACATCAGCCACTTGCCATTGCACTAATTAAAATTAGTTCAAAAGAAGTTTATTAGCAGCAAAAACATGTCACTCATTAAGAAAAGGGTTAGAATGAAAATCTGCAGTCATGGTGGACCTCCAGGACCAGAGTTGAAGACCCCATTCCTACAAATATTAGAGCACTGATTCTATTAAATTACCCCAGATTTCAATGTAATTTCAGAAACTTACTACTACTTTGTCAGATTCTGTCTCTCATTGTGTGCAGTGGTTTATTTTAATTTAATAAAAGGAGGTTGGGTGCAGTGTGAGTTGGGTGGTGGCCTAAGACGGGGACCTTGGCGGTCCGATCCTTGGCTATAGAAGCTGGCTCTTGGGACATGGAATGTCACCTCTTTGAAGGGGAAGGAGCCAGAGCTAGTGCACAAGGTCGAGAGGTTCCGGCTAGATATAGTCAGACTCACCTCGACACACAGCTTGGACTCTGGAACCAATCTCATTGAGAGGGGCTGGACTCTCTACCACTGTGGAGTTGCCCCAGGTGAGAGGCACAGAGCAGTGTGGGCATACTTATTGCCCCCCAACTTGGAGCCTGTTCATTGGGGTTTACCCCGGTGGAGGAGAGGGTAGCCTCAATCCTCCTTTGGGTGGGGGAACAGGTCCTAACTGTTGTTTGTGCGTATGCGCTGCACAGCAGTTTGGAGTACCCAGCCTTTTTGGAGTCCCTGGAGGGGGTGCTAGAAGGCATACCTTCTGTGGACTCCATCGTTCTGCTCGGAGACTTCAATGCTCACGTAGCAATGACAGTGAGACCTGGAAGGGCATGACTGGGAGGAATGGCCCCCCTGATCTGAACTTGAGCGGTGTTTTGTTATTGTGCTTCTGTGCTCGTCACAGATTGTCCATAACGAAGACTATGTTCAAGCATAGGGGTGTTCATATGTGCATTTGGCACCAGGACACCCTAGGCCTCAGTTTGATGAATGACTTTGTGGTCGTGTCGTTGGACTTGCGACCACATGTCTTGGCCACTCGGGTGAAGAGAGCTGTCAGCTGATCACCACCTGGTGGTGAGTAGGCTTCAATGGTGGGGGACGATGCCAGTCAGGCCTGGTATGCCGAAACGTGTTGTGACAGTCCGCTGGGAATATCTGTCAGAGTCCCCTGTCAGAAGTAGCTTCCACCTCCCACCTCCGGCAGAACTTCGACTTTGTCCCAAGGGAGGTAGGGGACATTGAGTCCGAATGGGCCATGTTCCATGCCTCTATTGTTGAGGCGGCTGACCGGAGCTGTGGCTGTAAGGTGGTCGGTGCCTGTCGTGGCGGCAATCCCCACACGCGTTGGTGGACACCGGCAGTGAGGGATGTTGTCAAGCTGAAGAAGGAGTTCTACAGGACCCTTTTGTCCTGTGGGACTCTGCAGGCAGCTAATAGGTACCAGCAGGCCAAGCGGAATGTGGCTTTGGTAGTTGCTGAGGCAAAAACTCGGGCGTGGGAGGAGTTTGGGGAGGCCATGGAGAACGACTTTCAGATGGTTTCGAGGAGATTCTGGTCCACCATTCGGCGTCTCAGGAGGGGGAAGTAGTGCAGTGTCAACACTGTATATGGTGGGGATGGTGCGCTGCTGACCTCGACTCAGGACATTGTGGGTCGGTGGTAGGAGTACTTTGAAGATCTTCTCAATCCCATTAACATGCCTTCCAATGAGGAAGCAGAGCCTGGGGACTCGGATGTGGGCTCACCCATCTCTAGGACTGAGGTCACCGAGGTGGTCAAAAAACTCCTTGGTGGCAGGGCCCTGGGGGTGGATGAGATACGCCCGGAGTTCCTCAAGGCTCTGGATGTTGTAGGACTGTCTTGGTTGACACACCTCTGCAACATCATATGGACATCGGGGACAGTGCCTCTAGATTGGCAGACTGGGGTGGTGGTCCCCCTCTTTAAGAAGGGAGACCAGAAGGTTTGTTCCAACTACAGAGGGATCACACTCCTCAGCCTTCCCAGAAAAGTCTGTTCGGGGGTCCTGGATAGGAGGGTCCGTCGGATAGGCGAACCTCGAATTCAGGAGGAACAGTGTGGTTTTCGTCCTGGTCGTGGAACAGTGGACCATCTCTACACCCTTAGCAGGGACCTGGAGGGTTCATGGGAGTTTGCCCAACCACTCTACATGTGTTTTGTGGACTTGGAAAAGGCGTTCGACCGTGCGCTTGGGGAATCCTGTGGGGGGTCCTCCGGGAGTATGGGGTACTGGACCCCTGATAAGGGCTGTTCAGACCCTGTACAACCAATGTCAGAGCTTGGTCCGCATTGCTGGCAGTAAGTCGAACCCATTTCCAGTGAAACCTCTGGATCGGTTCGCAGCCGAGTGTGAAGCGGCTGGGATGGGAATCAGCACCTCTAAATCTGAGACCATGGTCCTCAGTGGAGTGAAATGGGTGGAGTGCCCTCTCAGGGTTAGGAGTGAGATACTGCCCCAAGTGGAGGAGATCAAGTATCTTGGGGTCTTGTTCACGAGTGAGGGAAGAATGGAGCGTGAGATCGATAGGCGGATCCGGTGTGGCGTCCACAGTAATGCGGGCTTTGCATCGGTCAGTTATGGTGAAAAAGGAGCTGAGCCATAAGGCAGACCTCTCAGTTTACCAGTCGATCTATGTTCCTACCCTCACCTGTGGTCATGAGCTATGGGTAGTGACCAAAAGAACGAGATTGCAAATACAAGGGGATGAAATGAGTTTCCACTGCAGGGTGTTTGGGCTTTCGCTTAAAGATAGGGTGAGACGCTTAGTCATCTGGGAGGGGCTCAGAGTAGAGCCGCTGCTCCTCCGCATCGAGAGGAGTCAGATGAGGTGGCTCGGGCATCTGATCAGGATGCATCCTGGACACCTCCCTAGTTAGGTGTTCCAGGCATGTCCAACTGGGAGGAGCCCACAGGGAAGACCAAGGACACACTGGATGGACTATGCCTCCCGGCTGGCCTGGGAACAACTTGGGATTGCCCAGGAAGAGCTAGCTGAAGTGGCTAGGGAGAGGAAAGTCTGGGCATCTCTGCTGAAGCTGCTGCCCCCACAACCCGATCTCGGATAAGCAGAAGAGGATGGATGGATGGATGGATGGATAAAATAACTGGATATAATCATTGACTTCTAAACTTAAACCTACTATTAGGATTTTACAAGTGTAGCACCCTACAAGAGGCTCCATATGAAGACGGATGTGGAGCAGTACTGTCAAACCATGCTCGGTGTATACAGAGAAAAACTTTGCCAAAGAGACTTGCACCTTTGGGTCATTTGAGCAGCAGTGTGCCAATGGACTTAGTGTGCATGGATTTCCTCTCCATTGAACCAGATTCCAGTAACACTTGCAATGTTCTAGTCATTACAGACCATTACACAAGATATGCACAAGCTTTTCCCACCAAGGATCAGAAGGCATCCACTATGGCAAAAGTACTGTGGTACTTTATTCACTATGGTCTACCCAAGCGTGTACACTCCGATCAAGGAAGAGATTTTGAGAGTCAACTAATTCATGAGTTGTTGGATCTATTAGGTGTGAAAAAACCGAGAACCACTCCATATCATCCTCAGGGTGACCCTCAACCAGAGAGGTTTAACCGGACTCTGCTTGACATGTTGGGCACTCTGGACCCAAAACAAAAATGTCGATGGAGTTGTCATATTGGGCATCTTGTACATGTCTATAATTGTAGCCACAATGAAGCAACTGTATACTCCCCTTATTTTTTGATGTTTGGGAGGGAAGCACAACTGCCTATTGATTTGAGTTTTAGTGTTTCAAGTGACAGTTCATCAGTAAAGTCAGACAGTTCATCAGTAAAGTCATATCAGAAGTATGTCAGGAATATGAAAAATGAACTGAGGGTAGCATATGAGTTGGCCGAAGCTGCTGCTGGGAAAAAGAATGACGCAAATAAAAAGAAACATGACCAAAGAATCCACTACTCTCATCTTGCTCCCAGTGATAGAGTACTGATTCGAAATCTTGGATTGCAGGGGAAGCATACATTGGCTGATCGATGGAGTTCCAAGCCATATATTGTTGAAAGCCAAATGCCCAATTTACCTGTTTTCCGAGTGAAGCCATAAGATGGCGAGGGACCTGTAAAAATGTTTCACCGAAATCATCTGCTTCCAGTGGAAAAGAATCTGATATTACTGCCTGAGTTTGACAGTAATGCTAACTCCCAGAAAAGACCTTTGAGAGAGAACCCAATGTTTGAACCAGGAGATGTGCAAAAAGTCCAAGACAAAGAAGTTGTTGATTTGCCAGGTTCTGGAAAAGATTCGGACAGTGAATATGATGGGGATGGAGAATGGATTTACGCACCTTCCAGAGGTGCTAGTGGTCATGATCTCCCAGAACCTTCCTGTATGGGTTTAGACCCTGTTGGATCAGAACATGTAGGGAATGCTAGAGAGCAAGTCACGGATGAGTAGTCTGGGAATTTTAACATAAGAAGTCCTGCTGTGGAATTCTGTGATGATTGTGGAGATACAGTAAGGTCTCTGGAATTTTCCCAAGGAGCTTAAAATAGTGCCCCAGAGATCTTTGATTCTTCTGTTGGAAATGAGGGGGCAGCACAAATTGCTAATGAAGAGGTTCGAACATACAGAAGATCTCCAAGAATCAGGAAAGTTCCAAACAGTTTAGAATATGATTTCCTTGGAGAGCCAAACATAGGTACTAAGTGTCCAGTGCGATATTGTTCTACACGGTATATTTGGATAGGCGCACCTAAATACAGATGACAGTTTCATCAGCCAGTAGGGCTAACTGCAAAATAGTTTTCAGTTTGTTTAACTTGTGAAATTTTCCATATTGTTGTTGTAGTATATTTGGTTTCCAGTGTTATCCAATGTGACTAATGTATTACCCTTCGTTATAAGGACACAACAATTTTTTTTTGGTGGGGGGAGAGTGTAGCACCCTCCTAGTTGGATATACTGTAATAGTAAACTCAGAAGTAAGCCTCAGTGACACAATTTTTTTTTGTTTCTTTTTTTTTTTTGCTTTGGGGAAAGCAGGAACAGAGATATGATTGGTGCAATTTACTACCAATCAAGGTATAGTGCACGCTTAGCATGCAAATGATTTTTGTTTTTCTTGGGGTTTTGAGGGAAAGAGTGTGTGGAGACAGAGGAGGTGTGAGGAAGAGCATGTGGAGACAGAGCTAGGTGGAGGAGAGTGTTGAATGAGTGTGTAAGAAAGAAAAAAAAGAGAAAGCTGGTACTAAGGTTGTGGAGAGCGGGAAAAGTTTTTTTTTTGTGGTGAGTGTTAAACGTGAGAAGATTTTGAGCGGGTTTGGCTCATTGGAACGCTGAAAAAAGGAGAGTCTTTTTTTTTTTACTAAAAAGAGAAAAGAGGGACAGACAAACAAAGAGTTGGATGCCTACTTTGGATAGGTTTGTTGTATGAAAAGGGAATGCAGGTGGATCCTGCATCAAGACGAGGCTGCTGGAGTCATACCAGATGGAGCTGTGGGATTCCTGTGTTTGGCCACGGAAGAAAATGAGAAGTGCGGCGAAAGTTCTGGAAGGACACCGTGAGTACATGTGAAGTTATGTACTGCGTATGAGCTCCAACTAAGCGCTCCAACGTTTTTTTTTTCATAGATATACTAGCAAAATACCCGCGCTTCACAGCAGAGTAGTGTGTTAAAGGAGTTATGAAAAAGAAAAGGAAACATTTTAAAAATAATGTAACATTATTGTCAATGTAATTGTTTTGTGACTGTTATGAGTGTTGCTGTCATCAAGGATTTGATTATCATTATTTCTTTCAATCAGGTTTGTATTTGGAGGATGTGTTGTGTTCAAGTTACATTCCGTGTTTGTCAACCGTTGTAAAGATAACAGGTTTCATTCATCGAAGTGTTCACTACCCAAATCGGTACTCGTGAATCTAAGATGTTTAACAGGCATTCCCTGTATTAAGTTGTGGATCTGCCTGAGAATATTTAGCGGCAGCGTGTCCATGAACTTAATTCAAACTTAATCTTTACACCTTGCTTTCCTATTGATATGTCTACAAAGGCTTGTTCAGCTTCAGAGGGTTGTTCCTTTCTTACTGCATCAATAAACAGCTCGTCTTCCTCTTTATCTGAGACATCACACACTGCATGCACGGGTTTACCTTTCCCAGTCCTGCAAACTTTAGCAAAGTGGTTCAATTTACCACATTTTTTACACTGTCTTCCTTTAGCTGGACATTGACTTTTTCCACCGTGTGCTTTGTTTCCACAGTAGCTGCACTTATGAATATGCTTGTATGCGTCACTCGCTTCATATTCTTTTGCTGCCTTCTCAATTGTGTAATGCGTTTTTTGTTCAGCGCTCTTTGGAGTTCTTGCTTGTTGTCTGTGTACTGCGTTCACAGTCAGTTCATGTGAGCCGCTCGGAGTACATGCATCGAAGGTTCTCAGCTGTGTTTGTGCTATCTCGTGCGATCTTGCGATGTCCACTGCTTTATTTAATGTTAGCTAAGACCTGGCACTTAAAAGTTTCTCTCGCACTTTCGCTGAGTTTGTGCCAAACACTAGTCTATCCCTGACCATCTCATCTTCGTTTGCATAAGCACAGTCCTTCACCAGCAATTTTAACTCCATTACAAAATGACCAAAAGTTTCATTTATACCCTGCGTCTTCTCATTAAACTTGTATCTTGAATATCGTATTCGTCTTAGGCATGACAAACACCTCAAAACGGTCATAATAAGTTTTCAGTACCTTGGCTTCCTCCTGGGTGAGAGTCCATGTGTTAAAAATGTCTCTTCCTTTTTCCCCAGTCCACAGGAGAAGGTAGCTGAATTTCTCACTCTCGTCTTTGCCTTTTAGCGGACCAGAAAACATCAGCTCCACGTGCTGTCTGAACTTTTTCCATTCTCCCGGCAGGTTAAGAGAATCCCAGTCAATTCGTGGCGAGGGAACTCCAACAAAATCCATGACTGTCCTCTATTCTGACACCATGTCTTGTTTTCACAAATTGTGAAAAATGAAATGATGGCGAGACTTAATTTTAAAGTATGCAGGGGAACTTTATTTATTACAGCTCTTACATTCACAGCATCCGTGCTCTAAATTAACTTCCATAATAGTAACCTTGAAGTCCTGTTTTCTGGTGCCTTCCTGATGAAATAGGTGCCTAAACCATGCCTGATAAAAATACATTTCAATGATATATAAATATTACAGTGATCAACTCGATAGGCATCTCACCACCCAAATTGCTACTCGTGAATCTAAGATGTTTAACAGTCATTCCCGGTATTAACTTTTTGATTTGCCTGCAAATATTTAGCGGCGTGTCTATTGGATTGCTGCTGACGGACGGCCTTATATGGGCAGGCACTCAATTACGTGGGAGGCGTGGGTATTGGGGATGCAATATAGGCAGGCAGCCAACTACATGGGAGGCGTGGTGATGGGGGACGCAACTCTGCCTCACACTGCAACCGAGCTGCAGGCTATGGCCTTATATATGTACGTAAGTAGGATTCAGTTATGACCATTGCGCTTAGAATTTCGAAATGAAACCTGCTTAACTTTTGTAAGTAACCTGTAAGGAATGAGCCTGCCAAATTTCAGCTTTCTACCTACACGGGAAGTTGGAGAATTAGTGATGAGTAAGTGAGTGAGTGAGTGAGTGAGTGAGTGAGTGATTGAGTGAGTGAGTGAGTCAGTCAGTCAGTCAGTCAGTGAGGGCTTTGCCTTTTATTAGTATAGATATACACATATACACACGACAGAGGACACCTGACAGAAGGGCTGATGCCTCCTTCCAACCATGAGGGGGCGACTGCCCTGGTTTTGTTGGTGGCCTCGGGTAGGGGGCTTGGAAGCCCAAACCTGTAGGGGCCCGTGGCCACCGCCAGGCGGCGCCCCAGTGCCTGAAGAACCCTGGAACACAGCACTTCTGCCACACCAGGAAGTGCTAGGGGGAAGAAGACAGGGGACACCCGGAGGGCTTCCGGGTGCGCAGCCGGCACTTCCGCCACACTGGGGCGTGTCTGCGGTGGAATGCCGGGAAGCAGCTGGAGCCCATCCGGGGTGGGATAAAAGGGGCCGCCTTCTAACAGTCGAGAGTGGAAGTCGGGTAGAAGAAGGACGGAGCTGGAGAGAGGACTGGAGGCGGCCAGAAGAAGAGGCACAAAGGACTGTGAGGCCTGGACTTTTGAGGGATCAGTGCTGGAGGCACTGGGATGTGCACTAAAAACTTGTAAATATTGTATATAGTGGTGGTGAATAAACGTGTGTGTGTGGTGAAACAATGATGTCCACCTGTCTGTGTCCGGGTCCCGTTCCATAGTGGCGTAGCCGGTAGGATGCTCTGCCTGGTACAAGGCAGGGACCTGCTTTAAATCAGTATTCTGTGGACGGCCCGGTGCAGCAGCGGACCCCACACACTCACCGCGGAAGCAGTGCGTGCACAACCCCGCGGGAGCGGTTCTCCCCATGGACCGCTGCCGGTCTGCTGTATGGCCATGTTTCTCGGGTGCGGAGGAAGGAGAACGGGTGTTGCTGGAGTGCAGTGGGCTCCGAGAGTCGCACTGTCGCGAAGGACGGCCAGGCCAGCGTTGCGACGCAGAAGGCCACACCGAGGCAGGGGCCTCGGAGTGATAGGATCCAGGAGGTAAGTGCCCTGTCCCACGGTAATCGGCCCTTCGGGGTCGAACTTACCTTGTTTTCCACAGGCAGGGAAGATCCGGATCCGCATCCGTGGCTGGAGCACACCAGTCCACAGGCTGTCAGCAGCGCGAAGGCGGCAGCAGAGGAGGCTGCGAAATTGGAGCCGCTGCAGCTCAATAGATCGCAGTAGCTGCGAGGCTGCCAGGAGGCATGCCACCGCACCTAGAGAAGGGGAGACAAGATGGCCACGGACCCGAAGTCCCACCCGCTGACAGGCACGGGATTGGCCGGTCTTGTGTGAACGCCAATGACTTTATAGAGGCGGGACCAAGGAATGTCAGTCTCGTGCCTGAAAGAGACCCGATTGGGCCAGAAGGACTGGCCCACAGGAGGCAGGCGACGAGTACGGCTGACGGACAGGTAAGCCCACCGACGTCTGTCTACCTGTTCTCGCCGGTGGTTCTGCGCGAGCCGGAAGAGTCTCTTCGGCCCGCAGAGTCACCTTTATTACAGGTGCTACTTGCTCTCTAAGTGGAGTTGGAGAAGCTGAGGGGGACGGCGATCGCATCATCTGGGACGCCGCAGGCTGCGGAGGAACGGCGCGATGCTGGAGCTGCTTGCGCACGGGTCACGTAGTCCTTTAGGATAGGCCTGATTTTAGCGAGCCTGTCGCGCAGTTGCGCCACATACTCCAATATATTGGAGGAGGGAAGGGCCTCGGCCTCCCAGCCCTCTTTTAGTATGTCCAAAAGTCCCCAGGGTTGTTGCCCGTACAATAGCTCAAAAGGGGAGAAGCCCGTAGAGGCCTGGGGCACCTCCCGGTAGGCAAAAAGCACGAGCGGCAGGAGCTGGTCCCAATTCCTGCCATCGGCGCTGTCCACCTTGCGAAGCATCTGTTTAAGCATCTGGTTAAAACGTTCTACCAGCCCGTCTGTTTGTGGGTGGTAGACAGACGTCTTCAGGTGCTTTATTCGCAGTAATTTGGCAACTTCCTTGAACGTATCTGAGGTGAAAGGAGTACCCTGGTCCGTGAGGACTTCCTTGGGGATCCCCACTCTTGAAAATAGGTGGACTAATTCCCGTGCAATACTTTTTGTATTAGCGGAGCGCAGGAGAACCGCCTCTGGGTGTCAGGTTGCATAATCTGCCATGACCAATATATACTTGTGGCCACGGTTTGAGGGTTCCAGGGGACCTACCAGGTCTACCCCTATTCGGTCAAAAGGGATGTCTATCAGGGGAATCGGGACGAGAGGAGTACGGTCCCTCCTAGGAATCTGGCGAGTCTGGCACTCCGGACAGGATTGACAGAAACGCCGGACCTCCTCGTTGATTCCGGGCCAGTAAAAGCGGAGCTTGATTCTCTCCAGTGTCTTCTCGGCCCGAGGTGGGCGCCTAGGAGGTGGGCGTGAGCCAGCTCGCATACCTCCCGCCGGAAGGTACGCGGCACTAACAACAGTTTCCGCACCTCCCTCTCGTGGGATGCGACCCGATACAATAGATCATTCTCCAGTACAAAGAAGGGCTCGCGTGGCATGGAACCGTCAGCTTGTGAGCTGCCTGGAAGAACAATTGCATTCCGGGCAAACCGCAGGGAATCGTCATTCCACTGCTCCCTTTTAAACGAGGCAGGCGTGGACCGAAATTGGTGGTCCAAATTACATAGGGGGTCTTGTGAGCAGTTTGGGGGAAGGGTTCCCTGGCTCGTCCCTTCTCCGGCAGATACTTCCGGGTCAGAATCCGTCGCCTGAGAAACCTCCCCCGATGTGCCTGCGCCATTTTGGCTTGCCTCAGAGCATGGCGTGGAGACCGCGGGAAGGGCGCCTCGCTCCTTCATGACCAGACCTAGCGAGACCTCGGGAGCGGTGTTCGTCTTACCGCTTTTCCTGTGTGACCAGTCTTGCCCCAAAATTACCGGATAGGGGGGATCGGGTAACACCCCGACCGTCAGGTTGGAAACTTGCCCCTTCCAGGTGATGTAACAGCGGGCACTGCGGTAAGACTTGGTCTCCCTGTGTACACAAGTGACCTGCAAGTGCTGTGCCAGCCACTGTCGCGGTAACACATAACAGCGAGCCACAATGGTAATGTTGCTGCCGGAGTCAAACAAAGCCGCTACCGAGTGCCCATTCAACAACACCACTCCCGTGTTTGGACTTGCCAGAGGGTGTGACGGAGTACAGTACCTTTCGGCGGCCGCCCAGGTGCAGTCCATCGGCTCTACTGTCGTGTTGAGGGGACAGGTAGGAAGAAGGTGGCCGACCTCGCCGCACTTGTAACAGCGCAGGGCGGCCAGTTTTTCTTTTGGCCTCTGGGTCGCTTCTGCAGCGTGTCGAGAGGGCTCGGGGGTGGCTGCCCGTCCCTGTCGGTTCCCACGAGTGTGCCTTTCCGACCCCCCGCCTTGGTAGACTGCCAGCTGACGCTCCAAGACCTCCAGGAGGCCTGGCATGTCCTTAAAAGGATGGCGCCGGACCTGCTGGGCGAGGGAGCTGGGCAAAGTGTTAACCAGGCCCTCGCAAGCCACCTGCTCTACGACCTTCCGGGCCTGGGGGCCTTCGGGTCGTAACCAGCGCCCCATTTTGCCCCAGAAGTCGAAGGCCTGCGCACGGGCCGGCTTCTCTGGGTCGAGATGCCAGCTCCGCCATTCGGCCGACTGCTGGCCCGGCATGATGCTGTAGCGCGCCAGGATCTCCTGTTTCAGGAGGTCATAACTTGCGGCCTCCTCGACGGGTAGGTCGTAATAAGCCCGCTGCGCGGGTCCCTTCAGATAGGGCGCCAGAATGGACGCCCACTCGGACCACTGCCACTGCCCGGGTGGCCGCCTCTCAAAGATGCCCAGGTAGGATTCTATATCGCCCCGCCTCCGCCATGGGTACCAGAGGCGGGGCGTGGACGAGGCGGGTCGGGCCTTACCCTTCGGGCTTCCGCCAGTTTGGCCTTCGTCTCCTCCTGCATTCATCCCCTGCAGCACCGTGTTGAGGTCTTGCCCTTCGGTTATTTTTCTCGGGCTTTATTCCTGCCGACTACACCACTGTAAAAGAAAGCCACAGACAGTATAAAGTTTTGGGGTTTTTCCGGCCCTGTATATTGCGGACACTCCACAATAATCAAAAAAAACAGGTCAAAGATATAAACAAAATAGTTCATATGCGCGACGCCGTTCAGAGGCGTCGGCGGCCATTTTATAGGGGAGGAGCCGGAAGTGGAGGAATGCTGGGAAGGAACCGTGAGGGAGGATGGGACTGCTGACGTCAAGGAAGATGGTGGAGGAAGGGCGGAAGTGGATATACTGCGGAAAGGTTACAATGGCGGAGCGTCTTTTTTCCTGGAAGACAAAGGAGAAAGGTTAGTACCCGCCACTCCTACCGGCTAACGCCTTTCGAATCGGTGCAAGGTCCGTCCGCGGCCTCCTACTCGCGCATGCGTGACTATATATATATACAGTACAGGCCAAAAGTTTGGACACACCTCCTCATTCAATGTATTTTCTTTATTTTCATGACCATTAAATAAAACCATTTCAGGTGACTACCTGTTGAAGCTCATCAAGAGAATGCCAAGAGTGTGCAAAGCAGTAATCAGAGCAAAGGGTGGCTATTTTGAAGAAATTAGAATATAAAACATGTTTTCAGTTATTTCACCTTTTTTTGTTAAGTACATAACTCCACATGTGTTCATTCATAGTTTTGATGCCTTCAGTGAGAATCTACCAATGTAAATGGTCATGAAAATAAAGAAAACACATTGAATGAGGAGGTGTGTCCAAACTTTTGGCCTGTACTGTATATATATATATATATATATATATATATATATATATATATATTTATTGTTGATTTCTATGTGTGAACCTTACCTGTGCTGTAATTCAGACAAATTTGAGTTAAACTGAACTGTGATAATATCCCATGAACGGTGTGTGTAAGAGCCAATCTTAGAAAGTTAAAGTTTTTAATTAAACTCATATTAATGTTTGCTTAATTTGAATAGAATATAAATTCCTTTCATAGTCATAACTTATGGTATAGTCTTTTCCCCCTATAAGTTAGCGAGAGATGGAACCTTCTTACTATGAGTAACAGTGTGATAATAAGCTCAGTTTGTTTAGAACAGGTCCCAGTAAAGAGGGACTTGAAAGACCCATTTTAAGCTTAGAAATGGGATAAGCATACAGTTTTCTGACCGTTTTGAAATGGTTCAGATATGTTAAGTAAGAAGTAACGATTTGAGATGTAAAAAGATTAAGCTTAGAATTAAATTTTTCTTAACATTAATTTTTCCTTTTTTGCTATTTTAATTTTCCTTTTTTTGTGTGAACTGTTTTACTTTAAATCTTAACTAAACTTTTAAAAATGAAGATATTTTGTCTGTGGAATCATTTCTGCGCGTCAGGCTTTTGTTGAATCCCATTTTTTGAGTTGAAGCTGCAGAACTTTGGTAATTTTGGGAAAACGCAGCTACAGTGTGTTTAAATAAATGTTTTTTATTATTTTTCTTTCTTTGATTGTTTGTTGTTTTCTATCCATGACTGTGTGAAGTGCTTACATGATAGTTGCATTTAAATAATTAATAAAAGGAGTGAGTGTTTACAAATCATTACTTTGAAATAGTGTAACAATTAGGGATAAATAATAATTATTTCATTGGACCTATTGGTTATTAAACTTTATTGGGAGGTGTTTAATATGGATTCCACCAGTGAAATTTCATCCTATGTCATAGGTTACGTGCCAGTTCAGCAGTGGGAGGGCTACATAAGTCTAACCAAAATTAATACGTACAATCATAACAATCATTTAAAGTGAAAGTAATAGCTTGGGGTCATTGTTTTGTGATGTTGCTAGTTCATCCTTGAATTAGCTAAACTATGGGTCTAGTGAAACTATATGTTTTAAAGAGGGAATATATACTGAGTTATGCATGATTTTGCCAGAGCTTTTGCAACGTGCAAAATAGGGTCAAGTCATCTAAATGATATCCTAAGGAATTATTTCAACCTATTCCCCACCAGGCAGAATTTTGAAAAATAAAGCTATGGATATTGTTACAGATCTTTCACCATCACACGATTATACAAATGTATTATGTGCTTGCAGATAGATTTTCAAAAAGTTTGAACTTTATTCTACTATCGAAACTATCTAATCATATTTTTTATTCAGAAGGATTTTTGAATATACAGATTTAAAATAATTGCTTCTGATCTTGGTCTTCATTTCATCTTACTATTTTGGACATTCTTTCAGTTAAAAGTATATATTCAGTTCATTATCCCAACTCTAATGGGCAGGCAGAACAGGTTATTATGGATCTGGAAAAATTGCTTAGATGTAGTATAATATACTCCTGTCATTCATAATTGGAAATCCATTCTGCCTTTAGCAAAATTTGCTGAAACATTTTAACTCTTCTATATAGATATTACTTTTGGAGTGGATTTAAACCTAATTTGGTGCATTTACATTCTGTTATCTAACTCATCTATGCCAGGTTTAATTGAATGCCTTTCCAAATTAAACAGGTATTTCAGCATTGGTTAGGAACATTTGCTTGAAAGCAGGAACCTCTGCCAAATGATCTGTGGACCTTAAATTTAACTTTGCACCAGAATTAAGTTAGGGCAGAAGGTGTAGTTTGCCATAAATATGGTTTCTTACCTTTGCCATTTCCAGACTTTCATTTTTATTTAATTCTCTGATCCTCATGGCAAATGTTAACTATGCCCCTTTTCCCATCGTAGCAGTATAATAAGCAAATTAAGACATTTTCGTATGATGCAGAATTGTTAAGCAGAATGGGCAACTGCAGTGTGTTACTAGTAGATGCTCAAATGCTGCTACAATAATCTTTACTAGAACTAAGAAATACAATGGCAAAATTCCTGTTCATTACATTGGCTATTCTTACATGGTCATCTTCAAGTGACTTGGGGCCTACTTACTTAAAATAACTTATCAATGCATACATATTACAACATACATTACAATCTCAAAATATTAGATTTCTAAAGATTCAAAAGGATAAATTGCTCTAATAGCTCTAAAGCTATGAAATGATCTGTCTGCTTTTGAAACTGATGCTCAATCTGATACAATAGCCTACACTGTTTGCTTTTTTGTTACTGGTATTCTCCTTTGGCACTTCTAGCCACTGCTATATTGCCTTGCTACTAGTATGCTGTTGGGCATGTAGTTATAATATAAAATACCCAGAAGGTTAGGCACCAGTTGGTCTAGGTGATCAGAAATGGAACATTGTAAATTATAACTTGTGGACTGCCATACATTTATTATCTCTACAAATGTTGTTTGATTTGAGTTTATTTTTCTGTCCTCCATTGTCATCGTGCCATAACTCTCATATTTAATGGGCTTTACATTGTCAGAATAGTTTTTTGTTACTGTTTAATGTAGTTTACTTCTTCGTGAATTTTTAATGTTGCACCATTTAGTGGTTTACTATTTTTGCATGACATTTTTAAAATACTGGTTCTTTGTTGGCACTTTATGGTTCTTTACTGGGTTGTGTGGTTCCTTGTTGAAACTTTGCTTAACAAAGTACCATTTCATTCTGGGAAGGGTTCTTTGTGTATGCTGGTTCTTTGTGCTTTGGAAATTTTTCTTATATGTAGAAAAAACTGAAATCTTTAATGTATGGTAGGCTACATAGCTGGAAACTAACAGATAAAGAATAAAACTAGACTTAACCTGTGTTATTGTATGCATTGAGTGTCCTTTTAAAACCAAGAACCCATTGGTATTTCTCAAATCTATTAACATCTATTCATCACTATTCACTGTGTTAAAATGAGTAATGTTTCTTTCTGAGAAACCTTTAGCAGCCAAAATTGATTTCTCTGTGGCATCACTCTAAAGAACCACTCTGGCACATTTATTTTTAATAATGTATAGAACTAAATTTGTGCAAGTGCTCTAAGCCGGTACTGTAAAAAAAAACACAATGAATGAAAGATTCAGTTTTGAATCAGAGGACCTAGCAAGTGGAAAATAATCCTGACCTTCTGTTAGGTACACTGAGATAATGGAAGTTTAAACTCTTGATCAAAATGATACTGCACATGGTTCCAAGATAAAAGAAGTGGGAGCACGTTGTTCTTATGAATGTGGAGACTGGTAGGATGCCAGTTGTGAACTTTCACTCTCTATTGTGGAAGCACATTGTTCAAAAAGGTAACCAGTTGAGAGTTTGATTGAGAGATGAGGCCTTTTAAGGGCAACTGAAAACTCAGGAATGCAGGGACACCAAGGACTGAATTATAGCATGATATTCCTGTAGTGAATGTAGAGTCACCCTGAGACTGGAAGTGCTTCTGTAGATGAGAATTATAGGTGTCTCAGAGTAAGTATATCACAACTTATATCACAGCTCCAGTTGTCAAAACTCTGCTGCAAGAGTCCTTACACAGGCCAGCAAAAGTGAGCACATAACACCCATCCTGGTTTGTCTTCAGTGGTTCCCTTAGTCTTACAGGACTGAATTTAAAATGTTTTTAATAACCTACAAAGCTTTAAATGGCCTGGCACCAGACTGCATCAGTGACCTTCTTCATCACTATGCTCCTGTTCGCCCTCTAAGGTCCTCTGATTCTGATAATCTTGATGTCCTCCAAACTAACCTGCACTCTAAGGGTGACAGGGCTTTCAGCTGTATAGTACCCAGAATTCCTGAAATTAAATAGACCAGCTGACTCAATTCATTCTTTTAAAAAACAAATTAAAACTCATCTCTTCAGGGAGGCTTTTAACTTAACCTAACATTCGGACAGTTATTTTAGTTTATCTCTCTGTCCCAATGCTCAGGATAATTTGTGTTTGTGTTATAACACAAATTATGTTATTTGTTCAGGCTTTGTTTTAGTATTGAATTCTTGTTTTACTCTGTTTTTTTTTTTCTCTTTATTCTATTTATTGCCTTGTATATCCTCTATTTATCTGTTCTAGTGTTCTATTCAGAAAATGTATCCAATGTTACATATACTCTGCTGTTCTTTCTGTGACTCTGTGAAGCACCCTATGCATAGGAGAGGCATAATATGAACAAAATGTATTATTATTATTATTATTATTAAGTGGCACTTTGAGCCTGCGGTCAAAACGAGAATTTGAATCAGAGGCTTAGAAAAAGGAGACTAGAGTTAGGAAAAACTGAGAGAAAAAGAAGGCCCAAAGATATGAAAAGGAGTGCTGGAGGCTATGAGGTGGGAAAGAGTACAAGCCATGTAACTGGGTTCCAAGCTATAGGGATTTGTTTGCATTTCAGTTGACTTTGGTAGTTTGCATTGCTCCTTTTCAGCCTCCTTTTTCTGTTTATTATAATCTATAATAATTAATAATATAATATAATAAATTTTAATTATTCTGTTTGAGTCTATTTTCATAATATAAAAAAAAACAAAACAGACTGGAAAAAAATAATCATCCTGTGAATAGTATTGTAACAACCCGTGGTTGAGTATTGAAGTTCTCGGAGCCGAACTCTACTGCGCACTTCCCCCAAGTTGGTCGGCCAGCGGAATGCCAGCGCCATGCACGCAGCTGTACCTAGCTCATTAAGCAAGCGAACACTCGTGTCCCATACACCGCACGACCCCGAGTGTCTCCGTACATAATTGTATAGATGGAATCTAGCAACACAGCTCTGTCCTTTTGTATCTCTTTATTAGAGAAGATAGTCAGAAACAAAGCTCAACATATTGCAAGGCCATTGCCAAGGTCATTCAGAAAGACATCCTTCTCCATGATGGTAACTGTTACACTTACCACTCCTGGGCTGCAAATGACCCAAGCCCACCCAAGCAACTGCAACACAAACACATATAACATTTATAGTACAACAGGAAATCATTTGCCTTGCTTGCCCGGTACAAACAGTAACGTTACAGAAATACCCACAATGCACCATGCCGCCAGCGCTGACTGCCGGGTCATTACATAGCCCCTCCCAAAGAGGGTTAGTGTCCCCACAACCCTACTCTCCACAATAAAAATCCAACAAATGTCCTGGCCGACGACGGACACGCTTCGACTCTCCTGACGTTCTAGCACCCGTTGCTATGGCTCAGTCCTGAGTCCGTCATTGTCCATTTCGGCACTGAGAGTGGATGATGGAGATCTACTGTGGTTATTCTGCTGATAGTTTCGTGGAGGACCTCGGCGACGTGGGTAGCGTCTGTAGTGGTTACTGTCTGCTGCATATTTGCTTCCCTGGACTGGGGGTTGATGTTGGTTAGACGCGACTGACCCCCACTTCCTCAAGCTGGTCCCCTTCCATCCCTCGTTCAACTGCTCTCGTCAGCTGGTGCAGGCGTGGCGATCGACCCGTCGCTGCCCCAGCCTGTAGCACCTCCTCAGCCCGCTCAGCCTCCCGCAGTGCCTCACTCAGATCTCGGGGTGACAACAGATGGACATGCTGGCGGAGACGCTCCGGTGTAAGGCCCCGCAGGAAAGCATGGAGGCTGTGCTCCTCCCTCGCTGCTGCCGGGAAAGTAGGGTAGCCTGTCCGTGCATCGACCCTGATGTCAGCTACGAATGCTCCCACACTCTGACCTTCACACCGGCGTCGGTTAATCAGCTCCTCTCTGCTGTGCTCTTGGATGGCACGCTCCAATTTGACAATACTCTGATCCATAACGGCGTCTTCTAAACAGCCTGAGATCCCACTTCTGACACCAATGTAACAACCCGTGGTTGAGTATTGAAGTTCTCGGAGCCGAACTCTACTGCGCACTTCCCCCAAGCTGGTCGGCCAGTGGAATGCCAGCGCCATGCACGCAGCTGTACCTAGCTCATTAAGCAAGCGAACACTCGTGTCCCATACACCGCACGACCCCGAGTGTCTCCGTACATAATTGCATAGATGGAATCTAGCAACACAGCTCTGTCCTTTTATATCTCTTTATTAGAGCAGATAGTCAGAAACAAAGCTCAACATATTGCAAGGCCATTGCCAAGGTCATTCAGAAAGACATCCTTCTCCATGATGGTAACTGTTACACTTACCACTCCTGGACTGCAAATGACCCAAGCCCACCCAAGCAACTGCAACACAAACACATATAACATTTATAGTACAACAGGAAATCAATTGCCTTGCTTGCCCAGTACAAACAGTAACGTTACAGAAATACCCACAATGCACCATGCCGCCAGCGCTGACTGCCGGGTCATTACAGTATGATAGCTTGCCAGACTGTCAAGTAAATGCTAGGTTAAGTGTGCCATCACAAATTAACAGTCCTTTCGGAATTATCAGACATCCATTCTTTTGTATAATATATTAAAAGTTCCTTTGTATTTATCTTTCTCTTATATTTGTATTCATTTTACACACTTAGATATGAAAAAGGAGATTTTTAATTTTAATGCCAATCTTGAATAATTACACATAATTAATATCGAGTCTGAATGAACCACCTTTACATGCAAAAAAAAACTAACTGGACTGCACTTTCTGTTTCCTTCAGCTTCTGGACAAGTCATTTTTAAATGAGTAGCACATACACAATAAAAGAACAACTCATCCTTTGTCCTTCTTCTACAATCTATTGTACTGAACTTTAGACTAACTGGCTTAATTAAATAGGAAATACAGTATCTCAGTTTTTACTTAAACAATTGCTATGAAGTGCTCGTGGCACACTGTTTTCACTAAGACAATTTAGTACCAATATGTAAAGTTATGGATGATAAACCCTGTAATGTATCCTCTGTGACATGGCTCACTATTTCCTCTAAGTTTTTCTGGTAAGCCATTTTAAAACACAGATACCCAAGAACTTTCATTCCACCTTGAAATCTACTTATAACATCTTAAAATATACTGTATAACAAAATGCATAATATTGATTGCCCAGTTGGAAAATTATAATTTTATTTAGAGCCATAATGTTTCTTTTTGGGGCTTCAAATCTGACCTCAACTATTTTAAAAATTAATCTAAATTATTAAAACTATTATGGGCAGTGCTGATCAGAGCAGTAACTAATTTCAGATTTTTTCAACAAATAAGGAAATTACAAAAGTTTTACCTTTTCTTTTAATTGACCCTAGTTCAAATATTAAATTACATTGGATCACAAATTGTCTATACGCTTGTGGGTACAAAATAACTGGATCAGGAATTTTCATCTCCTTTGTTGCAGCTACACCCCCCCCTCATTGTTTTTCAGATCCACCACTGCTCCTTAATCGGTGCATGGCCTGTGTGAACTCCACGACCTGTTGTTATATATTAGCAGTTAAAGTAATCATGTATAATGATAGACTGACAGTCTATGAATCATGCCTTTTGTGTGGTCTGAACATTTATCAGGGTGTGATAGACAGATCCATAAAAAGCATTATTAGACGTAAGTTGCTTTTATATTTGAGAGGCAGTTACCAATACTTGAACCAATAAGCTTTAAGTGTACAATATTTTAAAAAAAATTCTTTTCCAAACAATCTAAACAAATTGTCAACACAGAAGACCAAGACAAACCTGAAGTTCAAAACAACCGGACATGTTGTTTGTCACCACCACACATATTTTATTTACAATATTTACAATAAATGGTCACTCAGACCCAGTCTAAATAGTGCACAAACCCCAACACACAGTCCTGGCCTCACAAATGCCTTTCTTCGGGCCGCCTCTTCTGCCTCGTCCGTCTTCCACCTGACTCCAGCCTTGAATGAAGGGAGACGGCCCCTTTTATACACTCCCGGACGAGCTCCAGGTGGTTCCCGGCAGCTCTCCGGGTGTCCGTCTAATTCTTTCCCCCAGCACTTCCTGGTGTGGCGGAAGTGCTGAGGTCACAAGTCCTCAAGGCATTGGGGCGCCTCCTGGCTGTGACCACGGGCCCCTACAGGGTGGGGCTTCCATGCCCTGAACCCGTGGCCCCCAAAGCAACCAGGAAGGCGACTCCCACGTGATCCCAGATGGGCACACGCCCACTTCCGGTCCTTCAAGGCGTCCCGGCCGGGTCGTGGCCCCTGGCATCCTTGACAACATATACACACACATTGAGCCCCTCATCTAGGTCCAATTTACAGATGGCAATCAATCAAATATGCATATCTGGAATGTAGGAGGTATCCATAGCAAAAACCACACAAACATATGTTTGGCTGTATTCAGTATGAATTTTCAAATCATATTCTTACTTTATGATGGCTATGTTTCATATTCAGAATTGGATATACCATATACAGTATTACTCTCATATAATGATAGACTGGCTGGATGATGTTAAGTGAATTAAAATGACATGATTTCTTACACATTTTCTATAAATAAAAGAAGAAAGATTTAAATAGAAAAGTACCCTCTAAGGACAATGTGCTAGTTGTGTTTTTACATATACATGCCACAGTGGATCATCTTTTTCCAAATCTTCCTGTACTCTGTATCTTGCTCAGTTACACCCATCACCTGCATGTCGTCTCTCACCACTTCCATAAACCTTCTCTTCGGCCTTCCTATTTTTCTGTTGATTGGCAGCTCTATCTTTTGCATCCTTTTCCCAATATACCCAGCATTTTTCCTTTCAACATGTCCAAACTGACGCAATCTCATTCTGCCTCCTGTATTTTGGTCAGTGCCACCGTCTTCAACCCATATGACATACCTGGTCTCTCTACCATTCTGAAGACCTTCCCTTTCACTCTTGCTGATACCCATTTGCCAGAAATTATTCCTGACACTCTTCTCAACCCATTCCACTCTGTCTGCACTCTCCTTTTCACCTCACCTCTACACTCTCTGTTACTCTGTACTGTTGATCCCAAGTATTTAAACTCCTCCACCTTTGCCAACTCTACTCCCTGCATCCTCCCTCTCATTTACACACATGTATTCTGTCTTGTTCCTACTGACCTTCATTCCTCTCCTCTCTAGAGCATATCTCCACCTCTCCAGGGTCTCCTCAACCAGCTCCCTACTCTCACAATGTCATCAGCAAACATCAATGTCCACGGGGACTCCTGTGTAATCTCATCTGTCAACCTACCATTTCAAATAAGAAAGAGCTCTGAGACAATCTCTTATGCAATCCCAGCTCCATGTTGAATGCATCTGTCACTCCTACCGTAAACCAAACCATTGTCACACTTCCCTTGTACATACCCTGTACAACTTTTACATACTTCTCTGCCTCACCCAACTTCCTCATACAATACCAGAACTCCTCTCAAGGCACCTTGTCATATGCTTTCTCCAGGGGATGCACAAACCAATATGTTTCTTCGTGCCAGTCCCAAGTCCGGAAAAATGGAGAGGGTTACATCAGGAAGGGCATCTGGTGTAAAATGCCACCGGTACTTTGTTTTCACAAACTTCCATTATTTTATTTACTGAAGATACATATAGCAAGTTCCAGCAAAAACTTGCACATTAATATCCAGGTGCAGGCACATAACATATCTTATTCAATTGTTTGGTAACATAAAATAAAATAGTCCATATATTTAGTATTAAATTCACTCATATACATAACATTTCATCCCACCTAGCTTGGATGTGTAATGTATTTTTTTAAATCAAAAAAAATATAGTACATGGTAAAAAAAAACTTAAGTGACAGAACTCTTAAGTACTTTGTACATTTACATTAAGTACAAATTCAACCTTTCAGGAGGTTTACTCATCCTCTTAGGATGGAGTCTTTCTTATGTAGGTGAAGCAGGAATTTGAGATGAGGTTGATTCAGCACATCCTTGAGGCTGAGATTTACCAGCAACAAGGGATATATCAAGTGTCATAAAAGTAAACTCATTTGAAACATGAGGAATGATCAGAGCCCTGCGGTGGCAATTCCGACAATCTCTGGCAAGTACTTTCTGTCCAACTTCAAATATTCTAAGCCTGCCTTGTTTTTCTCAAACTTCTTCCCAGGAAAAGCATTGCTGACGTCTGACCTGTGGTTAAATGAGCTGTATTTTGATAGGCTAGAAGGAAGTTTACCATTGTAGAGACGCTTTTTCCTTTACCTTTGCTTTCATGGTAATTACACTTAAAAACATGGCCACCTTTCTCTCATTCCTGATATAATTTGGAAGGCAGTACTGCTCAAGTCTCTCAATATACACTAAGTAGTCTATTCCTCCTCAGTGCTGTCAAAAGCAGTCATTTGCCTTACACGTCCATACATTTTGTTTCAAATTCTTAAGACTTTCTTTACTCACTTTAATATGTGTCTCCCTCCCAGGCCCGGGGTGCTCTCTTTAAGATGCCACACAGAGCATTAAAAACATCAGAAATTCAATCAATTCAAAGAGGAGAAGCACAAGTTGTTTCAAACATTCGGTGTGCTACAGATTTTTTCTTTCTCTCATAGCCAGTTCAGTTGTGTTTTTACACTTGCTCTAACAGCAAAACCAAAGCATTAATAAAGATGCAGCAATTATGATACATTTAATAAGTCAGTCATTATCCAGCCTGCTATATCCTAACACAGGGTCACGGGGGCCTGCTGGAGCCAATCCCAGCCAACACAGGGTGTAAGGCAGGAACAAATCCCGGGCAGGACGCCAACCCACCACAGTACATTTAATAAGTTCCAGCAAAAAACATTTGCATTAATACCCAGGTGCAGGTACATCGCATCTTGTATGCAATTGTTTGGTAATATAAAATAGTACTAATATTCTAGTATCACATTCTCATATATACATAGCAGTTGTGACAGTAGGGGGCGCTATTGCTCCCTTGAACCCTCAGGTACCACGCCAAACACCAGGTAAAAGTCCAATAATTCTTATTTTTATTAAAATAATGCCCACCAAGCACCCTCCACTCCACACTACTACCACACAATAATTCAATAAACAATCCTCCACTCCCAGATGCATTGAGCTCCTACTACCCAGCTAAGCTCTGTCATATTTCCTCCCAACTTCGGCTCGTCGTCTGGGAGTTTTATAGTCCATGACCCGGAAGCATTTCTTCTCAACTCCACATCTTCCTGCCTCTGGTGCCCTGGAAGTACTGTGGACTTCCATCCTCGTGACTCCGAAGTACCTTCCGGGTGGCGTAATCATAAAAGTCCCCGGGTTCTTGGTGAGCTCCCCCTGGCGGCACCCACGGTACCCAACAGGGCTGAAGAGACGGACTCCATGTCCCATACTTCCCTGCAGGAATCTGAGGAGCCATTTCTATCCAGGGGAGCTGCCATCTAGCATTCCGGAGGATGTAGTGTCATTTAGATGCTGTTGTTCCCAGTTGAGGGACTTCCTGTCCAGACTAAAATGTCAGCTGTCCCTCACATAGTGTTTTAAAGAAAATTTCAATCTTTACTAAATTTAAGCTCAGAGTCCTGTAGTGAGCTTTCAGGTAAAATACAAATATACCATTTTACAAAGTACATAATGCACACACATACAAATACAGTTTTGGTTAAGCACGCTGAAACAAAGCAATTTCACACTGATTAATATCAATGGATCCTACCAAAAGAAAGTATATTTTCATTAATATTATTGTTAAGATATGCCCAGCTGACAATGGAAGACAAAAAAATAAAAACTACAGTCAGCATGGTCCTTGGAGAAAATAAACCACTGGAGAGTTCACAATCTCTTATAAGGTAAGGTCATTGATAAAGCCAGACACATTCAGAGTCATGATGACCTACTGTATGCCAACTGACTGTCCCCCCTTATCCCAGTGCATTCTAAAGTATTATATAAGCTTGTGCTGGATAGTCCAATAAAATGATAAGATCATTTAACCCTTGGACAGATAAACTCCCAGAATTCCAGTATGTATTTCCCATGGGCAGGAGAATATCTTAGCAGTGTAGCCACAACAGGATACAGAGAAGAAAAACAGAACAAAAAATTGTATTATATTTTTACACAAAAGCCACGTAAAAAAGGATGAAATAAGAACAGCCAATCAAATACTCTAATCAGAGTATACTAGACTAAAGTAGTGAGACTTCTTCCTGGATTTAAAAGCCCCCAAACACTCTGATCTTCAAAGATGGACCCCAAATTCTTTGAATTCACATGCAGCACTGAGTGCTTCGATCACTAAGGGAACACTGGGCCACTCTCCTTTCTTCGAATTTACTTGCATCTGCGACCACTCTTATGTCCTCCACACCCTGCTCTTCTATTTCACAGGCTGCTGCAAGCACTCCAGTCACAAAACTTCCGATGTCATGTACGAACTGGTAGAGCTTACACCCACCACTGCCTAGGGATGTCATGGGACCCTGTGTATCACAGTTATAAGCATGTAGATCATTCAACTGATATGGAGCCCTGTGACTAAAATCTCAGTTTCATACTGCTGTTTTATTAATCCTTTAGTTGACCAATATCTTGGGCGTGTACTGCATGCCTTGCATGTAACAATAGCTAAGCAAAGCCAAGGACATTTAAAAGCTCTATTTTGTAAGAAGAAGGATTTTGAAATCAGCCTTAAGCTTAGTTGTAAATCAGTATAAAGACTGCTAGCACTTGTAAAGATCTATGGCAAAAATTTAAATTAAATGAAAGTTGCATGTAGAACAGTTGATGAATAGTCAGTGAAAAATGAATTACAGTAGTCAAATATTTGTGTGGTGGGACATTATGCTCTTTAATAGTTCATTTACTTGAGATTTCCAAAACACACAAAGTCCCAAAAAAAAACTCAAAATGCCAACTAGAGAGTGAAACCATCAACCTCAGCTAGTACCAAAAAAAGGTCAAAAAGAATTTTTGGGAATAAAAAGACATATTTATACACTGTCACAAACTCAAGCAAGAGCCATAGCAAGGTTTGGGGCAGCCACCCGTATATTGTGTATCCTGGCTGCAAAATTGAAAAAAAAAAAAAGTGATAGCACTGGTGTGTCCAGATTGTAATCCAAAATAGAACTGAGGCAAAAGGGAAAAAGTGGAGGTTTTTAAAGGTCAGTATAGGAAGTGACATCAAAGGGGTCAGGACCGGAAGGGTCTTCAACCATAGGCTCGGGCCCAGACATGACATCAAAGCGGCTGGAACCGAAAAGGTCTTCATTCATTGGTTCTGACCCCAGAAATGACTATAACAGGGCCAGTCGGAATTTCCTGTGAATGGTCTTCAGGAAAGCAAGAAAAAGAATCAGTGCACTCTGCCGTATCCCAGTTTGATTCGGATTTGCCCTCATTCCAGTCCTTTAGCCGCCTCCCATGTGCACGTGTGTGACAAGAAGGAGCACAGGGTAAAAATGCACAGAAGACAATGTCTTCAAATTAGGCAATCCCTAAAGAAAACACTGGCACAAAACAAAATCCAAAAGTTGAAGTAAAAAAAAAAAAACAGCCAAGGTTCCAAAAATCCATGTAATTCAAAAAGCGTAGAATAAACACAAGAGAAAACACAAACAGGGTTGAGCTGGAAACCAAGGGAGCTGCCCTCTGTCAGTCCAGGGGAGAAAATACTCCCTTTCCTGGTCCTTCCATAATCAGGGCGTCCCAGCCAAGTAAGGGCCTTGGCTGTCCACCACAATGCTTAAACATAAATGAAATAATCAGCAATTTTAAAAGTCAATCAAAAGAATGCATATTCTGGTTTCAGCTGTTTAAAAACAGTACATGTGTTACATTTTGTTTAAGTTTAACTATATTAAACCAAAAAATGTCACCAAAGTCAAATGTGATCGGCATATTGTATCTTCGGCTGTCTTCCATCTAAACAAAATTGTAGCGTTATCCTACAGTTCAAAATACAATTGACCAAGGACAGTTTCAGCTTGGGCCTCAAGTTACTCTGTGTATGTGTGTATATCTATACTAATAAAAGGCAAAGCCCTCACTCACTCACTTACTCACTCACTCACTGACTCACTCACTCACTCACTCACTGACTCATCACTAATTCTCCAACTTCCCGTGTGGGTGGAAGGCTGAAATTTGGCAGGTTGATTCCTTACAGCTTCCTTACAAAAGTTGGGCAGGTTTTATATCGAAATTCTACGCGTAATGGTCATAACTGGAAGCAGTTTTTCTCCATTTACTGTAATGGAGATGAGCTTCAACGCCGTGGGGGCGGAGTTTCGTGTGACATCATCACGCCTCCCACGTAATCACGCAGTACATAGAAAACCAGGAAGACCTCAAAAATGCGCTCAAGAAAACATGCATTATATAATTGAGAAGGCAGCGAAACAATAAGAAGCGAGTTCTGCTACTGAAACAAAGCACGATGTAAACCTACACTTTAAATTAAGTTCATAGACAGGCTGCCGCTGGCGTTTGTAATTTAGTGCCTGCCCATAGAAGGCCGTCCGTCAGCGCAATCCAATAGCAAACTGCCACGGGTAAATATTCACGGGTGAAGGACTGTGCTTATGGAGAGGAAGATGAGATGGTCAGGGTGGTGTTTGACACAAACTCAGCGAAACTGCGAGAGAAAGTTTTAAGTGCCAGGACTAAGGTAACATTAAATAAAGCTATGGACATAGCACGAGATGGCACCAGCACAGCTGGGAACCTTCGATGCAAGTACACCGAGTGGCTCACGTGAACTGACGCAGTGCACAGATAAAAAGCAACAATTCCAAAGAGCGCTGAACAAAAACCGAATTACACAATTGAAAAGGCAGCAAAAATATGAAGCGCCTGATAAGCATATTCATAAATGCAGCTACTGTGGAAACAAAGCACACGGTGGAAAAAGTCAATGTCCCGCTAAAGGAAGACAGTGTAAAAAAAACCCGTGCATGCAGTGTGTCAGGTCTCAGATAAAGAAGAAGACGAGCTGTTTATTGATGCAGTAAGAAACTAATCGATGAATGAAACCTGTCATCTTTACAACGATTGACAAACACGGAATGTAACTTGAACACAACACATCGCACAAATACGACCCTGATTGAAAGAAATAATGATAATCAAATCCTTGATGACAGCAACATTCAATAACACTCACAAAACAATTACTGTATATTGACAATCATGTTACGCTATTTTTAAAATGTTCCCTTTTCTTTTCATAACTTCTACTTCTCCACTGCGATACGCTGGTATATATTTAAATGTATATATATACCCCTATCTACAGTACATACTCAGATAGACAAGCCACATGCTGTGGCTCAATTGTAGAGTCTTAAGCCTCTAATGCCGACATTCGAGGTTCGATTCCCGAGAGGGATGCACTGAGTATGTACGCGCTACTGATTCATTTTACCTTCGATCTCCTTGGTTTGGGACGTATGAAAAATATTCGGTTAACGCAGAATCATGTTACGTTATTTTTAAAATGTTTCCCTTTATTAGCACAAGCACAGCTGAGAAGCTTCGATGCATGTACTCCATAACGCTTTAAAAATAACGCATTTAATCACACTTTCAATTCCAAGCAAACGGGAACTTTTGTCAATGCATCATTTCCTGGTACATCCATTACACTGATGCACACATCACAGCTACAAAAATGTTAGAGTCGGAATAAAGCGCGTTCCTACGACTGATCATTTCGACTTCCCGGAAAGCCTTGATAAAAGCATGGTTTTGTGCACAATGAAAAGCAAGCAAAATTAGATGCATTACAGAAAGCGGACTTTGTGGCTCTTACTGGGGATCATTGGACTTCCGTGACCGTTAGTAATTCTAATTACATCTAATTACAAAATGTTCAATGATCACACTGTTTTAGCCTAATGTACAAAATAATTTTGGCTAAGGTTACTCAGAGTTTAAAGATTAAGTTGGTCAAATTACCTTTTATGTTTCTGACTTATTTTTTAAGAAGAAAAACTGCACTTTATGTTGAAATTTTGGTTATTATTATTTAAAGACAATACTATTCTGAAAATCTACTTAAAGTACTTAAACTACCACTTTATTTTTAAGTCTGCCCAATTTTAACCAGGGATGATATTTTTGTTTCTGTTTTGAATTCAAATGCAGTTTAAAGGCTTTTTTTCAGAAATTAAAACAGCTTCAGTTTACAATATTCATGTCCATGTCTATTATTTGATTCTGTAAGCCCACTAAAACCGCTTTTAAATAAAAAAAAAACATTTGCGATTTGGGGCAAATTTACGTGTCGATTACATACGATTAATCAAGATTAATTCTTACACAGCCTCTAATTAATTGGATTAATTTTTTAATCGAGTCCCACCTAATATATATATATATGTGGATATATATATGTAGATTTGTATATATAAATGTGTATATACAGTATATATGTAGATATGTATATGTGTATATACAGTATGTATATATACAGTATGTATATATACAGTATGTGTGTATATGTATATATATATAACTGTGTATATATATGTGTATAGATGTATATATATATATATATATATATATTTATATATATATGCCAGCAACACTCATGACAATGACAAAACAATTACATTGTCAATCATGTTACGTTATTATTAAAATGTTTCCTTTTCTTTTTACTTCTCGCTGCCAATGCAGGTATTTTGCTATATATATATATATATATATATATATATATATACAGATATATATATATATACAGATATATATAAATAGATAGATATGACAACAACACTCAATATCAATGACAAAACAATTACATTAACAATCATCTTACGTTATTTTTAAAATGTTTGCTTTTCATTTTCATAACTACTTTAACACACTACTTCTCCGCTGCGAAGCGCGGGTATTTTGCTAGTATATATATATATATGACAGCAACACTCATCACTCACAACAGTGACAAAACAATTACATTGACAATCATGTTACGTTATTTTCAAAATGTTTCCTTTTCTTTTTCATTACTTCTTTAACACACTACTTCTCCGCTGCTGGTATTTTGTTAGTATATATATATATATATATATATATAAATAAGAGAAGGTCTGTGATACGGTTAGCATATTTGCTGCTGGAGATCCACAAAGGGAGAAAATGAATCATGTATTATAAAGTAGTTTTTATTCCTGAGCTTTCAACCCCTACCAGGTGTCTTCAGAAGACCTTAAGTCTTAAGAAGAAGTTATTCATTAATAACAAGACTTTAAACCCAATTACCCCCCCCACCTCACCCCCCGACCACACAGACTTAGCCACCTCTCCCCCCCACACGTAAGTTATTGCTATATATTGCCTTTGATTCTTATAAGTCTAAGCATTATCCATTATACATTTATTACTTTTTGTGTATTTTATGTATTGCCTCAGTATAAATTGTAGTATCAGATGATACATGTATTTATGTTGCATTTCTTTTTCATATTATAGTTGCAATTATTGAAATAGCACAATGGGATTTAAGTGTGCACTTAGTCCAGTTCTTGTTTTGTACTGTATAAAGCAAAAGGATTTGAGTAAAATCAGTTCAGACTACAAAATGACATCAACAATTCAGAATCAATGTCTCCAAGATGGGACAGTTAACTTTGTGAGCTGGAATGTTAAAAGCCAGAATCACAAATTAAAAAGAAAGGAAGTATTCTCTCACCTAACAGGTCTAAATGCTTAAATAGTATTTTTACAGGAGACCCACTTAATAAGCAAGGATCAGTTCCGGCTTCAAATAGACTGGACTGGCCAATGTTCCATTCCAGCTTTACAAAAAAAAAAAAAAATTAGAGGTGTGGGAATTCTTATCCATAGAACAGTCTCATTTGTAGTATCAGATGTAGTATCCTGAAGCAAGATAAATGATTGTCATGGGAAATTTATTTAATTGTAAATTGATTTTGATAAATGTTTACACACCCAATGTGGATGATAGGGGCTTCATCCAAAATGTATTTGTATCCATTCCCAATGTGAACATTCATAAAATTATAATGGCTGGGGACTTTAATTGTGTTTTAAATCCAGACCTAGATAGGTCTCCTGTGACAGGGGTGATGACATCTAACACTGCAAAGACAATTACACAGTTTGTAACTGAACAGAACTTATCAGACCTCTGGAGATTTCTAAACCCAAACTCAAGAACATATTTCTTCTACTCACGAGTGCATCATTGCTACTGAAGAATTGTTTATTTCTTGAAGATAATTTCTTGCCTACAATTAAAACCTGAAAGTACAACGCTATTGTTATTTCCGACCATGCCCCTCTGATCTTGAAGCTAAAATCATTATGCCCCACATACTCATTTCGCAGATGGTGTCTTAACTCACTTTTATTAGCAGATGAGAACTGTACAGAATTTATATCAAAACAAATCAGTTTTTTTCTAGAGACAAATACATCCTCAGTGGTCTCTGCAGGAATACTTTGGGAAACCCTAAAGACAAAGGAAAAGGCAGGCTCTGCATTCAGAGCTCAACCTCTTAATAACTAAAGAAACTGAACAACTCATTTTTAAATCATTACTATGAACATGGAGAGAAATCTAATAAGCTCTTAGCTCAACAGATCGACAAGCAAGAAGTTCACAATGCAATCCCAGCAATCACCAGCACAAACGGTGACAAAATCATTGACCATAAAAATATAATGCACACATTTAGAGAATACTATAAATCCTTATATTCTACTGAACTTAAAGAAGACAAGATACAATCTAATGCATTTCTGGATGCATTACAAATACCACAAATAGATGTTCTTAGTGCAGAGGAATTGGATAAACCATTGGCACTATCAGAATTACTAGATGCTGAAAAGTTACTTCAGAGTGGGAAAGCAGCAGGCCCCGATGGCTACCCTGCTGAATTTTATAAGACATTTTCCACTCAGCTGGCTCCCCTTTTATTAGCAACATTCACTGAAGCTGGAGACAATAACATTTTACCTCAAACTTTTCGCCAAGCATTAATCATCGTCTATAAGAATGTATTACAATGTGCATCATACAGACCAATTTCACTTTTGAAAAATAATGTTAATATACTCTCCTAGCTAGAAGGATGGAGAAAGTGCTGCCTTCAGTAATAGCACAAGATCAAACTGGATTTATTAAAAGCCGACACTTAGCGTCTAATCTTCGACACCTGTTTAATGTAATATATTCACCCGCAAAGTCAAACATCCCAGAGATATTATTATCCTTGGATGCAGATTTGATATGATTGGATGGAACTAACTTTTCACTACATTGGAAAAATTTGGGTTTGGCCCGAACATCTGTGCATGAATCAAAAGACTGTATACCAATCCAGAAGTTTCAGTTTGTATTAACAACATTAATTCAGATTACTTTAAACTAGAATGTGATACCAGACAAGGATGCCCCTTGTCACCACTACTTTTTGCAATCGCCATTGAGCCACTGGCAGTTCACTGTCGAAATGCTTATGATATAAAGGGGATTATCACAGAAGGACTTGAACAGAAAATTTCTCTATATGCAGATGATATGGTACTGTATATATCAGACCCATAAAATACTGTGCCTGCAGTCCTAACAGCACTAACAGAATTTCAAAAGATTTCTGGTCTCAGAATTAATTTAAATAAAAGTGTGCTATTTCCAGTGAATTTTGAAGCCCACAATATTAGATTGGACACGTTCCCTTTTATCATTGCAGATCAGTTTAAATATCTAGGAGTAAACATCACAAGTAAACATGAATCTCTTTATCAACAAAATTTTGCCATATGTATAGAAAAAATTAAGCAATACTTGCATAGATGGTCAACCCTTCATCTCACTTTACCTGGAAGAATAAACATTGTTAAGAGAATATCCTCCTTAAGCTTCTCTTCTTATTTCAAAATATTCCAATATTTTTTCACACCCTGCCCGAGGTTTGTTTATTGCCTTGCGCCCCGTGTTGGCTGGGATTGGCTCCACCAGGCCCGTGACCCTGTAGTTAGGATATAGCGGGTTGGATAATGGAGTGATGGATGGATGGATGGATACATAAATAAATAGTTTTTTTAAGAAATTACATTCAACCATAACCTCATTTATTTGGAATTCAAAGCATCTACGTATCCAAAGAGCGACCCTACAAAGGCCAAAGGCAGAAGGTGGCATGGCTCTACCTAACTTTCAATTTAATTACTTGGCAGCAAACATACAAACTATAAAAACCTGGACATGAACACAAATAGATGAACATACACAGGCTTAGTCCACAATAGAAATAAAATCCTGCAGTTTATATTCCTTGCTTTGTGCCCCGATAAATGCAAGTTATCGCCAATATACTAACAACCCAATTGTGCTTCACTTACTCAGAATATGGAACGAATGTAAGAAGCATTTTAAGATAGAGAATCTTTTATCGGTGGCACCTCTACACGAGAACCACGTTTTTCAACCCTATATACAGTTTTTAATGTCTGGAAAAAATTTGGGATTAAATCACTTAGAGATCTGTAAATAGACAATGTCTTTACATCCTATGAACAATTACACTCCAAAGTTAACTTTCGAGCAACACATTTCTTTCACTACCTTCAAATTAGAAACTTTGTTAAACAGAACCTGCCCAATTTTCCTCACCTCCCACCTCCCTCTATGATGGAAATAATATTGCTCAGTTTTGTTCTTAGACAGTGTTTCTGCAATATATAAAACCATGTTACAGTCCCTCCCTTTTAAAGATCCAAGAGGACAGTGGGAAAAGGATTTCTCACTCACATCTCAGAAAAGGAGTTAAAGGTAGCAATGCAGAGAATTCACTCAAGCTCCATATGCACAAACCATACAGTTATTCAACTCAAAATTATATATCGAGCACATCTGTCTCATTTAAAATTGTCCAAAATGTTTCCAGGGCAAGGTCCAACCTGCAAACGCTGCAATCAAGTTCCAGCCTCACTGGACCACATGATTTGGGCCTGCACCAAATTAACATCATTCTGGACCAAAATCTTTAAATGCCTTTCAGACAGTTTTGGTGTCACAAACCCTCCTAACCCATTAACAGCTGTGTTTGGTGTACTCCCAGATGGGCTTAAAGTGGAGAAGGACAAACAAACTGTGATTGCCTTTACTACACTATTGGCACGTAGAGTTATCTTGCTAAACTGGAACTAACTCTCCTCTTTTAACTGATGTTATGTATAAATTGGAAAAAATCAAATTCTCACTTAGAGGATCTGTGCAGATTTTTTTCAGAACTTGGCAGGATCTAATCAATAACATTTTAGAATAATCTTTTTAAAGCATTGAAAAAGCAGATTCTCTCCCCATTTCTTTTTCTTCTCCATTTATCTTTATTTCACTTATTAATTCATCTATTTACTTATTTTTACTAGCTTTAAATTTTATTCTGGTGCCCATGCTGTCTTTCTCAGGGGTAGAGGTTGATTTGTTCTCAGTCCTATTTTTGTAAAATTGATCTATTTGTATGGAATGCTATGTGATTTCAATAAAATCAATAGAATTATATAAAGAAAAAAAATCGTACCAGTACACTTCTTCTCCACTCCTCAGGCATCCTCTCACTTTCTAAGATTCCATTAAACAATCTGGTTAAAAACTTCACTGTCATCTCTCCTGGTATGGAAATCTCTATTGCTGTCCGAATATTGATCTGAGAAAATTTTACATTGGATGCCCTTCCTGACATAACCTTGCCTATTGATCCGGGCTTGTGACCAGCATGAATAAACACACTTATTTCTGCATCCCCTATGGCTGGGTTCTATAATTCTCAACCTATTCAACAAAAGTAGCTACATATTTTGGAGTTAAATACAACATAACCAGGTATTATGCTATGCTTTAGTATAAAGTGGGTTTAGAAATAGGAGAGATGGATGCTTATCGTTCTAAAATGCATCTTATCTAATTCAAGGTCCCTGGAAGTTAGATACTTTCCTGCCATCAGTTGTCAAAAGAAACAAAATCAGGAAAGTGTAGCAGTCCATTGTAGGGCCTATTCACATGTGTATACAGTATATTAGGCAGACATTGTTATCACAGAGGGATGCATTGTTTGCAGCAGGAGAGTAAAAAAAATAAGGCATTGATTAAACAGACAAAGAAAATAAGCAAAGACACAACACTCAAAACCAGTGTTATCATCAGTACAAATATACAACATTTCTAAAAGTATGAATAATTACCTTTGATGTACACAACTACAATTCAAAATGCTTATACCTCTGGGAATTAAAGTTCTTAAATATGTTTCCCTTTACCCTTGGGAATCTGCAGCATGATTGCAGCAACTGAAGTTTGGAGAAATGAGGATGGCAGCTGGCCAATTGAGTTGGCCTTCTAACTTGTTTCTAAAAGTGCTCAGTGACAGAGGTTTGTAAACCAATGATTTTACTCCTGATTTTTGCAATGTTGCTTTTTGAGTTTATATTACTAATGGTGAGAGTGATATAAAAGTAATTGTGACAATAAATTCAATGAAACAAGTCAAGTCAAGTTGGGGAGCATGCACTGGTACAGTGGGTTGCTGCACCCACTACATGACGAAACAGCTCTGGATCCTGGTTGGCAACCCCCCAGGCAGACACCAGATCCAGTCCTACCCTCCAGGAATTACCCTCTATCTGTTGCAGCCAGGTGTTATGTGGGCAACCCCTTGGCCAGGTCCAGCCACTCGAGTCCCCAACAATGAGGATCTTACGAACTGGACCACCCTCTGGGAAACATGTCACATGGCCATAGTGCCGTAGCTGACGCTCCCTCACAATGCAGGTGCTGTGCCTCATTTGTGACCCCATGAGCAACCGCTCATTCGACACAAAGTCAAACCAATGGTATCCAAAGATATTCCGGAGAGACACAGTCCCAAAGGAGTCCAGGCTTTGTCTCAGGTCACTGGATCGCATCCATGTCTTGCAACCATATAGCAAGACAGGAAGCAGCAGGGGCCTCATGTATAACGCCGTGCGTAGAACTCGCACTATAACATGGCGTAAGCACAAAAGTCGAAAAGTGCTTACGCACAGAAAAATCCAGATGCAGGAATCTGTGCGTACTCCAACTTCCACGTTCTTCCGCTACATAAATCCCGATCAGCGTGAAAATTAACGCTTGTGCACGCGCTTTATGTAACACCCCAACTCCTCCCAGAATTACACCTCTTTGAATATGCAAATCAATATTAATCGCCCTTAAGCTCAGCCTTCTGTGAAAAGACAATGGGAAAAGCACAGGGGAAAATATAAGAATTTTGGCAAATACCAAGTGGAGGCAAAGGAAAAACATACTATTTGTTCAAATAAACCGTGGTATAATCAACAAAAGGAAGTTGATCGAGTGACATAGCGTGTTGGAGAAACTTGAAAGCTCACGTTCACAAAATCGCACAGTGCCGGAAATAAAAAAGAAGTCACATATCAAAGTTGCCTTGAAAAGGCGAGTTGTAGCCCACTGTCTGAGTGTCATATGAAAGCTTATTAGGGTACAGAGAAAAAAAGGTACACAGTGGAGAAAAAGCATGATATGACAAATTCAATCTCGACATTTCCACTTTAATCACGTAGTTTATTTTGTCATTAAAATAGAACATCATAAACTTCATCTTGAAATTGTTTAATTAACCAGTTTCTCAAATCGCATCGTAATTAAAGTAGCACGTTAAATATTTTGTTTTGTATTTGATCTTCTATGTGCTCTATGTGTGTGAATCACTACTTGCTTCTTAAACAAGCTCTCTTCCTCCAACTGGACACAGAATCCATTACATTCATGATATTACAGCTCTCTGAATAACTAAAATACTGAGATGTATATGTGATATCATTTTTATGATGATAGGAGTTAAAGCACGTTATTAAACATGAGTTTCACGGTACAGTGATTGTGTGCGACCTTCGATGAAATAATTTATTCCAGCAGTACTCAGGGGCGACTCTAGGCTTGTGTTGGCACTGGGCAGAGGAAGAATCGGTGGCTCCTTCACCCGCCAATGTCAGTAAGGTAGCTTATGCATGGTGGATGGCCACGTCCGTTGCAGATACTGCATAGCCGCCTCGTGCTCATGACACAAGCATTTAACTTTTGCCGAAACTTGTCGCTGCATTTTTAGCTGTGTTGTTATTTTCTCTTTCTGTTTTATATTCAATATATATTGGCGTAGCCGCCACTGCAGTCCTTGCTTTTCTTTCCCCAAATACCCAATCACCACACAATCAGCTCTGTAATAGAAGATAAGCCATCTGTAAGCTTAGAGCGCTGATTCTTCAAAACGTTTAAGGAACATTGAAATATCTTCGTACTACATGTTTAATTATTCTATCCTTCATGACACTCCCAGTGAAGAATATAGATTATTTAAATGAAGTTAAAGTTTTATCAGTATAATCCTTCTATATAAAAGTGGTCGGGATTGTCCTTCCATCCCGTGAATGCTACGCAGGCGCGGAGTTTCACACACGCCCCGTCCATTTTGCAATGCACGATGGGATTTGTAGTTTCATTTTTCCAGGTAAAAGATGATTTTCTACTCCAGACTGTGCGATATCTTCTTCTTCTTTCTTACTATATAAAAGCGGTCGGGATTGTCCTTCCGTCCCGTGAATCGAAAGCGGTATTCCGCTTATCACAGACTTACTACTTGCAGCTTGCGGTACGAAGCGACATGATGTGAGCAGAGTTCTGGTGCTCCCATTGTTCCCTTGCTTTTGTGCGCGATGCGCTGGAAAAATAGACAAAATTAGGTCTCTGGAAATAATTAATGTTGATGGAGTACAAATGCCTCACCGCATAGTAAATATCAGGGGGGTTCAAAAGGGCGACCTCAATATAGAAAAAAAGTTTAAATTTCATCACAAAAATAACAGAAACTACGAATATTAAAGTAATACCGCTCAAATGCAATATAACCAAATTAATGAGTTTGTATAAAATATCAAATTGATCTACATATTGAATTGCCTTAAGAAGTGGTCAACTTAAAAGTCGGTCGCCTTAAAAGGCGGGTCAGCCTAGTATAATAAACATTTTGCTGCATTTCACTTTAAAAATTATATCGTATCATATGTAAATACGCACTTTATAAAGTGGCTCAGGTTGTGCGATATTATAACTGTAGTGCAAGTTTACAGTGGGGTGATTGTACTTATAAGTACAAACAGTTCTACAAGGTGCAATTGATTAAGTGCATTTAAAGTTCTTGGGATGAAACTGTTTCTGAACCGCGCGGTCCGTACAGGAAAGGCTTTGAAATGTTTTGCCATGGCTGAGACAGCGTGTCCTTGAAGCTGTATACCGATAATTCTCTTTCTGATCAGCTGCTGCTGTGATTCACACTCAGATACAGTGATATAAATACTCAGAGTGTTGTAGTGAGAGTAATATGGAAAAAGATGATCCGCTGTGGCAACTCCTAACGGGAGGAGCTGAAAGAAGAAGAAGAAGAAGGTGCAGTGAGAGTAACAACGCTAAAGCAGTTATGGTATTTGAAATACTATGGCTATTCCCTGGACCATTATATTGTTACAAGTTAATTACAATCAGATGCGTTACACTAATAAACAATATGCGGTTAGTTTCAGTGTATTTATAAAGCCGCGTCAGGAAAATAAGGTGTAACCACACAGGAGCAGTAGCATTGCTTTGACGCTGGGTGCCGCCAGTCTGCAAAACCGAGTGGAGAACTTGCGTACGACAAGGTATGAGGTACCGTGGAAAAGTGCGTGGCTTTACGTCAAGTGTAGGTTTTATACAGTACATCGCGATTTGAACGTGGAAAAGTTCTTACGCAACATTTCTGTGTGTACACACCGTTTATACATGAGGCCCCGAGGACTGTAAAGACTTGGACCTTTGTCCTTTTGCATAGATATCGGGAGCACCACACACTAGTGATGCACCAATATGGAAATTCTCGGCAACACTGATATGTTTTTATTCATCGTTGCCAATACCGATAACCGATAGCTGATATTTTTATAAATTTACTTCAGATTTGAATGTTTTAGTTATGCTAAAAATTTATTATGCATTATCAAAGAAACAACAGTAGAAACAGAGATCAACTTATTTTTATTAACTTGCTAACTTTTACGCTCTTCTGTGCTATAGGTATAGGCAACCAGTACTTTCTGTGGGGGAAAAAGAGCAAGATATGGCCCTTCTCTATAGAAAAAATACTCCAGGTCGTGTACAAAAATCTGCGTAACATGCACATCCTTGGTAACTTAAGTACATTTAGACATCATGCCATTACAGAACATGGCATTGGGTATATTAACAAAAAAGTGAATTCATATACTTTGTGCCATAATCAGACATATATTACTTTAAGTAAAAGTAAAATTAAAGGTACAATGAGGCCAGTAACACTGGTCTTAGGTTGGCTTCTTTAAAAGCACCAATGGTAGGTTCTTCTTAAAAAAAAAGCATTTCTGCCTTTTTATGAGCAAGTCTGTTTCTCTTTTCATTTCTTCATTTTAGTAGCCCTGTTTCTAAGGATTCAGCCCTTTGAATTATTTTCTTTATTAAATGACATCCAAACAGAAGTGAGACATGAAACGAGCCAACTGATGAGAAGCTAAATCGGGGCTTCAAGCTCCAACTAATTTCACCCGATTCTTGCTGTTAATTAAACCCGTTATTTAATTCCATGGCCTGTTGCTATTCTCATTCTGCCGCAGCAGACATTTTCAAAACACCACCAAAATGTTTTGGTGACCTGAGAGATCAACTTTACCAAGACCATTGTCTTACTTTATTTTCAGATATTGTGTGATGGTCACAGGTGAGCTGGTCATGTGGCGGCTCATTTTGTGCCTCATTATTGTTTGGCGGCTAATTAAGGAAAAAGAAACAACTAAGGAGGCCTGAGTCAAGTGAATTAAAATTAAAGATAATGAAGTTAATTAGCAGCATAAACTGGTCACTAATGAAGAAGATGGTTAGAAGAAAAACCTGCAGCCACTGCCGCCCTCCAGGACTGGAGTTCGACATCCGTGGCTTACATTAAAACTGGAGTAGATCTTGCCTGAAAATCTTTTACAATTTAGACAAAGGAGACGCATCTTTCATAAGGTACAAAATTTGAAGCTGCATTCTAGCATGCAGGTGAACATGTTCCTACTTTTTAAGTACCCATTAAATTAAATTCCTCCAATATTTTTCCACAGGGACTTGACTAAAATGGAACCCCCCAGCCCCCAAATGCAATAACGGTTTTGTAGGCAATCTTGTAAATAAAGTTTAAAAACCTGACGAAAAAGGCGAGTTGATGCCATTAACGTGTTCCTTTTTTTCCTCAGCTAATGTTTCCGGATCAGTTTGCCCCACACTCGTGTACTGTCCCAGCAAGCCGCCACTCAGTGCCGACTGTGAGTTTCCGGAACATGAGAGGATGCTGATGAGATAATAGGAAGCTGCAGTGTATGGCTTGTTTTTTTAGTTACTTTTTTTTTTTTTTAATTCTGGACATCTGATAATCCTAATTAGTATTCTTATTGTTAATAATTGTATGATTCTGTTATTTTAACTTGGAGGCAGTTGAATGTGGTTTTGCAGCCGCATACACATTTTCTTCAAGAATTTCTTCATACATCTCCAACAATGAAGTATTAACATCTCTCCGAGTGTAAAACGTTTTCTTTTGTGGTTTGCTTTTGCTCTTTTCATTTCCTTCACCAGCTGACTTCTCGACCAGTTGTTTCTCAAGTGCTTCTTGCACTTGTTTTTTGGTATATCTCGGTTACAAAATGTATCTTTATGCCATGGATGAAAGACTGTAGATCAATAGTATATTGGCTCGGAGAATGCACCACTGAAGCGTTTTGTGATAGTCTCCAAAAGTGTGATTTTCGCCATCTAAAATCCGGAATCTGTCTTGTCACACTTGCTAAGCAGACTTTTAAGCACTTCAACAGGCGGAATCACTTCCGCAATTATAAATGAATGAGCGCCTGCTGAAGCATACTTGCTGGGGTACCAAGGTCTGTTTGTGTTTCTCTCAGCCGTGAAATAGCGAGCTGTGAGTGCTTAAAATGAGTAACTATTCGCCTCCCAATGGCAAAACAGTCGCAGATGCTTGTCTGGCTCAATAAGCCTTCATTTACAGCAAACTACAAAGTGTGAGCCTTACAGCTTAAACTTTTAATGCCACTTTCTTCCATAGCATTTGCCACATTGCGAGCGTTATCACAAAGCACAACGTGCACATTACTTTTTGAAATGTTCCACTTCGTTAACATGGAATCGAAAGCTTATGCAATGAAAGTTGCATAATGAGAACTCTTTTTGCCTCAACATTTTCTTCAATCCAGTGTGTCATTAGACTCAACATACTCATTAGGCAGACTTCTGAGCTCCACATATCTGTAGTGAAGCTAATGCTGGTGACATTGTTTCTGAAAAGCTTGTGGATATGTGTAGCAATTACATCATATAATGCAGGCAGTGAGACATCTGCAATGTATCCCCAGCTTGGAAGAATGTATCGAGGTTCTGAATGATGTAGTACCTGGTGAAATCCCTCGTCCTCAACTAGGGAAAAAAGTTGTAGTTATGCCTTTAGCTCAGGTGCTGTCTTGAGGAAATGTCTTTACATTGTGAAGGGTTTGCTATATGAGGCTACTGCTAGCGTCTGACTTAACTTTAGTTTTGGTAGCATTAGTTGCTAAAAATTCCGTGTATAATTCGTTACGGTGGTTCTTCAGATGGGTAATTAAATTTGTGATATTGAAAGATTTCATTGTAAAGACTCCTCGCATTATCTCATTTTTGCAGGCAGAGCAAATAGCAACTATGTTGTCTTCATTTTTCACAGAAAAATATGACCACACGGCTGGCACTTTTTTTTTTTGCGAGCGTATGGAGCTGTGCTTGCATGCATGTTTTTCTGCAGCTTAATGTCTTCCTCTCAGAACAATGAAACCGACATTTAATTGTTTAGTGAACTGACAATGTTCATAAGCCAGAATTATATCGGTTGGCAGTATTGATTTAACTTTCCTAAGAAAGAATAGTTATTTTTGCCCCTGTCGTGGAAACAACTTTCCTCTCTCTTCAAAGAAGACAGTCACAGAAATTAGATGAGATTTGAGGATATTTCTTTGCCCTTCTTGCAAATTTGTTCTTTGTTGAGATCAGAAATCAAATAGTCATGATTTTGATTTAAGGCTGCCAATGCCTGATAGTGCCACCAAATAAAAATGTATTAATTCTGCTTTTTAAATTAACATACTTGAAAGTTTTTCTATTGGCCAATTGTGCAACAGGTTAAAGAGTCACCTCATTTTTTGTAATTTTGGGAATGCTGTATTTTGTTCTATTATGATTGGCCTGTTTTTGTAATAAAGAAATGTGTCTTTCTTGTGGAAATGTAATAACACAACATAATATTCTCAATGTTATTTAACCTAATTCTGGGTCATGTGAGCCAATCCTAGCAGTATTTCCTTAGAGGGGGAAGAAGTTCATAGAATCCTTTTGTACCCACTGGGCCAATTACCCTAAAATCCACGTTATTCGTAATGCAGAGTAAACTCACATAGTCATATGGCAAAGCTGCATATTCTACACAGGCAAAATCTGAGGGCTGGATTAGAATCAAGGCCACTAAAACTATGAAGTTGCAACACAACCCACTGTGCCACCCTCTGTGGGGTATATGTCATGTTTCATTGTATTGACAGTAAATACTACAAACCACTAGATGACAATGAAGATGACAGAAAGGAAAGGAAGATAGAATAAAGAAGAAATTGTATGATGCAAGGTCTTATCTAAATTTCTGTGTTTGTCTGTTTTTACTGAAAAGAAGTCAATTCTTGATTAAAAGTTGTATTAATCAAGACACTTATTTTGCTACAAGGTAATGGAAAATGAGAACATATTCCAGCAGCTGTGGTCAAAGGGCATAGACAAAATGTGGATAGGAGACTGGCCCATTCCTGTCCACTTATCTCCTGCCCATAGTTATCAAAAAACAAATTAGAGTTACCAATCAGCCAGTTAGAATGAAAAGTACATCTCTAGTATGTTAGAGGAAACTGGAGTCCCCAAAGAAAACCTATACAGTTACAGTTAAAACATACTTAACCTGAGAGCCAACAAGACTAAACACGGTTCTTCTGTCACCCTAATAAATATCTGTACTGTAAAAGGCTACTTTTATACACAGTTCTTTGTCTTTTTCTTAATATTATGTATTGTTTCTCTATCTGGCTATTAATTGTTCATTTAAGGCTAACTCTTCCATACTTGGCATATATCCACTTGAAGAAAGAAAAGAGGCGAAAATCTATTCTATGCTGAAAAAGAAAGTTAGAAACACATAGCTTTGGCTTTATAGATCTGCTTAAAGCTGACCTGAGTAAAACTCTAGCAGTGAAAATTGCGGTGTTTGTCTGTTTTTGTTTTTCTTGCAGTGTCAAATTTAGTTTTCCCCTTTATTTTTTACCAGGTTTGGGCTGAACGATGCATTTTTACTAAAGTGGTGAATGACTGATGTTGTTGGTTTGAAATGTTTGTAGTCCTATCTGGGAGAAGAGGTGAAATCCTCTGACATATTTTGTTACTCTGTCAATTATTCAGCTGAATTTGTTAGCTTTCTATTGTTATTTTATTCAATGTACAATTTTCAAACCATAATCTACTAAAGAAACTGATTCAAAGGTTTAAAAGCAATTTAAAATAAAATGTTTAAAGGAGAAGTATAATGGGGGTTAAGAAAAGTAATACTAAAAAATACACTGTACAGTATCACACAACTGGGAAAAAAAGCCTTTTTAATGGAGCAGATTTAAATGTCTTTCCAGAAATTTTGCCTGTTGAGAGCGATAAAAATGGCTGTTCTGAGCACAGCAGCTTATAAACACATTCCAAACACCAGGGGGACAAAAAGACATTAATATCCACTAAAAAGATCATAAAAGGTTAAAGACAAAAAGGATCTTGACTTGTGAAATACAATTATATAGACTATACAGAATTGTTTGTTCTCTTTCTAGAATGGCCCATACTAGATTATATGTTTTTGTTTATCGATAGGACATTCTCCATTTAATAATTTTAATCTTTATAAAGTTTTATAGAACTGTCTCTATAAACAAAGGAGATAAGTATGAAAATTAGCACAGTGTTTTTCAAAAAGTCAAACTTACCTAACTCACTTAAGGAACACTGAAGCCAGAGCCTATACCAGAAGTAGACCTGACTGAAATAGCAACAATGTTTATTTCTATAGCACATTTTTATACAAAATATGTAACTCAAATTGCTTTTTAAGAAGTAAAAAATAATTGCAAGAAATAAATAAAATCAATAAAAAATTATGATTAAAATAATAATAAATAAATAAATACCTGCATATTACAGATAACTGAGTAAGCAGCTTCAGAGCCAACAGTAACTGTAACACATCTTTGGGGATATAGGAAAAAACATAGAAAAATGCACATGTAAACAGTAAAAAAAGCAATTATTGTAATTTAAGATAATTTAGCAAAAATACAACAGACATTAGTCCATATATCCATCAGATTTGTAACTCAATGAAATTAAACAAGACACTAACAACATTAAAGTGTTGAGGTCCCAGGGGTTAACCATGTTTAATTTCCGCAAGACAAAAGTTTAGTTTTTTAGAGAGTAATATTTACACCAATATTGCTGCTTTCTCTTACTGTTGTTTCCTCCTCAGAGGTAGTCCATGAATTAAATGTTTTCTTCTGGTCGGAACTATCGTTTTATACCACGTGACTTGAAGGCACAGGTCTATTGGTCCCCCAGAAATGATGATGACATCATTTGTAATTGATTGCTTGATCTTCCATCCTGCAAAGTGGAACAAAGGTTTGCCAATAAATGGTCCTTTCTCCTTCACCTATCTGTTGTGTCTTCACAATACCCACTGCTAAGCATTCACCAGGCTAAGTGAGTGACACCATATTTATACTACAGAAGATGGAGTTTATCCTGGCAGCATGGAATTTAATTATAGAATCAGGTCCTGATGGATCATACATCCATCACATGACACACTCAACCACACCAGTCCATTTGAAAACTGCTTTTGAACTTAAGTGTATGTGTGGAGCAAAGCAGAGCACCTAAAGAAAAACCACAAAAGTAAAGCAAGAACTTGCTCTAAGTAACAGGGCTGAGATTCAAACCCAGGTTTCTGGAGCTGTGTGAAAGCACTTCTTACCACAGCGAGCTGATTTTAAATAATTACTTTAAAGTATTGTATGTTATTGTTAAAATAAAGCACTAAACTCGAAGAATTTAAGATTTATTTAAGTCCAACCTCAGTCAGCATTGTCAGTCGTCAGTTGAGCAATATTTATGTTTTTTTATTCTTAAAAAATTAGTTGGGCAATTTTTAGCTTTTGTTTAGATACAACTGCAGTTATAGGAGAGAAGACTTTTGAATCATGTAGGATTACTCTGTATAGTTTAATTAACCTTGATTCGCTAGATGTACTGAAAAGAAAAATGACTCTGATTACAAGGAACTCTTGGAAAATACGTTAACACCAACTGTGCTGGATGACAACCATAAAGTTCAGTGTTCTGTAAACATCTGTAATTCTGCTTACATTATTGAGCACAGTCCTTAATTTCACAAACTTGCAAATTAATGTTATACTTTAGTTTATCCTTATAATATATCCCATTTAATCCATGTATTAGCCATGTTGCTCTTTTAGGAACCGTTTTAACATCATATGTGCTTAGATCTGCCTAGTATAGCTTTGTCTAGTCACAGTACATTTTCACCATCACTAACTGTTATTCATTTTACAATTTTTTGGTGTAATTTATATGTGGCTGCTATCAGTGCTATACATTATACAATATTTTAAAAGAATACAGTATTTGTCTTTCAAATGCATTAAATACATTAGTTCATATTAAACCTTGGGTGTCTGTTTATTCAAATTTAGTGTAGAACCCAAATTAACTTGACTGCAGCTGCTCTTTATAAATGTTTGCCACACCTTTAGGCTTTGTGCCATCAGAAAATTCTACTTTTTGTATCTGATTATCCTAATACCAACCTTGGGGAAATGGTGCTGTAAACATGACTGCAGGATAAGGCTGAACCCGTAACTTATCATAAACTGCTTTCTTTTTTTTTCTAGTTTTCCAGCTGTATTTAAATACTGTATCCCTGTATTCCAATCTTTATCCAGATTAACTAGTAGTTTCTCTTGAGGCACAGTAGAGCATTTTTGCTGAAAATCAATGTAAACAACTACATAAGCTTTTCTGCCATCTGCATTAACTGTTACCTTAGAGAAATCAATCTGGTTAATCTGAAGGAGTGGCCACTCCTAAAACTAAATTAAAGCTTTCAAAAGTTTTGAATGTAGTAAACAAGATCAGCTCCCATCTAATTCAGTCCCCATGGGTCTCTCATTACTATTGTCACCACTCACATCAAAGTCATTGCATTTATTTAAGTTGGCCTACCTTTTTAAATTTAAAGTAAATGTTTCAAATATCACATCTCTGTGATCCTCACTTGGCACAAATTAGGGGTTGAGTGTGCAAATGTGTGACAAATTGGTTTAAGAACAGAAAAAATAGATCATGATACAAGATCTTGTGCCAAAGGTGAAAAGTAGATTCCTAGAGCAACTGGCACCAGTGTTCTCTTTAATTTATTTATTTATATTTTATTTTGATCAAGTTGCAATGTAAGTGTACCTGGGCCGGTTTTAGACAGGCATATATGAGGGGGCAGACAGAAATGTGAAGGGGGCACATGGTGGCGACAAAGGCGGGAAAGGGGTGGGGGGGGTGATGGTTGGGATGCTCTGGATAACTGTTTTTGTTATGTAATTGGTTTGCACTTTGTCAGGCTACTACCCTAAGACCTGTCCAACTTGGATGTCCCACCTGAAGGCTAAGCTTCTGCTGGTGTAGCTCTTAGGGTAGTAGCTTTACGCAAGCATTGTAGTGTTTATACTTGCACGCGTACTTTACGTAAATCTGGAGGAGTCCATCAGGTGGCAGTGTGAGATATTATCACGGTGAGAATATGTTTGGCTTCTCTGTGTTGTGAATTGCCTAAAACACCTATTAAATTCCGATAACACCTTACCGCAATATCTGTGAAAAGGATGTTTATTGATTAAATCCATCAATCCAGGGATGTGTCCATTCCAACAAGCATTGGGCACGACTGAGAAACAATCCCTGACGAGGTCTCCGCCATCGCAAGGTGAATACAAGCACACATACACTAGCGTCATTTTAGCGGCACCAAATCCCCAAATCTGCTTATCTTTGGAAGGAAACTGGAGCACAGTGTGGAATACAAGCAGGAAATACCAGCAACGTAACTCCCTGCGAGACAGCAGTGCTATTGCTCCGCCACCGTGTCACCCACATGTGTGTAATTATTAATAGTATTCATTATTTAAATGAAATTATATGTAAAATGTAACATACACACTTTAATGCATTTCATCATGAAAGTGATATCAAGTATGAATCTAAAGATTCTAAATGTGCAGAGAGTTGGAATATCAGACATTTAATTTGTTCTGTGTGGTGATCTTTTGCTGCTTGCCGCAGCTGTCAGGTCCAAGAAGCTCGTAGCGATTAAAAACTGGGATGACGTTTACGACGGTCTGCTTTAATGATAAAGTAAACTACGAGGTTAAAGTGGACAATTCGAGATTAAAGCCGAAATTTCCACTTTAATCACAAAATACACGTTTTCCCCGTGTACTTGATTTTTTTCTCAGTGGTTCAAATATAACGCTATATATACATTATGTTGCTGTTGTTAAGTTGCAAAAATAAAAAAATTAAAAAAGACGACACAAAAGATGGTATGTGAGACTTTTAAAATGTATCGTGTCATTACATTCGGGAACTATCTACATGTGACAGAAAGCCTCTATGCCGATCCTACGGGATGGATGCTTGATGTGGTGAAGCAAAATGCCGACATACAAATGCATTCGGGTGCTTTTATATTCAAGCGTCGCATATTCTCGATCGTAATGACACGATACATTTTAAAAGTCTCAGTGCCGTCTATTTTTTTTGCAACTTCACATCGGCAACATAATGTATAGCACTGTATTTGAGCCACTGAGAAAAAAATAAAAGACACGGTGAAAACGTGTATTTTGTGATTAAATTGGAAATTTCGGCTTTAATCTCGAAATGTCCACTTTAACCTCGTAGTTTATTATTAAAGCAGACCATCGTAAACGTCATCCCAGTTTTTAATCGCTACGAGCTTCTTGGACCTGACAGCAGGTAAAGTAAAAAAAAAAATAGACGGCACAAAAGATGGTATGTGAGACTTTTAAAATGTATCGTGTCATTACGATCGGGAATATGCGACGCTTGAATATAAAAGCACCACGAATGCATCTGTATGTCGGCATTTTGCTTCAACACTTTGAACCATTCATCAAACAGCAAAGCGCGCACATCGATCCCCGAAGGATCTCCATAGAGGCTTGCTGTCACATGTAGATAGTAAACAGAGACTCTGACGTCACGTTCCGACTTTTAGCACACTGCACCCCGACTTTTGCTGGTACTGCAACTCGCGACGCGCTCGCGTTAATTTCTGAGGACCTGCTCAGAGGACGCGTGAAATGAACGCTGGGAATGCGTGGCAGCCATGATGCGGACGCGTACGCATTCTGAGTGTGAAGTATAAATGAGCCTTTAGGGTCACTGAGGCACGCAAACCCCCTGACCACGATAAGGTGGCAATCCCTCAAGAGGAAAACTGAAAAATAAAACAACAAAAAAATAATTGTTATTGTTGACACTTCTCACTGTTGCCAATATTAACAAAGTTATAAAGGGTAGGCCAAGTTATAAAAAAAAATCAATCCACCAAGTCTTTAAAAATAAAACTGAAAAATAGAATAAAAAAAAGAATAAAATAAAATATCCATCCAGATCTTTACAACTAACAACATAAAATTTATCTTAATTGGATGGCCTAATTTTCAAATAAATTTGCAAAATAAAGTAAGAATAAAATAAGACCTCTCAATATAGCCAATATTTGCAAAACTAAAAAGATTTGGCATAGTAATAAAAAAAATGTCTTTTCATACAATTCTCAAACTAATTTGTAGAATACAACAGATTTAAAACGGAACATTTTAACTTTTTTCTTCTTTTTTTGTCTTGTTTTAAGCTTGTTTGTTTTGCAAGCAACTGAACTATCTGTTTGCAGCTGAATAGCTCCATTCTTCTTTCTCCTCAATCCACTCTATAACAACAGTCTCATGTTTCCCTTTGCAGAAAACTCTTACAAATTCATCCATATCCAAGTTATTTGTTAGGGACTTCTCATGGGCCAAGATCACCAAATTCCTCTTTCTTTTATGTAACATGGTGCGATGATAGGGGGTTAGGACCCGTGACAAAGTGGAGAAGGAACTCTCACACGATGCTGAAGACACACCAATTACCAGGGGCCTCATGTATAAACGGTGCGTACGCACAGAAATGTTGCGTAAGAACTTTTCCACGTTCAAATCGCGATGTATAAAACCTACACTTGGCGTAAAGCCACGCACTTTTCCACGGTACCTCAGAGCTTGTCGTACGCAAGATCTCCACTCGGTTTTGCAAACTGGCGGCACCCAGCGTCAAAGCAATGGTACTGTTCTTGTGTGATTACTCATTATTTTCATGACGCGGCTTTATAAATACACTGAAACTAACCGCATATTGTTTATTGGATTAACGCATCTGATTGTAATTAACTTGTAACAATATAATGGTCCAGGGAATAGCCATAGTATTCCAAATACCATAACTGCTTTAGTATTGTTACTCTCACTTCTTCTTCTTCTTCTTCTTTCAGCTCCTCCCGTTAGGAGTTCCCACAGCGTATCATCTTTTTCCATATTACTCTCACTGCACGACTCGGAGTATTTATATCACTGTATCTGAGTGTGAATCACAGCAGCAGCTGATCGGAAAGAGAATTATCGGTATACAGCTTTAAAGACACGCTGTCTCAGCCACTGCAAAATGTTTTAAAGCCTTTCCTGTACAGACCTCGCGGTTCAGAAACAGTTTCATCCCAAGAACTTTAAATGCACTCAATCAATTGCTCCTTGTAGAACTGTTTGTACTTATAAGTACAATCACCCCACTGTAAACTTGCACTACAGTTATAATATCGCACAACCTGAGCCACTTTATAAAGCGCATATTTACATATGATGACAATATCATTTTTAAGGTGAAATGCAGCAAAATATGTTTGTTAAATTATACACATAAAACTTTAACTTCATTTAAATAATCTATATTCTTCACTGGGAGTGTCGTGAAAGATAGAATAATTAAACATGTACTACGAAGATATTTCAATGTTCTTTAAAAGTTTTGAAGAATCGGCGCTAAGCTTACAGATGGCTTAATGTCTATTACAGAGCTGATTGTATGGCGATCGGTTACTTGGAAAAAGAAAAGGAAGGACTCTTGGGGCGGCCATGCCAATATATATCTATACTAATAAAAGGCAAAGCCCTCACTCACTCACTCACTGACTCACTCACTGACTCATCACTAATTCTCCAACTTCCCGTGTAGGTAGAAGGCTGAAATTTGGCAGGCTTATTCCTTACAGCTTACTTACAAAAGTTGGGCACGTTTCATTTCGAAATTCTACGCATAAGGGTCATAACTGGAAGCTATTTTTCCCCATATAATGTAATGGAGTCTTGAGTTGGAGATGGCCGCGGGGGGCGGAGTTTCGTGTGACATCATCACGCCTCCTACGTAAGTACGTAGAGCACAAGGAAGAACTCCAAACAGCGATCAGCACAAAACGCCATTTCACAATTGAGAAGGCAGAAAAACATTATGAAGCAAATGATGCATACAAGCATATTCATAAGTACAGCTACTGCGGAAACAAAGCACGGCGTGAACCGTAAGTTTATATTAAATTAAGTTCATAGGCTACCACTAGCGTTTGTAATTTAGTGCCTGCCCATATAAGGCCGCCCATCAGCGGCAATCCAATACAAACACTGCCGTAAATATTCACGGTGAAGGACTGTGCTTATGCAGAGGAAGATGAGATGGTCAGGGTGGTGTTTGGCACAAACTCATTGAAACTGCGAGAGAAAGTTTTAAGTGCCGGGTCTTAGCTGACATTACACGAGATGGCACCAGTACAGCTGGGAACCTTCGATGCAAGAACACCAAGCTGCTCACGGAACTGACGCAGTGCACAGACAAAAGCAACAGTTCCAAAGAGTGCTGAACAAAACCCAATTACACAATTGAGAAGGCAGCAAAAAATATGAAGCGCCTTATACATAGAATCATATTCATAAGTGCAGCTACTGTGGAAACAAAGCACACGGTGGAAAAAGTGAATGTCCTGCTAAAGGAAGACAGTGTAAAAAAAACCCGTGCATGCAGTTTGTCACATCACAGATAAAAAGGAAGACGAGCTGTTTATTGATGCAGTAAGGAACTAATCGATGAATGAAACCTCTTATCTTTACAACGATTGACAAACACGGAATGTAACTTGAACACATCCTACAAATACGAGCCTGATTGAAAGAAATAATGATAATCAAATCCTTGATGACAGCAACATTCAATAACACTCACAAAACAATTACTGTATATTGACAATCATGTTACGTTATTTTTAAAATGTTCCCTTTTCTTTTCATAACTTCTACTTCTCCACTGCGACACGGGTATATATATAAATGTATATATATACCCGATCTACAATACATACTTTAGCATAGACAAGCCACACGCTGTGGCTAATTGTAGAGTCTTCGCCTCTAACGCCGACATTCGAGGTTCGATTCCCAGAGGGATGTACTGACTATGTACGCGCTACCGATTCATTTTACCTTCGATCTCCTTGGTTTGGGACGTATGAAAAATATTAGGTTAACGCAGAATCATGTTACGCTATTTTTAAAATTTTCCCTTTCTTAGCACAAGCACAGCTGAGAAGCTTCGATGCATGTACTCCATAACGCGTTAAAAATAACGATTTAATCACACTTTCAATTCCAAGCAAACGGAACTTTTGTCAATGCATGATTTCCTGGTACATCCATTACACTGATGCACACATCACAGCTACAAAAATGTTAGAGTCGGAATAAAGCGCTCCTACGACTGATCATTTCGACTTCCCGAGAAGCCTTGATAAAAGCATGGTTTTGTGCACACTGAAAAGCAAGCAAAATTAGATGCATTACAGAAAGCGGACTTTGTGGCTCTTACTGGGGATCATTGGACTTCCGTGACCGTTAGTAATTCTAAATACATCTAATTACAAAATGTTCAATGATCACACTGTTTTAGCCTAATGTACAAAATAATTTTGGCTAATGTTACTCAGAGTTTAAAGAGTAAGCTGGTCAAATTACCTTTTATGTTTCTGACTTATTTTTTAAGAAGAAAACTGCACTTTATGGTGAAATTTTGGTTATTATTATTTAAAGACAATACTATTCTGAAAATGTACTTAAAGTACTTAAACTACCACTTTATTTTTAAGTCTGCCCAATTTTAACCAGGGATGATATTTTTGTTTCTGTTTTGAATTCAAATGCAGTTTAAAGGCTTTTTTTTCAGAAATTAAAACAGCTTCAGTTTACAATATTCATGTCCATGTCTATTATTTGATTCTGTCGCCCACTAAAACCGCTTTTAAATAAAAAAAAAACATTTGCGATTTGGGGCAAATTTACGTGTCGATTACATACGATTAATCAAGATTAATTCTTACACAGCCTCTAATTAATTGGATTAATTTTTTTAATCGAGTCCCACCCCTAATATATATATATATGTAGATATATATATGTAGATTTGTATATATATATATGTGTATATACAGTATATATGTAGATATGTATATGTTGTATATACAGTATGTATATATATATGTGTGTATATATACAGTATGTGTATATATATGTATATGTATATATATGTTTATATATGTGTCTGTGTGTGTATATATATATATATATATATATGCCAGCAACACTCATATCAATGACAAAACAATTACATTAACAATCATCTTACTTTATTTTTAAAATGTTTGCTTTTCTTTTTCATAACTTCTTTAACACACTACTTCTCCGCTGCGAAGCTGCGGGTATTCTGCTAGTTGAATATAAAACAGAAAGAGAAAATAACAACACAGCTAAAAACGCAGCGACAAATTTCGGCAAAAGATAAATGCTTGTCATGAGCACGAGGCTCATGAAACACATGTTTAATAATGTGCTTTAGCTCCTATCATCATGAAAATGACATCACGTATACATCTCAGTATTTTAGTTATTCAGAGAGCTGTAATATCACGAATGTAATTGATTCTGTGTCCAGTTGGAGGAAGAGAGCTGGTTTAAGAAGCAAGTAGTGATTCACACACATAGATCACATACGAGTAGAAGATCAAATATAAAACAAAGCATTAACGTGCTATACTTTAATTACGCTGTGATTTGAGAAACTGGTTGATTAAACGATTTTAAGATGAAGTTTATAATGTTCTACTAAATGACAAAATAAACTACGCGATTAAAGTGGAAATGTCGAGATTGAAGTTGACATTTCGTGCTTTTTCCCCACCGTGTGGCTTTTTTCTCTGTACCCTAATAAACTTTCATATGACACTCAGACGGTGGGCTACAACTCGGCTTTTCACGGCGACTTTGATATGTGACTTATTTTTTATTTCCGGCACTGTGCGATTTTGTGAATGTGAGCTTTCAAGTTTCTCCAACACGCTATGTCACTCGATCAACTTCATTTTGTTGATTATACCACCGTTTATTTGAACAAATAGTATGTTTTTCCTTTGCCTCCACTTGGTATTCGCTGAAATTCTTATATTTTCCCCGTGCTTTTCCCATTGTCTTTTCACAGAAGGCTGCGCTTAAGGGCGATTTATATTGATTTGCATATTCAAATAGGCGTAATTCTGGGAGGATTTGGGGCGTTACATAATGCGCGTGCACGAAGCTTAGTTTTCACGCTGATCGGGATTTATCTAACAGAAGAACGTGGAAGTTGGAGTACACACAGATTCCTGCATCTGGATTTTTCTGTGCGTAAGCACATTTCGGCTTTTGTGCTTACGCCATGTTATAGTGCGAGTTCTACGCACGGCGTTATACATGAGGCCCCAGGGCTGTTACATACAATTTATACAACTCAGAAAAGGCTTCCTTGTACTCCTGCAGAAGTTTACACACAGTGGACAGGTCTGTTTCCTTTCAACATTTTTTGAGCAGCATCTGTTTTGCCACAAGAACTTCATTTTTCAGACTTACAACATCTGCTGCAATGCCAGCCATCACAGCCAGAGGGTGCAACAGGGTGGGATCTAGAAATGCTTTAGATGCTAGGTGCAAGAGTAGATATGGTCCTCATCGGGTCAATATTCTTGTGTTGAGCAGGGATCTTTTAAGAGACTGATGGTAGCAAATGTTAGGGTCACAAGAGTCTGTATGGCCCAAAGTTGAGAGCACAACACTTTGACCCAGGTGTTTGCTCATTGTTCTCCTTCTCTTTGTTGGCTGTGACTCATCCTTAGCAGGAGATGACACTCCCCAACAGTCATCCTCGCGGATGTTTTTTAAGGAGTCCAGTGCTGCACTAACAACCTCAGAAGCACTGCACAGATCAACTGACTGAGACTATAGAATAGCATTTGTTGGTTTCAAGACACCAAGCACCCGGAATAGGAACTTTCCTATCTCAACGAAGTGATGCCTCTTAATTTGGCATATCAGGCCTGTTTCCTCGGTGCACAGGTCAACTGCAGCATCATCATCCTCTGTCATCTCAGATAGGATACTAAGGATTTGTTCTTGATTGTCCACAGTGCACCTTGTCACCTCATAGTGGCTTGTCCATCTGATCTCAAACAGCCTTTTTAGACAAGGTGCATCATGTTTATTGAGCACATAGTTGTGGTGAAAAAAGTTGTAGAATGAACTAGATAGGGTAAAAAATCTTTTTGCACACGTCTCACGCTGCATGGCATGCACAACCACTAAGTGCAGTTGGTGGTTGTAGCAGTGGATGTATGGGACATATCTGTCAAGCCTCTTTTGGAGCAGAGCTTGTACACCACCTCTAACCCCACTCATCACAGAAGTCCCATCATAACACTGGCTAAGTATATTGTCAGCACTGTACCCAGCATCAGAAAGGTGTAACAGTATCTCAGAGGTGCTGTACTCTGTATCAAGTTGTTCAAGTCAAGCAACCCAATAAGATGCTCCTCTGGCATGGAATTTCTGACAAACCATATTATCATAGACAAATTTTCTACATTGCACCTATCCCTGGTCAAATTACTTTTGAGGCAAAACCCTGCAGAATCAGCATTTTCATATTTTTTCCTGACCTCTCCAAGCACCATGTCAGCCAGTGTTCGGATAATTTAATTTTGGATATCCTTAGATGTGTATTTTGCATTTTTTGGGATACCCTTAGCAATGCTTGCTAACTTCTCATCCTTTTCTAAGGTATATTCCATCAGTTTTAGAAAAATACCTGAAGCAATGTCATCATCATTACCCGCTGCATCATGTCTCAAGGTTTCTGCAGTCCCACGGAGCCCCAACTCATTTACACAGAGAAACCTTATAGCACTACCAATACTCTTGACATAGTAATGGTTTTTTTCAAGTTGTGTTTTACCAACCAACATTGAATCCACAGTCCCCCCTGTGGCCTCTCTGCTTCTATGCTCAGTGTAGATGGTTGAAGCATGCACATGGTTTTGGCTGAACACATGCCTCTGTAGCCCCTTGTCATGATCAAGTGCTGCTTTCCAGTTGTTAAAACCAGTTAAGGTAAAAACTACATCCCTCTCATTAACAGTGCAGCCATATTTCTGACAGGGGAAACAAAAGCATGCGTCCCGGACAACAGAGTACTCCAGCCATGGTCGTGTGCGGTACCAGGAAGGATTGAATGATCTTACCATCAAATACGCATTTGGGGTAACTATCCAGTATTGGCTGGGATGGTGTATTGACATTTAAGTCACTGGGTAGCTGAGCAGGTTGCTTTGGGGCAGCAATAGTTGGGACAGGTACAGGAGAAGCAGTGCTTGTTGATGCCACAGGAGTAGACATGCTAGCTGCTGTCTCTGATGTACCAGCAGCAGCATCATTGCTACTGCTATTGGTACAGGCAGGAGCAGCGCCACACTTTTTAAAACATTGGAAAAAAGGATGCATCTCACAGCATTAACTTTCCCTTTGTGAGCTGTTGGAAGCTGAGGTGGAAAGTGAATAAGCTTTACAAAAATTGCTGCGATTACATCAGTATATGAAACGAGAAAACTGTTGAGTGCAGAGTTAAAAGCTGTGGCGGGGCTTTATGTCGGGTCTGACAGACACAGGTCCTCCAGTCGGCTCTATGCAGCAGACAGGCTCACAGTGGTGCTTGTGGGATTGAGAAAGAAACACTTCTCTACCAGACTGAAACTGTAAGAAGAACAATGGACTACCCCCCCACTGACTGTACAAATATTGATGTATTTTTTAGTTGTTGTTAATTATCTCGCGAGTCGCTGTGATTTTGACGACAGAGATTTGCTGCTTCCTCAAATCCTCTCGCTGTTGCACAGCCCTGCCTACTGAGAAACCTGACACCGGGTCATTTGTATACTAACAGTGATTGGATGTTTAGCTAGGGGGAGGGTGAGTGGGAGATCTCTGCCGAGTGCTGTGTGAGCCATTGCACAAACAGAGCACGGATGGAAAAGAGCGAACAGCAGGTGAAACCTATCATCTCATTTGTGCCTTTTCCAGTGGATTTTTCAGCTACTGTAGTAAATCTTATCCATATTCAGTTTGTGGGTAATCTATTATTTTCTTTCTCAACTTCTAAAAGTTTGATTTAAGGAGGCAGGACGTTTGTTTAAGGGGGCATTGCCCCCTCTTGCCCCAGTGTAAAGATGGCCCAAAGCGTATAAATCATAATCACCAGTATGTCACCAGGTGCATGACATTTACTGTATTTAAAATGGAATTGGTTAGAAATTCTGAGGGGTCAGATGTTTATTATTTTAAATAAATAAGATATATAACACAATAAAAATACTTGTAATACTTGTATAAAATGAGCTAATATGTCAGTTTATCAAGATCTATTACTTTGTGCTTTGTGTCCTGTGTGATAGTTGTATTCTGTAGCTATGCCTTTAGCTGTATAGCTCCTTCATATTACTTTGTCAGTGACTATTGCTATGTTTTCTATCAATAAAATACAGCAATAGTATAGTAATATAGTAAATAAAATTTTTTTTGCAACTTGCTATGTACTATGTATTTTTCTTATATTGTATAGATTAAATTTAATATTGTATTATCAGAACCAGAATCACATTTATTGGCTGCGTATGTTCATATACAAGCAATCTGACTGATGGCTGTCCATGTATGGTTGCATAACAGGCATGCACACTATTGCTAGTACACACCTGAAATAAATACAAAACAAAGAATGTAAACATATGCATATGAAGTGCAAGGCAGTGCAACAAATACTGAAATAAATACTGAATTAAGCATTAGTCATTGTGAGATAGATTGGGTGGTGCTTAGTCTGAACACGGAAAACCAAATGCATAATTTATGAGCTTGATAGCCTTTGCAAAGAAACTGCTTTAATATCTACTTATTTTGACATATTTTAGTATGTAATACTTGGTAGATATGAGAGAAGTTCAAAGGCGTTATGGCCTTGAATGAGAGGTGTTGTTGATGATTTTTCCTGCCTGCTTTATGCCTCTAGAATAGTGTCGTCCCTGTAAGTAGGGGAGACTGGTACCAGTGATCTTTTTATCAGATTTGATTATTTGCTGGTTATTGTCATGTTTAACTGCTGATCCAAACCACACTGTAATAGATCAGTTTAGAACAGGTTTGATAATTGCTGTATAGAACTGAATTTGAAGCTCCTTTAGTAGATTGAACTACTTCAGTTGTCACAGGAAGTGTGTACTTTTTTATTATGGAATCTATGTTGGTCTTACATATCAAGTTCATGATCGTTACAGATCCCAGGAATGTATAGGTTTCTACAACTACTACATCATTTTTAAGTGTGGAGAGGAGAGGTAATATTAGAGGGCCCCACCCGATGTCCACTGTCATCTCCACAGTTTTGATCTCCATATTGTTCTGACTCCAGCAAAGGGCCAGTTGCTCATAATCCTTCTATATGCAGGCTCATCATCATTTCTAATGAATTCAATGATGGCTGTCTCAATCACATATTTGAGGAGTTTGGCAGCATGGTAAAACAGTGGTTAACTCTACTACCTCATTGATCCAGTTTCTTGGGTTTGAAATCTTTCCCTGGTATTTGCCTACTTGGAATTTGTGCACTACCATCATTTCCATTTGGGGTTTCCAGATAGAATATAATTAAGCAGGTTTGAGGATCTTGTGTTATGCATATTATTATAATACTAGCAAAATACCTGTGCTTCGCAGCGGAGTAGTGTGTTAAAGAAGGAAAGAAAAAGAAACATTTTGAAAATAACGTAACATGATTGTCAAAGTAATTGTTTTGTGTATTTGGCGGCAGCGTCACGAAGTTGTTTTCGGCAGCTGCATCAGAAAATGTACCACGACGTTTGACATGCCTCCTTTTTACTGTTTTCTCACAGCTTGGATTGCTGCTGTCATAATGGGACTGAGTCTACACATACATATACATATATATACATATATATATATATATATCTATATACATATATACATATCTACATATACACATACAGTGGTGTGAAAAACTATTTGCCCCCTTCCTGATTTCTTATTCTTTTGCATGTTTGTCACACAAAATGTTTCTGATCATCAAACACATTTAACCATTAGTCAAATATAACACAAGTAAATACAAAATGCAGTTTTTAAATGATGGTTTTTATTATTTAGGGAGAAAAAAAATCCAAACTTACATGGCCCTGTGTGAAAAAGTAATTGCCCCCTGAACCTAATAACTGGTTTAGCCACCCTTAGCAGCAATAACTGCAATCAAGCATTTGTGATAACTTGCAATGAGTCTTTTACAGCACTCTGGAGGAATTTTGGCCCACTCATCTTTGCAGAATTGTTGTAATTCAGCTTTATTTGAGGGTTTTCTAGCATGAACCGCCTTTTTAAGGTCAAGCCATAGCATCTCAATTGGATTCAGGTCAGGACTTTGACTAGGCCACTCCAAAGTCTTCATTTTGTTTTTCTTCAGCCATTCAGAGGTGGATTTGCTGGTGTGTTTTGGGTCATTGTCCTGTTGCAGCACCCAAGATCGCTTCAGCTTGAGTTGACGAACAGATGGCCGGACATTCTCCTTCAGGATTTTTGGTAGACAGTAGAATGCATGGTTCCATCTATCGCAGCAAGCCTTCCAGGTCCTGAAGCAGCAAAACAACCCCAGACCATCACACTACCACCACCATATTTTACTGTTGGTATGATGTTCTTTTTCTGAAATGCTGTGTTCCTTTTACGCCAGATGTAACGGGACATTTGCCTTCCAAAAAGTTCAACTTTTGTCTCATCAGTCCACAAGGTATTTTCCCAAAAGTCTTGGTAATCATTGACATGTTTCTTAGCAAAATTGAGACGAACCCTAATGTTCTTTTTGCTTAACAGTGGTTTATGCCTTGGAAATCTGCCATGCAGGTCGTTTTGCCCAGTCTCTTTCTTATGGTGGAGTCGTGAACACTGACCTTAATTGAGGCAAGTGAGGCCTGCAGTTCTTTAGACGTTGTCCTGGGGTCTTTGTGACCTCTCGGATGAGTCGCCTCTGCGCTCTTGGGGTAATTTTGGTCGGCCGCCATTCCTGGAAGGTTCACTACTGTTCCATGTTTTGCCATTTGTGGATAATGGCTCTCACTGTGGTTCGCTGGAGTCCCAAAGCTTTTGAAATGGCTTTGTAACCTTTACCAGACTGATAGATCTTAATTACTTCTGTTCTCATTTGTTCCTGAATTTCTTTGGATCTTGGCATGATGTCTAGCTTTTGAGGTGCTTTTGGTCTACTTCTCTGTGTCAGGCAGCTCCTATTTAAGTGATTTCTTGATTGAAACAGGTGTGGCAGTAATCAGGCATGGGGTGGCTACAGAAATTGAACTCAGGTGTGATACACCACAGTTAGGTTATTTTTAACAAGGGGCAATTACTTTTTCACACAGGGCCATGTAGGTTTGGATTTTTTTCTCCTAAATAATAAAACCATCATTTAAAAACTGCATTTTGTGTTTACTTGTGTTATATTTGACTAATGGTTAAATGTGTTTGATGATCAGAAACATTTTGTGTGACAAACATGCAAAAGAATAAGAAATCAGGAAGGGGGCAAATAGTTTTTCACACCACTGTATGTATATATATATATATATATATATATATATATATATATATATATATATATACATACATATCTACATCATATATACACACACACACATACATACATACATACATACATACACACAAATTATATGTATGTGTGTGTGTGTGTATATATACAATGTAGATAGGTGTGTGTGTGTGTGTGTGTGTGTGTATATATATATATATATATATATATATATATATATATATATATATATATATATATATATAAAATAAAAGGCAAAGCCCTCACTGACTGACTGACTCACTCACTGACTCATCACTAATTCTCCAACTAACCATGTAGGTAGAAGGCTGAAATTAGGCAGGCTTATTCCTTACAGCTTACTTACAAAAGTTAAGCAGGTTTCATTCTGAAATTCTACACGTAACGGTCATAACGGTCAACAACGTCCGCCATGTTGAACTTTCTTATTTATGGCCCCATCTTCACGAATTTGGTAGGCGGCTTCCCTGCGCTAACCGAAACCGATGTACTTACTTATTTCGATGGTATGACGCCACTGTCGGCTGCCATATTGAACTTTCCAACGTCAGCAATTTTCAAACTTCCCGTGTAGGTAGAAGGCTGCCCCATCTTCACGAAATTTGGTAGGCGGCTTCCTTGCGCTAACCGAAACCAATGTACTGTACATACTTATTTCGGTGGTATGACGCCACTGTTGGCCACCATATTGAACTTTTAACGGAAACCGATATCCGTACTTATTTCGTTGGTATGACACCACTGTCGGCCGCCATATTGAACTTTCCAACGTCACTAATTCTCCAACTTCCCGTGTTGGTAGAAGGCTGAAATTTGTCAGGCTCATTTCTTACAGCTTACTTACAACAGTTAAGCAGGTTTCATTTCGAAATTCTACGCGTAACGGTCATAACGGTCAACAACGTCCGCCATGTTGAACTTTCTTATTTACGGCCCCATCTTCATGAAATTTGGTAGGTGGCTTCCCTGAGCTAACTGAAACCAATGTACGTACTTATTTCGGCGGTATGACTCCACTGTCAACCGCCATATTGAACTTTCCAACCTCACTAATTTTCCAACTTCCCGTGTAGGTAGAAGGCTGAAATTTGGCAGGCTCATTCCTTACAGCTTACTTACAAAAGTTAAGCAGGTTTCATTTTGAAATTCTATGCGTAATGGTCATAACGGTCAACAAAGTCCGCTATGTTGAACTTTCTTATTTATGGCCCCATCTTCTCGAAATTTGGTAGGCGGCTTCCCTGAACTAACCGAAACCAATGTACGTACTTGTTTCGGTGGTATGATGTCGGCCGCGATATTGAACTTTTCAACAGTCTTTGTTACTTATGGGCCCATCTTCAAGAAATTTGGTACACGGGTTCCCAACGCTAACTTAATCCTACTTGCGTACATATATACGTCCATAGCCTGCACCTCGGTCACCGTGTGAGGTGGTGTTGGGTCCCCCATCCCAACGCCTCCCACGTTGTTGGCTGCCTGCCTATATAAGGTCGTCCGTCGCTCCGGTCTCTACATTCCCTTCCTTGCTTCATCAAGGAAGTACCTACTGATAACTACAGCCTTTTTGTTTAATGCACGGCTTCTCCGCTCTTTTATTGTTTACTAGCAGAATACCTGCGCTTCGCAACGGAGAAGTAGTGTGTTAAAGAAGTTATGAAAAAGAAAAGCAAAAATTTTAAAAATAACGTAAGATGATTGTTAATGTAATTGTTTTGTCATTAATATGAGTGTTGTTGTCATATCTATCTATTTATATTATATATATATATATATATATATATATATATATATATATATATATATATATATATAGCAAAATACCTACGATTGGCAGCGGAGAAGTAAAAAGAAAAGGAAACATTTTAATAATAACGTAACATGATTGACAATGTAATTGTTTTGTCATTGTCATGAGTGTTGCTGGCATATTATATATATATATATATATATATATATATATATATATACACACACACAGACACATATATAAACATATATATACATATAAACATATATATAAATATATATATATATATACACATCTATACACATATATATATATACACATCTATACACATATATATATACAGTTATATATATACATATACACATACATATATACACATACTGTATATATACACACACACATATATACATACTGTATATACAACATATACATATCTACATATATACTGTATATACACATATATATACAAATCTACATATATATCTACATATATATATATTAGGTGGGACTCGATTAAAAAATTAATCCAATTAATTAGAGGCTGTGTAAGAATTAATCTTGATTAATCGTATGTAATCACACGAAATTTGCCCCAAATCGCAAATGTTTTTGTTTTTTAATTTAAAACGGTTTTAGTGGGCTTACAGAATCAAATAATAGACATGGACATGAATATTGTAAACTGAAGCTGTTTTAATTTCTGAAAAAAAAGCTTTTAAACTGCATTTGAATTCAAAACAGAAACAAAAATATCATCCCTGGTTAAAATTGGGCAGACTTAAAAATAAAGTGGTAGTTTAAGTACTTTAAGTACATTTTCAGAATAGTATTGTCTTTAAATAATAATAACCAAAATTTCAACATAAAGTGCAGATTTTCTTCTTAAAAAAATAAGTCAGAAACATAAAAGGTAATTTGACCAGCTTACTCTTTAAACTCTGAGTAACATTAGCCAAAATTATTTTGTACATTAGGCTAAAACAGTGTGATCATTGAACATTTTGTAATTAGATGTATTTAGAATTACTAACGGTCACGGAAGTCCAATGATCCCCAGTAAGAGCCACAAAGTCCGCTTTCTGTAATGCATCTAATTTTGCTTGCTTTTCAGTGTGCACAAAACCATGCTTTTATTAAGGCTTCGCTCGGGTAGTCGAAATGATCAGTCGTAGGAACGCGCTTTATTCCGACTGTAACATTTTTGTAGCTGTGATGTGTTCATCAGTGTAATGGATGTACCAGGAAATCATGCATTGACAAAAGTTCCCTTTTGCTTTGAATTGAAAGTGTGATTAAATGCGTTATTTTTTTTTTTTTTTTTTTTTATTAATTTTATTACAATCAATACATAGCAATCAAGTTTTTACAAAAAAAAAGAATTATGCTAAGAAAAGATCGATCCCCACCCATGAGAGAGAGAGCAAGCCAAACGGTGTAAAATTTAAGGCTTGTAAAATACCTAAATCAACAAATTCTCTGTGCTTTATAAAATCATTTCAAAATATTACAGATTAGATCCTGCCATGTTTTGAAAAAAGTCTGCACAGATCCTCTAACTGAGTATTTGATTTTTCCAATTTTAAATAATATAACATCAGTTTCCCACTGACTTAAAAGAGGAGAGTTTGGGTTCTTCCAGTTTATCAGAATAAGTCTGCGTGCCAACAGTGTAGTGAATGCAATCACAATTTGTTTGTCTTTCTCCACTTTAAGACCCTCTGGAAGAACCCCAAACACAGCTGTTAATGGGTTAGGAGGGATTGTGAGTCCAAGACTGTCTGAGAGGTAATTAAAAATTTTTGTCCAGAATAATGTTAATTTGGAGCAGGCCCAGAACATGTGACCTAGTGAGGCTGGGGTTTGGTTGCAACGTTCGCAGGTTGGATCATGCCCTGGAAACATTTTGGAGAGTTTTAGTCGAGACAGATGTGCTCGATATATAATTTTGAGTTGTATAATTGTATGCTTTATGCATATGGAGCTTGAGTGAATTCTCTGCATTGCTACTTTCCACTCCTTTTCTGATATATTAATTGAGAGTCATTTTCCCAGTGTCCTCTTGGATCTTTGAAAGGAAGGGATTGTAAAAGGATTTTATATATTGTAGAGATGGAGTCTAACTCCTTGAAATTGAGCAATAATTTTTCCAGCGTGGATGAGGGTGCAAGATGAGGAAAATCTGGAAGGTTCTGTTTAACAAAGTTCCTGATTTGAAGATAGTGAAAGAAATTTGTAGTTGGAATGTTAAATTTGGAATGTAATTGTTCATAGGATGCAAAGACGTTGTCTATATAAAGATCTTTAAGCAAGTTAATTCCAAATTTTTTCCAGATATTAAAACTGCATATGTTTGTGAGGGTTGAAAGAGGTGGTTTTTGCAGGGGTGCCACAGAAAGAAGCTTCTCCGTCTTAAAATGCTTTCTACATTGGTTCCAGATTCTAAGTGAGTGGAGCACAATTGCGTTATTAGTGTATTGCCGATAACGTGTGTTTATTGGAGCACAAAGCAAGGAATACAAAGAAGTACTGCAGGATTTTACTTCTATTGCGGTCCATGCCTGTGTATGTTCTTCTATTTGTGTCCAGGTTCTTATCGCCTGTATATTTGCCGCCCAGTAATAAAACTGGAAGTTAGGTAGAGCCATGCCGCCTTCTGCCTTTTGTCTTTGTAGGGTCGTTCTTTTGATGCGTGGATGTTTAGAATTCCAAATAAATGAGGTTATTGTTGAATCTAATTGCTTAAAGAATGATTTATTAATGTATATTGGTATGTTTTGAAATAAAAAGGAGCTTAGGAAGAATATTCATCTTAACAGTGTTAATTCTTCCAGCTAGTGTGAGATGAAGGGTTGACCATCTATGCAAGTCTTGTTTAATTTTTTCCATGCAGACGACGAAATTTTGTTGATATAGAACTTTATGTTTACTTGTGATGTTTACCCCGAGGTATTTAAACTGTTCTGCAATGATAAAAGGAAGGGTGTCTAATCTAATATTATATGCTTGAATTCACCGGAAAGAGTACACTTTTATTCAGATTAATTCTGAGACCAGAGAGCTTTTGAAATTCTGTGAGTGCTGCTAAGACTGCAGGCACAGAATGTTGTCTGGGTCCGATATATACAGTACCATGTCATCTGCATATAATGAGATTTTCTGTTCCAGTCCTTCTCTGCTAATCCCCTTTATCTGATCAGTATTTCGACAATGTATTGCCAGTGGTTCAATGGCAATTGCAAACAGCAGTGGTGACAAAGGGCATCCTTGTTTTGTGCCACGTTCTAGTTTAAAGTAGTCTGAGCAAATGTTATTGATGCAACTTATTTTTTAACGCGTTATGGAGTACATGCATCAAAGCTTCTCAGCTGTGCTTGTGCTAAGAAAGGGAAAATTTTAAAAATAACGTAACATGATTCTGCGTTAACCGAATATTTTTCATACGCCCAAACCAAGGAGATGCTAAGGTAAAATGAATCGGTAGCGCGTACATAGTCAGTACACCCTCTCTGGAATCGAACCTCTAATGTCGGCGTTAGAGGCTTAAGACTCTACAATTAGCCACAGCGTGTGGCTTGTCTATGCTAAAGTATGTATTGTAGATCGGGGTATATATATACATTTATATATATACCCGTGTACCGCAGTGGAGAAGTAGAAGTTATGAAAAAGAAAAGGGAACATTTTAAAAATAACGTAACATGATTGTCAATATACAGTAATTGTTTTGTGAGTGTTATTGAATGTTGCTGTCATCAAGGATTTGATTATCATTATTTCTTTCAATCAGGCTCGTATTTGTAGGATGTGTTCAAGTTACATTCCGTGTTTGTCAATCGTTGTAAAGATAAGAGGTTTCATTCATCGATTAGTTCCTTACTGCATCAATAAACAGCTCGTCTTCCTTTTATCTGTGATGTGACAAACTGCATGCACGGGTTTTTTTTACACTGTCTTCCTTTAGCAGGACATTCACTTTTTCCACCGTGTGCTTTGTTTCCGCAGTAGCTGCACTTATGAATATGATTGTATGTATAAGACGCTTCATATTTTTTTGCTGCCTTCTTAATTGTGTAATTCGGTTTTTGTTCAGCACTCTTTGGAACTGTTGCTTTTTGTCTGCGCATTGCGTCAGTTCACGTGAGCCGCTTGATGTTCTTGCATCGGGTTCCCAGCTGTACTGGTGCCATCTCGTAATGTCAGCTAAGACCCGGCACTTAAAAGTTTCTCTCGCAGTTTCAATGAGTTTGTGCCAAACACCACCCTGACCATCTCATCTTCCTCTGCATAAGCACAGTCCTTCACCCGTGAACATTTACCGGCAGTGTTTGTATTGGATTGCCGCTGATGGACGGCCTTATATGGGCAGGCACTAAATTACAAACGCTAGTGGCAGCCTGTCTATGAACTTAATTTAATATAAACTTACGGTTCACGCCGTGCTTTGTTTCCGCAGTAGCTGTACTTATGAATATGCTTGTATGCATCATTTGCTTCATAATGTTTTTCTGCCTTCTCAATTGTGAAATGGCGTTTTGTGCTCATCGCTGTTTGGAGTTCTTCCTTGTTCTCTACGTACTTACGTAGGAGGCGTGATGATGTCACACGAAACTCCGCCCCCCACGGCCATCTCCAACTCAAGACTCCATTACATTATATGGGGAAAAATAGCTTCCAGTTATGACCCTTATGCGTAGAATTTCGAAATGAAACCTGCCCAACTTTTGTAAGTAAGCTGTAAGAAACAAGCCTGCCAAATTTCAGCCTTCTACCTACACGGGAAGTTGGAGAATTAGTGATGAGTGAGTGAGTGAGTGAGTGAGGGCTTTGCCTTTTATTAGTATAGATTTATTACAATTATAGTTATTGTGTAGGTATTTTAGCCTTACTTTACATTGCTCAGGTACCCATTTCCTTTATCGTTCCAACCTCCATTACCATGTCTATCGAGATGATCACTATTGATCAAAGAACTGTCACTTAACGAGTGGTTTCCATGCCCGGAGATGGCACCTACCTTTTCCATTCTCTTTGTTACATATTGCACGGCCATATCAGGCTCAGTCTTGATATCCAGAGGAACATTTTGTCTTATGTATTGAATGACTGGGACAGGTTCAAGGTGTGGACTGATGACGGTACAGGAGATAATTATACTACACAGGAGCAGTATAAGAGTGAAATGCTTAAGCCCTTAAGCACCTATGGTTCTGTATGTGAGTTGATGGCTGCCGCTGAATTGTTCGGTTGTCGCTTTCAAGTGTACCAAAATGGCCAAATATTTTACACCTTTCAAAACCGCCAATACCTCTTAAACATCTTAGATTGACAGGTGACGATTTCAGTAGTGGACACTTTGATGTTTATGAATGTTTAAACTCTCAAAAGCTGGATGTGATTTTATCGATGAAACCGGTTGTGTGCTTACAACGCTTGACAGATGCCGAATGTCTCTTTAACACAAGTCCTACAAATACTGTCGTAATTGAAACAAACCATGAAACTCAAACCGATTATGACAGCAGCAATCCAAGCTGTGAGATTTGAGACAAGATTACTGTTCACATGGCCAACTGCAAGTTACATGCTCAAGAGTAAGCTCAGTGCACAGCTTGGTCATGTTACAACCGGAGGGCCGAATTGACAACATGGTATACAAAGAGATCCTTAACAAATAATTAATGGAATATTTTCCCTCAGTTTAAAAAGGTTTCATTTTCTTCTTAATAAAAATTTTAATGCAGTACTTCCACAGTAAGCACGGTTATTTTGCTAGTATATATATATATATATATATATATATACAAACATACACACAGGTTATATATTTGTATATATATGTATGTGTCTATATGTGTGTGTATAGCTTTGGTCACTGAGTGCAAGGGAAAAATAAAATGTAGTCTATAAGTTATTAAACAGTAAAACATTAACGTTTTAAGAAGTAAAGGTACATTGAGCACTACTGGAGTGGTTGCGGGTAAACTACATTTTAAAGACGGTGTAATAGAACAGGTAAGTAGTACTAACAGCAGCTAAAATGTATATGGATCATCTCTCGGTAGTAGATCCTTTTGAAAGGCGCTACACGACGGCTGTAGTATAGAAATTTCATTTTCTATGTGAACGTCCAAATTTCTGTCTCTGGTAATGTGCCATACCGGCATTACCAGCAATTAAAGAAAATTAGTTTTGTGTCCTTTGCAGTGATAAGAGAGAAAGGCTTTGGTTTGGGATAAAAGGAAAAAAAGGTGTAAAGAAAGGAAAGTTGCCTTTTTCTTTTATATAGTGTAGAGAGATGTCTTCACTGACGATATGAGCACCTTTTGGGGACAGTCGCGGTAGGTCTTGTGTAGACTTGTGAGACGTCCCTGCCATTAATCGGCTGTGATGGCACTGTCAGTCCTCCACTCCTGTGCGTGTCTTCATAATCTGAGCTGACGACCTCATAATCATATACGTGCAAAAGAAAGTGCGAAGCGCCTTAATATTACTTTGCCACGGTGTAGAAAAGGGGTCCCGTGTTTGCACTTGTCTGGGCTATAGCTCTGGGGGAGGATGAAAAAAATTAGGAGAATAAAATTGGCTATGGAGTCTAGCACAGATGATTTAAAACATTTGCTAACTATAATCAAAGAACATAGTCTTAAATGGACACATTAATCTGTTTGGATCAACAGTTAATAAGGAACTGACAACCTGTAAGGAAATCAGACAACAACACACTCCTAATAGAACAGTTATGAATGACCTAAATAACATCTTCAGGTGCAGAGATGTATCTTCCGTACAAAGCTGTGACTTGTTTAAGCCATAATAGTCTTGATAACATCATTCATATTTAAGAAATGGACAGTGAATATGCTATTTATATGATCGATTTATGATGCTGGCAAAGAATCCTGCACAGACTAACAAAAAATTAATCAATTAATACTGGAAGAGAATGAACTTAAGCTTTTCTTGGAAACTCAAATGACAAAACTTAGGTTTTCGTATTTCAGACATTTTATAAGAAGAAAAGTGCCATTAATAAAAAATGTTATGCTTGGTAAGGTAGGGAGTTATGATTACCACTTCATCAGTAATTTGCTGCCTGAATGAAGGCTGCATACAGTTAACAAAAAATGTCACCTAGCAACCTCATATCTGCACTTGAGGATTAAAAACATAATTGTAACAACAAGCAAGTATAAATTAGCTTATATTTGTTCTATTTTGTTTATATATTTATGTTATTACATTAAATGTGCCAAGTCAAATTAAAAGGGTTGAGTCAATTGATGGATGGGTTGATGGACATCTGGGACTCTTACCCGGCCTGGAATACCTCCTCAATGGAAGGACCCAGGGAGAAATCATGCACAGGGCATGATCTCCCCTGGATCCCTAGATGGCAGCCCTCCCCGCGGGTGCCCCAGATTCCCACATAGCATCATCAAAGAATTTGCCAACTCAGCCCTGTTGGTGCCGTAGGGTCTGGGGATCCCTACTTCATGGGGCTTCCACCTTACCTGGAAGTACTTTTGGAGCATGCTTATGAGACACCGGGAGTACTTCCGGGTGTTAACTAAAAGGAGTTAGCTGCCACAGCTCTGAGCCAGTGTCAGGAGGAAGTAGTATGAAGCTTGCATGGACGAGTGGAGGAGGGATGTGGTATAGCGGGTCCACAGCTCTCAGCAAAGGCCCATTTTAAATAAATAATCACTGTGCTCGTGGCTTAGCAAGGGGGCGTGGTGGTTGTGGCTGCAGTAGTTATAAGGGCGATTTGCGATGTGGGTGTTTCTCACCTAAGTGCAAAGGTGATTGTTCCTAGGGCTGCTAATTTGTTGCAGCTGCTATGCCCTCTCAATATATATAGAAGCGCAATCCGGCTAGGAAAAAAAAGAGGTAGAACAAGGAAAGAAAGAAAGACGGAGGTGGCTAAAGAAAGCAGGATGCAAGAGAGAGAGAGAAATCCGGTGCAGGTGAGCGAGTGAGCGAATGCTAGCAGGCAGCTGCACGGAAGCCTGGGTGTTAGGCCGACACCCGGGAGCTGTAGTAGTGGTTGCTCCCGCTGAGTGATCGAGTAGCAGAAGTGACCAGTGAAGGGCGACTGGCCGCATAAGGCCGGGAAGGCAGCGGGAGTTGGGAGGTTTGATGGTGGATTCCTCAGCGTATGCGTCCTGGCCATTGGGTTTGAAGATTTTTCAAACATCCTTAAGAATTTAGAAGAATCGCCATTCTAAGCTTACAGCTGTTTTAACATTTATTACAGAGCTTATATTGTGGTGATTGGTTATGTGGAGAAAGAAAATGGAAGGACAGGAATTGGAAACACCATGCTTTAGTGTGAATTGTACACATGGCTTTATACATGAGGCCCTAGGTCCTAATAACACTAAACTAGAATAAGAGTGAATTACCCCAGAATGACAAAGCGAAAGCAGAATTTTAGAAATTTTTGTAAATATATTTTAAAAATAAAACACTGAAATGTCACATTAACAGAAGTTTTCAGACCCTTAGCTATGACACTTGAAATATGTCTCAGGTACAATCCTATACTATTGATTATCATTAAGATATTTCTGCGCCTTTGTTGGAGACTACCTGTGGTCAATTGAATTGATTGGAAATGATTAGGAAATGTCTCAAAGTTGACAATGTATATTAGAGTAAAGACCAAGACATGAATTTGAAGAACATTCATTCAGAGATTAGAGACGGGATTGTATTGCAGCACACATTGGGGAAAGGCTGCAAAAAAATTAATTCAGCACTGAAAGTTCCCAAGAGCACAGTGACCTTCTTAATTCTAAATTAAACGAAGTTTGCAACAACCACAACTCTTTCAAGAGCTGACTACTCAGCCAAACTGAACAATTGTGGGAAAAGGACCATGTTAAGAGTGGTGACGAAGAACTTGATACTCATTCTGTCTTACCTCCAGGGAACCTGTGTGGAGATGTGTTATAATACATGTTTCTTTAATATTTATGTCACTATATTTGGACAATACTGTTATGAGTTTCATTCACATGTGCATGCTAAGTTTGGCACACAGGGGCTCAGCATTTAGAATTGCTAGCCAAGCATAGACTAGATAGCCAAAGACAACAGGAGGATTGTATAGTCAGCCTAAACACAGAATAGTGTATTTCTGTCCTCTGTCAGCACAAAATCTTCTTTCCTTGTTGGGAGAATAAGAACTGCAGGGTGAGCATTGTCCTGTTGGAAGTGGGGTTACGTCTTTCCTGCCCTTGTGTGGAAACCAGAAAAGACCAGCAAGTGAAGCAGACATTATTTAAAGGCTTGGACAACAGCCAGACCCTTTGAGGCAGGTGTCGGCAAAGTTCCAAAAAACCTTCCAGCGTGGGGACGAAAAATGGCAGACTGTGTTGATCCAGATTCCCACCTAGATAAAGTCTGTCATATGCTTCCCATCTGTAACCACGTCAACTGTCAGTAAATGTAAGCTAAAGTATATTTTTCTCATGTGATTCTTGTACCGCCGTAATCACAATGGGAGGGATATCACCTTTTCTGTTATATTACTATATTGTTTAGTTACTTAATATGCCGCAATTTCAAAATAACACATTTCCAAGAGAGTTAATGCCTCTTAAGGAAACAAAATTGGCGTAGTCGACAGGATTGTGGCTACATTAATAACTATATATTATTTATAATATTATATATATTAAAATATGCTTATACTGACGATATGGGAGGCTCTGTTTGATATTTGGATGGTCGTGCACACTGTCATGAACTCCCGACCGAGAATAAACTGCCTTAACATGCCTAGCCCGAATTGGAATAGGGATATTAATTAATCCCATCAAAAGACAAGAGGCGGTCTTGTCAAAATCGGCACAGTGCATGAGGCTGGAAAGAAAACCAGACACCTGTCAGCGACTCGTGGTAGCGTCTGTTTCCTACGGTATGCGAGTGGACTTTTATGTTCAAAGCATAAGAATAATGTGGGACTAAACCGGACAAAATAAATTGAAAACAACAAGATTGAAACTTATAGCACGAGACTGGCTGTCCTGTGAAATGAAACGGCACCCACGGTGGCAGCTTAGATTAATTAATTGCCGTACGAAGTCCAACATCTACCTAGAAAAAGTAAATGCCGTGTTGGGGAACACGTATTTAAAATAAAATACATCACTAGCCATTAGAAAACAATATGTGTATAAGGCTATAAAGAGCTGCACGTTATTTTTTAGCATTGAGACAGGCAGACAGACATGCAGGTAATACACTTACCTTGCCGTTTGTGTAGCAATCCAGCGGAGCTGAAAAACTTAAAGATGAAAATAAAGCCAACAGCGATAGAATTCATAACGGCTTGATCACGATTGCTAAAATAACTTGTAGAAATCTTTAGCGCCATTATAGCAGCAACATAAAAATACACAGTTCGCCCACGTGTTAAAAAGCAGTCTGAAAGCCGCACAGCTGTTCCTATCATTCTACCTACAAGGGTAAAGGTTAAAGGTTAAAGGTTTTGGCAAAACCCCCACCTATTTTGGTACTTTTAAGTATTCGCCGTGTGTTTAAACACACAAAAAATATGAAATCGACTTTTAAATATAGCTTAAACTACGAATCTACGTTATAAGCTAATGTTTAAAAAGAAACTGTTAAAAACAGTGTACACATATAGCGCTAAAATGCAAAAGAGCTCTAACTAAAAATTGGAAAAAGAATAAATACATTTGGGGTTAAAACTTGCAATGAGAAACATGCCTTTGTACCTTCTGGTAAGTACTGGCCAAACTTTGTTTTAAGAAGGGATTAATTGGATAAGTGTGAAGTTAAAAAATGAGGCAGTTTCTCACATGACAAAGAAAGATAATTATCGATATGTTTAATTGCAAATAAAAACAGAATGTCTCTACTTTTGTTTAAGATTTGTAAACGTGCAAAACATTTTTCCTTTTAAACCCTGATCAAGTTTAAAAAAGAAAATGCTCTTTAATAATACTAAATGAAAAGGGAGACAAGTTCTTGCGATATGCAGCATGTCTCCGATTGTGCATGAATGGAGGTTGTGTATTTTGGGAACTCTTAAGGGAATGTATGGTGGCGCAGTGGTTAGCACACTTGCCTGGTGATACGAGATAAAGGTTCAAGCATGTATGTTTTCCTTGTTAAGTCATAATATTCTTTGTGACTGCGTAACTTTTTCTGGGAATACTTTCTTGTTGTGGAATTGTGCTGCGTGATTTTCCCCACGAGTGGATTCTCCTTGTTGCCGGTGAACCGGGAGTTCGGCTGAAATTTCCATTATCTGGAAAATAGCGCGTATGAAACTGAGGTAAGAAGTACACCTAATATTTACAGTAGTATCAGATTGCGGCCTGAGGATTAATAATAAGCATGAAGGAAAAGATGCGTTTAAGTGTGTTGCACAGTGAAACCTTATAGATAAACAAAAAAGCACAACCTCGAGTGAGTTTATAGCACGTGTGCTAGAGATCCTTGTAACTTTATTCAGTGAATGAAGTGTTATTGTAACAGAGAATGTGAGTATGTGTATATGTGAAAGAATGAAGCAATTGCCAAATACTGTGTGTAGAAATGACTGAAACAAGTGAAGGTTGATTTTCTGTTCTCCAGTGAACGAATTTCTGCTTTAGCCAAGTAATTTTGCTTGGGCATGAAGCAGGATTTAGAATCTAGCAAAGAAAAATAAAATACGAATAAATTATCTTTATTCAAAGTCTGGGGTGGCAGATGCATGTTTATGTCATTTGTAAGTCTGTCTTTCTATGTTCGTCAGCTGACTAAGAATGTTAAATAAAGCTCTAGAAAATGGGAGACGTCCCATATAAATATAATAATATCATAACATAAGAACATAATTGTTATAATAATAAGGATCATATCCAAATGTTAAATGTGCTAGATATACATGTGAATATCAATAGTGATCATGACTGGTGATTGATAACACAATCTGTGCCTGGTCTGTGTCTTTGAAGCCTGCAAACAGATGCAGAGTTTAATTAAAGCCATGACTTATTGCCCTAGATGAATCTCAGAAAAGTTTGTAACATGGTCAGTCAAAGAGTTAAGTATTTTAAAATCTGAATGTCAAGAAAAGTATTATAAGCATAAAAGTTTAATTTAAATCTATAGATGTTCTTTTTCTCCAGATTCAGCAAATCCAGTGACCAACGGATGAAAAACACAAACTATGTTTCTATACAAGTTGCAAAAAATAGCTTAATAGCAAGTTTGGGCAGAGCAATTAGAAATAATCTAATCGAAGGATAGTGAATATTTATCAATCATAAATTAATGAACAGCAGCTACTGGAATAATTTTCTTGCATGCTGATTTAGTGCAAGTGTTACATGTTTAAATGAAAAAATGCAAACAAATGAATACTAGACTGATTTCTTCATGAAAAAACAGTATAGAGGATTTACATATTTTGATGTATAACAAATGATTATTATTATCACTTCAGTAATTACAAAATGTATTAGAATTGAAATACATGTATTGATTTGTCTCTGTAAGTGATTAATTTTAGGAAAAGAGTTGTTGTTACATCAATGTATTAAGTTAATGCTCAGCGATAATGCAGAAGGGAACGGAGTGAAGAACTAAAGAAAGATTGTAAGTCCAGCTACTCAAATTTGATGCCATGATGTGGGCAGACATTTTTTGCTACTGAGACAAGTTTTATGGACTCTGGCAGGGACAGGCTGTAGCCACTGAGGTGATGTGACAGCTGTTGAAGTCTCCCATGAATCACTACTGAATACAGTGCAAACCTAGAGGGAAATGTGCCTCTGCTAAAAAGGGACAGTCACCATGTGTAAATCTCATGAGTTCCCTAATGGCAAAAGGACTGTTTAATTTTCTGTTCCAGTAACAAAAAACTTTAGTGTCTTGAAGCAGTCACACTTTGTTCAAAAGGATCTGCAAAGTTACCAGTCTGCAAAGCCACCAAGAAAAAGACTTTGTTAACAAACCACTGGGTTGGACAACGTATATATATATATAGCAAGCCTAGGAATATACTTGAAACAGTTATAAGAAGGGCTCAAAGGTATGAGGATATGCATTTTTTATCAATGATGTGAACTTGTAAATTTTTAACTTATAATAGAACATCTGATAGTGAAGTTGGGGAGGATAAAAGATATTGAACGAACAATTATGCAATAATACTAGTTAAGAACAATTAATAATCATATCAATGAAGCTAGAATAGCATCTGAGTTACGTTACCACTATACCTCATATAGGGATCAGACACCAAAGGGTGGGGCACATATAGCAACATACTGAAGCTAGAAATGATAGGAGTGCCAAAGAATAGTCTAATCCATCAAGATGCTATATAGGATTGTAATATAATCTGATGCTATGACACCCACTGCATATATTCAGTAATATGTAGATACAACACAGACTATGTAAGAAATAACAGGGCAAAAATCTCCACTAACACCATTGATAAGATACATTGATCACTACTTGGTAACACCATGTTAAATGTAACTGTTTGTCCATGTTTACGTTGATTTTAGATGAATGGTACAGAAGCCATAGTGGTACTACATCTCACATTTCCACAAATGATCTTGAAATATCTACACTGTAACGGGGGATCAAGTACCTTTTGCTTTGTGGATATAACTTCAAGTATTGTTTTTGTCACAGATCCAGTGACAAAGGGTGGTTTGTTATAGTACATGTTTCTTTAATATTTATGTCACTATATTTGGACAATACTGTCAGACCTATGAGAGCTAATGCCTCTTAAGGAAACAAGATGGGAGAAACTTCCCAAATGACAGCCACTGCAACACTCCACTGACCTGAGGTTTATGACAGAGTGACCAAAAAGAAGCCTGCCCACAATAAAATACATATGAGAGGATCCAGCTTGAAATTTGAAAAAAGGCACCTAAAGGACCATCAGACTGTAAGAAACAAGATTCTCCAGTCTGGTTAATGTTATGTCTGAAGGAAATCAAGCAACTCTCATTTCCTATGCAATACTATTCTAATGGTGAAGCATGGTGGTGGCAGCATCATCTTATTTAACTGTTTTTCAGCAGCAGGGACTAAGAGACTAGACAGGGTTGAAGGAAAGCTGAATGAAACAATATGTCCTTAATAAAACCCTGCCCTACACCTCAGATGTAACCAAAACCTTACCTTCCACAGGGACAATGATCCTAATCACAGAACAGAGAGTGATTTAGGGACAACTCTGGGAATATACTTGAGTTGTACAGGCATCTCACAGACTTGAACCAATTATACATCTCTGGTGAGATATGAAGAAGGTGTCAAATGACAGACTCCATCAAAACTGGCAGAATTTGAGAGAATAAGAATGGCAGAAGATACCTGCTGCTTCATAGCAAAATGTCAAAAAGTGAAGAGGTGTGAATACTTTCTGAATCTACAGTATCTCCATAGTAATACTGTATTGCACTACAGAAAAACTTCTAATGTTATAAATAAGATCATTTGCTTTGCTTCCTCTGCTAACCACAGGACAAGATGAGACTAGAGAAGAGATTAACTCAGGATCATCTAAACTCATCCATTTACCACTGGTTCTGGAGGATAACGCAAAAATAAACATTTTTTCTTAGCCCACTGCCAAAAGTTGGAAAGTGATTGGTAAAATATTTGAGAACATAGGTTGTGCCTATTTAGGTTTGACCCAAAAGCACATGAAATTAAGTTGCCCCCTAAACTACGAAGCCCTGTTGGTAAAAAGGGTACAGTAAGGAAAAGAAAGCAGACTTAAATATGGGGTTATACTAGCAGTTGCTTTTCTCTGTCTTTCCATCAGTATTCATCCATAGTCCGGATGAAAAACCTATCAGCAGAGAATTGCAATGCAAGACTGAAAGAGACACCTTTTTTCAAGGCACATTAGTTGCCTAGACTTCCCAAGATGTGCCTCTATATATTTAGGTTGTATGGTTACGTCCTTGCTCTGATTCTGCATTCACCACATTTACAATCATAGTTATGAATAGGTTTATTTTATTTTACCCTTGTTTTCGGCTTTACATTAATATCTTTCCAATAAAAAGTCTGGGGTCTAAAGATAATAGAAGGGAGGAAAAGGGAGGAACCATTTTAACCACATGCACACAGTTAACCCTAGTTCACCCTGACAGCAATCACAAGTAGAGCTTCAGACTGCAACTGTCCAAAGTTTGAGATCTTCAAGTGTACACTGAAGGTCCTAACAGTAAGGACATGGGCTCTTCCATGACAAAACAAACAGCAAACTCAAACACCTGGAGAAAACCCACGCAAATGGAGAGAACTCCACCCAGACAGATTGAAATTTGAACACAGGCCTTATTCTTTTCATAATTATCATTCAAACTAGTCTTCCTCATATCATCATTGACAACTCCATTCATACTTGCTATGGATAGAAGGTCCGCCTGCGTAGTACTACCAATCCAGCTTTTTCCTTCTTTATCCCCCTTTCACATTTCCTGTCTAATCCACTTAGGGCAGTAAATCAGATTATCATTTTCAAGTGTAGGAGAGACGTGACCCTTTGAGACCTGCACACATTTCCTTTTCAATATATATTGCTCATATGAGACTCTGTTCTTCTAAACCAGAGGTTCTCAAACTTACTTTGCCTACCGCCCACTTTGAGAATCAATTTTCTAGTGCCCCCCAAAATGTTTAACTTTACCACATCTTAAAAATCACAAATGCAATCATTACTTTAATTATAGCCTACCATATGTGTCTTACCCTATTTCTGAGTTCAAACTTACATTTTAAATGAGACTTTCTAATGGGAGCAATAAAAACGCAACTTTATAATATTTAAAAAGACTTTTATTCAAATTTAAACAAACATTTCAATTAAAATTTTCAAACTTATCTAATGTGAAGGATGAATCTGATGATTTTTAACAAGTTTGTTAATATCAGGTTCGAATTTACTCAAAAACAGCCATAAGTCACTGCGTTTGGTAACATGCAAAGGATTCCTCTTTTTAGCTAGCAGCGTTGCCACAGCACTAAATCCACGTTCACACAAATATGACGATGGGAATGTTACCAAAAATTGCTGAACAATCGACCACAGTCCAGGGTACAATTGTGGGATTGGCTTTTGTAGGCAAAATTCTTGGTAGCCATTTATGAATTTAATTTTTATTTCCTCTTCGTTGTCAGTTCTATAAGTTCTTCCTCAAGCTGGGATGATCCTGCTGTGTTGACATTTGAAAAATGATCCAACACCCAGTCCGGTATTTCCAATTTTAAAATGTCCTGGAACCGTTCTTTGAAATCACTGTGGAGGTTCTCCAAATGTTGGCAGTAAACAAGCAAGTCGTTGTTGATGAAGGGTACTGCTGATAAATTAGGGAAATTGTAAAATACACGTCTGCCAATGTTTTTTTTGTGTAAGAGTAATTTGGCTACGAAAGCAGCAACGATATTTTTTGTTTTAATCAAGTTCAAGTCGTCACCTTGATGTTGAAGATTGATATCATTAAACAATTTATACAGGTCTGTCAAGTATGCAATATTATTCTTTGATGTGATGAGGTTGTTGCGCAATTCTGTGTCTTTGTTTTCCAAGAACTCTATCACAGAATCAAACAGATTATAAAATCGAGTCAGACAAGTACCTCTTGATAGTCAACGCACTTCAGTGTAAAACAGCAATCGGTTGAAATCTTCATCATTAACAACACAAAGCTGATTAAATAATCTGTCATTTAAAGAGATGTTTCGGATTTTATTGACTGCTTTGATGACATGTCGCAGTGATTGAAACAGCCGTTCACTCAAATTTCTCGCAACCAAATGTTGTCGATGAATGACGCAATGAATAGCGAGCACATCTGGAATTTTATTTTTTAAGTACACTATCAAGCCTTTGTGACGCTCTGTCATAGCCGGAGCGCCATCCATAGCAGCTGATACTGTATAATATTCTTCAAGGGAATTTCTTTCTCATCACAAAACTTTTCCAGTGTATATACTATATAATATTCTTCAAGGGAATTTCTTTCTCATCACAAAAGTTTTCCAGTGTATTAAATATGGTTTCTCCAGTTGTATCTGTCTCTAAATTTCTAGCAAATAATAGTTCTTGACATATTTTCTCATCTTTAATAAACCTCATGTATGACAACAATAGTGCTTCATTAGTTGGTAAAGTGGACTCATCCAACTGAATTGAGAATTGACTAGTCTTCAGATAATTGCACAATGAGTCTTCAATATTTTCAGCCATTTCATCAATTCATCTTTGCACAGAACTATTTCTCAAAGGATTTTTTCGAATAATATCTGCTGCTTGTTTATGGAGCACAGTAGTTATTACTTCTTTTATTGCCAGTAAAATTAGCGCTTCTCCAATAGTGTGTGGTTTGCCTGTTTGAGCAATTAACAAAAAGATATTGTACGAGGCTTGAAGTCCGTCATCATCTTCCTTAGAAGCCGCTGAAAAAAGTTTTGATACAGTTGGCTGAGCTATGTACTTCTTTTCCAGGTCTTGAAAATAGGCCACATTTTTTTCTTTCTTATCTGGATGCATTTTATTCAAATGATCTTTTAGCCTAGAAGGCTTCATCGCTTCATTCGAAAATGTTTTTTGACAAAGAAGACACATAGGCGAAGATTGATTTGTGGGATTGTCAACAAATCCGTATTTAATATATTCCGCACTGTATTGCCGTCTCGTCTTTTTTGCTTCTGACATGGTTTTGTCTTTACAAATACGTGAGTAATGTATCGAGCTTAAAAAACTTTCTAAGGATTGCGCGAAAACGCTAATGAAATTAAAAAAAGTATTACGCGCTCTTATATAGGATTAAAATACAGCACGCACCGACAGGAATAAGACAAACATGCACAAACTCGTTTACCTCATTCGACGGATTTCGTACTGAGCAAGTTAGAATGGTAACCGTCATTTTTATCGAAAATAAAAAATATCGAATTAAAAAAATGTCGATATTTTAATATAGATAAAAAATTGTTTTAGGGGTTAAGGCAAGGGCTAAGATTAATTTTTCATTTACAGTAATCCCTCCTCGATCGCAGGGGTTGCGTTCCAGAACCCCCCGCGATAGATGAAAATCCACGAAGTAGAAACCATATGTTTGTATGGTTATTTTTATATATTTTAAACCCTTATAAACTCTCCCACACTGTTAACATTATTAGAGCCCTCTAGACATGAAATAATACCCTTTAGTCAAAAGTTTAAACTGTGCTCCATGACAAGACAGAGATGACAGTTCTTTCTCACAATTAAAAGAATGCAAATATATCTTCTCTTGAAAGGAGTGCGCACGTCAGGAGCAGAGAATTTCAGAGAGAGAGTGCTCGCTAAGAAAAGCAAACAATCAAAAAATCAATACATGCTTTTGTGCTTTTAAGTATGCCGAAGCACTGCGATAAAGCGGCATTTTTTAGAGGAGCGTCTGTATCCTCTAGGCAAACAGCCTCTGTGCAAACAGCCCCTCTGCTCACACCCCCTCTGTCAGGCAGAGAGAGTGAGAGAGACATAGAAAAGCAAACAATTAAGCACCGTGCGGGAAGCACATCGTATATCATTGAGGAGTTTTAGTTAATACGTAATACATGCTCCGATTGGGTAGCTTCTAAGCCATCCGCCAATAGCGTCCCTTGTATGCAATCAACTGGGCAAACAAACTGAGGAAGCATGTACCATAAATTAAAAGACCCATTGTCCACAGAAATCCGCGAACCAGCAAAAAATCCGTGATACATATTTAGATAAGCTTACATTTAAAATCCGCGATGGAGTGAAGCCGCGAAAGTCAAAGCACGATATAGAGAGGGATCACTGTATATGAAAATTTCGACATTTTTTAATTCAATATTTTTTATTTTCTATATTTTTTATTTTCGATAAAAACGACCAGAATCAGTTAGAACAAGTATTGATGATCTGGCTGCCTGATACAGGATTGCACAAATCGCGTTGTTTAATAAAAACTTGTTAAAACTTGATTGCTCATGGGCTACCTACGAAAGCCATGATAAATTATTTATATTTATACAATCAAACAGGACAGGAATAAGAACAAAATATTCAATGTAGTATAGTAGGTAGGTTTTGATTTTAGTTTAAATTTTAAAATATTAGAAAAAAAAACACAAATCAGCCATCACCCCCCTAAACCGCTTCAACACCCCCCAATTTTCTCTGGGCCCTTTAACGCCCCCCTGCAGGCCTCCAGCCCACAAGGGGGCGTTATCGCCCACTATGAGAAAGACTGTTCTAAACACTTTTTTGTTTGCATTTTGCCCTGACAGCTGCTCTGTCAAGTTTTTATTCCAGTTATTGTTGGGCTATGAATCTTGCTTAACTACTCAGGTACTGGAACATCCCAAAAAGAAGCTTCTTCTCACAAGCACCAGCCTGTGCTATTTTTCATCTTACTTATTTGGAAGTATAACTTAAAATACAGTATATTTCTGGTTAAATGTAAATGCATTCAAATTGGTGAAGTAGTTTACTTATTATTCTTTGTGCTGCCTTTATTTAGTATGTACCTCAATGATGTGTTCTGTTTTTGCACAATCTGCATTATCTCTTTGCCTTCTTATCACTGTTTGTGCTTTTTATTTCATAAAGAAATCCTATCGTTCTATTCATGGTTTATTTAAATGTTTAAAGTCAAGCTAGTAATGTGGGATTTTTTTCATTTATAAAATAAACTTTAGACTGCTATAAATTTGAAAATTTAAAAATATACATGTTTACATGAGGACATCAATCCATCCATCCATCCAACTTCTTCCGCTTATCCAAAGTCAGGGCGTGGGGGCAGCAGCTTGAGCAGAGAAGCCCAGACTTCCCTCTCCCTGGCCACTTCTTCTAGCTCTTCCGGGAGAATCCCAAGGCGTTCCCAGGCAAGCCGGGAGATATAGTCCATCCAGCGTGTCATGGGTCTTCCCTGGGGCCTCCTCCCAGTTGGACGTACCAAGAACACCTCACCAGGGAGGCGTCCAGGAGGCATCCTGATCAGATGCTCGATCCACCTCATCTGACTCCTCTCGATGCGGAGGAGCAGTGGCTCTACTCTGAGCCCCTCCCGGATGACTGAGCTTCTCACCCTATCTTTAAGGGAAAGCCCAGACACCCTGCGGAGGAAACTCATTTCAGCCGCTTGTATTTGGGATCTCGTTCTTTTGGTCACCCATAGCTAATGACCATAGGTGAGAGTAGGAACGTAGATCGACTGGTAAATTGAGAGCTTTGCCTTACAGCTCAGCTCCTTTTTCACCATGACAGACCGATGCAGAGCCCGCATCACTGCGGATGCTGCACCGATCCGCCTGTCGATTTTACGCTCCATTCTTCCATCACTCGTGAACAAGACCCCGAGACACTTGAACTCCTCCACATGGGGCAGGATCTCGCCTCCAACCCTGAGAGGGAACTTCACCCTTTTCCGGCTGAGGACCATGGCCTCGGATTTGCAGGTGCTGATTCCCATCCCAACCACTTCACACTCAGCTGCGAACTGATTCAGAGAGAGCTGATGATCACAGCCTGATGAAGCAAACAGGACAACGTCATCTGCAAAAAGCAGTGACCCAATCCTAAGTCCACCAAACCGGACCCCCTCAACACCTTGGCTGCGCCTAGAAATTCTGTCCACAAAAGTTATGAACAGAATTGGTAACAAAGGGCAGCCCTGGCGGAATCCAGCTCTCACTGGAAACTGGTTTGACTTACTGCCAGCAATGCGGACCCAGCTCTGACACCGGTTGTACAGGGACTGAACAGCCCTTATCTGGGGGTCTTGTACCCCATACTCCAGAAGCACCCCCTACAGGATTCCCCGAGGGGCATGGTCGAACGCCTTTTCCAAGTCCACAAAACACATGTAGACTGGTTGGGCAAACTCCCATGCACCCTCCAGGACTCTGCTAAGGGTGTAGAGCTGGTCCACTGTTCCGCAACCAGGACAGAAACCACACTGTTCCTCCTGAATCCGAGGTTCGACTATCCGACGAACCATCCTCTCCAGAACCCCTGAATAGACTTTTCCAGGGAGGCTGAGGAGTGTGATCCCTCTGTGGTTGGAATACACCCTCCAGTCCTCCATTTTAAAGAGGGGGACCACCACCCCGGTCTGCCAATCCAGAGGCACTGTCCCCGATGTCCATGCGATGTTGCAGAGATGTGTCAACCAAGACAGCCCTGCAACATCCAGAGCCTTGAGGAACTCCAAGCGTATCTCATCCACCCCCGGGGCCCTGCCACCAAGGAGTTTTTTGATCACTTTAGTGACCTCAGTCCCAGAGATGGTGAAGCCCCCAGGCTCTGCTTCCTCATTGGAAGGCATGTTGGTGGGATTGAGGAGATCTTCAAAGTATTCCCCCTACCAACCCACAATGTCCCGAGTCAAGGTCAGCAGTGCACCATCCCCACCATATACGGTGTTGACACTGCACTGCTTCCCCATCCTGAGATGTCAGGTGGTGGACCAGAATCTCCTCGAAGCCGTCCAAAAGTCGTTCTCCATGGCCTTCTCAAACTCCACCCATGCCCGAGGTTTTGCCTCAGCAACTACCGAAGCCCCATTCTGCTTGGGCTGTCGGTACCTATTAGTTGCCTGCAGAGTCCCACAGGACAAAAGGGTCCGGTCAGACTCTTTCTTCAGCTTGACGGCATCCCTCACCGCCGGTGTCCACCAACAGGTTCGGGGATTGCCGCCACAACAGGCACTGACCACCTTACGGCCACAGCTCCAGTCAGCTGCCTAAACAATACAGGCACAGAACATAGCCCATTCAGACTCAATGTCCCCCATCTCCCTCGGGACATGGTACAAGTTCTGCCAGAAGTGGGAGTTGAAGCTACTTCTGACAGGAGACTCTGCCAGGGACCCCCTCCAGGGATCTCCATAAAGGGTGGGTATTCCAGACTGCTGTTCGGCACATACAGACAAACAACAGTTAGGACCCACCCGAAGGCGGAGGGGGGCTACCCCGCCTAGAACCACCACCTTATCGTGGTGGAGGGGTGTGCGTGTCCCAATGATCCTATGAGCTCTGTTGTCCAAGGCTTTATGCCCCTGGTGGAGCCACCCAAGGCAAACTGGTCCTAGGTGAGGGAGAGACAAAGAGCGGTTCAGTAGACCTTCTATGACGAATAAAAAATTTAGACGTTGTTTTCCCTCGCCTGGACGCGGGTCACCGGGGCCTCCCTAGGGCTCAACCAGGTACAGCCCGAAGAGGCAACGTGGGCCCCCCTTCCCATGGGCTCACTACCTATGGGAGGGGCCAATTAGGTTGGGTGCAGTGTGAGTTGGGTTGTGGCCAAAGGAGGGGACCTTGGCGGTCCGATACTTTCGGCCACAGAAGCTGGCTCTTAAGGGCATCGATATGGCACAGTATTTTGCCTCATAGCTCCAGGGTCTTGGGTGTGATTCTATGCCTGCTGACTGCCTAACTGAATTTTATATGCTGCTTTTAGTTGGTTTTCATTATACTGTACTACATTCCACATTTGCATCCCTAGGATTAGTTTAAAGTATTTCAAATCTCCCGTTTGAACAGGTACAAATAAGAGTGTGCATTCATTACTGATGGAATAAAAGAAGTATAACATTTTTTTTAAATGAGAAGACCACAGTTTTAGCTTGTTTTAGCCCTCAGAAAAGGTAACCTTGTTAAGTGAGGCATTAGCAAAGTGCCAAATGCACAATATGCCATTAGGTGCATTTTTATTCAGTAAGGTCTAGGTAGAATAAGTCACATTCAAAATTGCCTTAATTCAAATTTTAGGCCAAAGAAAGAAAAGAATCCACACTTAGTTTTCTATGCACTTAATTGTGCCTCAGTTGTCAAAGGAATCATGGGAGAAGGCCATTGGCATATTGCTGGTAGGCATGTTATGTGCTAGCTTTACTAGACTTTATGTCATGACTGTAGGCAAACCAACAGGACAGATGGCCATCCAAGAACTTCTTCCACACCAGAGTAGGACTGACAAAACAGACACAATGTCAGCATCAGTGCCACGACAAAAAGGAAAAGGCTTAAAGCTACAGATATTAGAGCAAATTGACACATCTTATGCTCACCTAGTTTAAGCTAGACAGAGGTTGCAATTAACTCATCTGTAGTGTTATCAGGTTCTCTTTAAAGCTGAGTCACACCTGTTCCACACAGATGGGATGGCCAGGGTGTGAAGGAAAGGAGAAACATATGCTATTGCCTGTGTCTAGGAAACTAATCTCTGGAGATGATCCAATATAATGTTGTGGGCTACCATATGCAGCATCTGCAATTCCACTTCACTAAGGGTGGGCTGAATAGTGTGCATTAAGGGGTTAAGATTGTGTATCAAATTATCATTCCCTACTCAAAGCAACACAACATAACATTACAGCAGGACAACAGCAGGCCACACAAAACTGCTGAGGTCACAACTGCCTAAGGAAGACTAGTGTGTAGATGTTGCCTTGGCTTGCCTATTCTCCAGACCTTCACCTCTTGCAGCACCTGCAGGATGCCTTGGATCACAACATCTAACATGACTCTTAACCTGCTAATAACAAGTAGCTTAATAAGACCCTTCAGAAGAAATACAGTAACCTCACATTCCTGAAAATTCACAGGTTCATTAACTCTGAGCACCAAAGGTGTCAAACAATGATAGCTGCAAGTGATGAACTGACAGATAACTGTCATTAATGTTCACAGTTGTTTTACTGTTATTTGCTATTATATTGTTTTGTTTTCCTACTATTCTCATTTGTTTTCATTGTATATCGTGTGATTCCTTTTCCCATCAGTATGTATGACTTGTGATATACACTGCTGAAAACAATTAAAGGAACATCACAGTCTAACACAAAGTGAATTAAGCTTTAGGGATACCAATCTGTCCATTTAGGTTTTGACTTATGCCCAAGGCTATTGATATCGGCTGTGGTTTCCATAGTCATGAAATAAAGCATATTCATAAAATGGATGGATAAATAATTGTATCTAAAATACAGGGAAGTTTAAGATATTTTTAATTTTAAGAAATGTAGCTGCATATTTTTCCAAAATTCTGCAGCTATGGAAAAGATTCAAGCATTCAGTATGATGTGTACACATAAAAATAAATAAATAAATATTACCACAGTGCAAGTATCTTCATTTTAAAAGCTTAAATGAAATTGAAAGCAAGAACCGTTCACACAAAAATAAGACAAAAAAAAAAAATAATAATAATAACACACCCCAAATCATTCTTAGCTTTGCATATTTTTTCCCATTAGAATGGTCAGAAAAATGTATGCCTCTGTGCCTCGCATTTAGCAACTTGACTTACTCATTCACTCACTCCCTCACTGAATCACTCACCAACAAAAAGTATCTTACATTTCATTAAAACACTGAAATTTGGCAAGATAGTAAATCTAGGTCAGTAGGTCTTCGAAAAGAAATGACATTTCGATATATCAATATTTACTAGTAAAAACCTCTTACAACAGTAAAACTAAATACCCTAAAATCTCACAAATGCCTAGACTGATTTGAGTGAAATATTGTGATGTTACAGAAAATGTATATTATTTTATTTGTGGATACCATTCTTTATTTATTTGGCCTTCGCTGTGCTGAGAATGTGCTTTATGCAAATGAAACAATGGAGCAGAAGTGATTGATGGGCCGAACAAGGGGTGGTGTCCTGGACAGGTAAAAAGAGATGTGATCAGGTTTGGAATGTGCAGTCAGGTCTGAAATGGAAGGAGAAAGTTCAGTGAGGCAAGTTTCTGTAAAGGTCCAGTGAGGATGCCAGGTGTTGTGGCTGTGAGCATAGATGATGCTTTGCTGGAAGCTTAAAGGGAAGTAGTAAGAAGAAGAGGCAGAAGTAGTGTAATTGTGATGAAGTCCAGAAGGGCAAAATTGAAAGCACAGTTTAAATCTGACATGAAATCATAAACTCAGGACTTTCCTGCAACTACAGCCAAAGCATCGCTGTGCTTGTTTTAAACAGGATGATCAGATCTTGGGAAAAATGCATACCTTTCAAATGATAGAAGAAGTCAAGGCAGAAAACAAACATATAATTTCAAAACAGAGAGGTCTAACAAAGGTGTTGTTTCTGGACAAATTACAGTTGCTTTCTCACTCTGTGGAATCTGATGGGACATAATGGGACTGCTAAAATGAATTTAATTTTTCTCAGAGAAGTACTTAAAGAAAATATACTGCTCAAAAGAATTAAAGGAACACTTTTTAATGAGAGTATAGCATAAAGTCAATGAAATTTATGGGTTATTAATCTGGTCAGTTAAGTAGCAGAGGGGGTTGTTAATCAGTTTCAGCTGCTGTAGTGTTAATGAAATTAACAACAGATGCACTAGAGGGGCAACAATGAGATGACCCCCAAAACAGGAATGGTTTAGCATGTGGAGGCCACTGACATTTTTCCCTCCTCATCTTTTCTGACTGTTTCTTCACTAGTTTTGCATTTGGCTACAGTCAGTGTCACTACTGGTAGCATGAGGCGATACCTGGACCCTACAGAGGTTGCACAGGTAGTCCAACTTCTCCAGGATGGCACATCAATACGTGTCATTGCCAGAAGGTTTGCTGTGTCTCCCTGCACAGTCTCAAGGGCATGGAGGAGATTCTAGGAGACAAGCAGTTACTCTAGGAATGCTGGAGAGGGCCATAGAAGGTCCATAACCCATCAGCAGGACCAGTATCTGCTCCTTTGGGCAAGGAGGAACAGGATGAGCACTGCCAGAGCCCTAAAAAATGACCTCCAGCAGGCCACTGGTGTGAATGACTCTGACCCAACAACCAGAAAGACTTCATGAAGATGACCCAAGGGCCCCATGTCCTCTAATGGGCCCTGAGCTCACTTTGCCCAGCAGCATGCAGCTCGATTGGCATTCGCCATAGAATACCAGAATTGGCAGATGCACCACTGGTGCCCTGTGCTTTTACAGATGAGAGCAGGTTCACCCTGAGCACGTGACAGAAGTGAAAGGGTCTGGAGAAGCCATGGAGAACATTATGCTGCCTGTAACATCATTCAGCATGAGCAGTTTGGTGGTGGGTTAATGATTGTCTGGGGAGGCATATCCATGGAGGGTCACACAGACCGCTACAGGCTTGACAAAGGCACCTTGGCTGCCATTAGGTATCAGGATGAAATCCTTGGATCCATTGTCAGACCCTATGCTGGTACAGTGGCTCCTGGTGCACGACAATTCCTGGCCTCATGTGGTGAGAGTATGCAGGCAGTTCCTGGAGGATGAAGGAATTGATACCATTGACTGGCCACCACACTTTCCTGACCTAAATCCAATAGAACACCTCTGGGACATTATGTTTTGGTCCATCCAATGCCACCAGGTTGCACCTCAGACTGTCCAGGAGCTCAGTGATGCCCTGGTCCAGATCTGGGAGGAGATCCCCCACAACACCATCTGTCATCTCATTAGAAGCATGCACCGATGTTGTCAGGCATGTATACAAGAACACAGGGGCCATACAAAGTGCTGCGTACAATTTTGAGTTGCTGCAATTAAATTTTGGCAAAATGGACTAGCCTGCCACATAATTTTTTTCACTCTGATTTTTGGGGCGTCTTTGAATTCAGGGCTCTGTAGGTTGATCATTTTCATTTCCATCAAACGATGTGGCATCCTTTCGTTCCTAACACATTACCCAGTCTATATCAGTATAGATATCCAGGAGGATTTCTTTTTCCCATTGAGATCTGATGTGTTTTCAAAGTGTTCCTTTAATTTTTTTGAGCAGTTTACTAAAGTTGAAATATGACTTGGCAAAATTGTAACAGTAGATTTAAAAAAAAAACAATCCCTTATTTGTTTATATGGTTATATTTAATCATATTATATATACTAGTTATGTTTGTGTTTTGTAAGTTTGTAAAATAATAACTTTAAATAAAAAACCCAGGTATTTCTTTCTATTTCTATGTTATGGAAAGATTCATGCTAAATAAATATCATTGAGAGAGTGATATAGCCTGACAAAAAGAGTTGTAACAAAGTCCATTCCAGAATGAAAAGAATGCCAACAAATGGATAACACAGGAATGTACTTGTCTTCAAAGAGCCTTCTCCTACAGCTGCAGGCTATTAGCAGACCAGATGACCACCAAGCGATATGCTGAAGGAAAACCCCAACTAAATTATATCATCTGTTACAGACCTCAGTATATGCTCTACATGCATTACAATTTTGTTTAATTTTGTAGAAAACAGACTGAGAATCCTAAAAATGATAACAACAATACCAAGCCTGGTGGAAATGTATAAAACATGTTATTTTACTTTTACCTGAGTGGGTAAAATAAGAATCTTTTGTTACATTAATGAAATACATTTCCACTGATCTTAAAATTTGTTTACTTGAAAAAGGATATTTTATAAATGAATGAGTAAAACCATTGCATTTATCAGTCTATCATTTCACAGAATCTTTTGTAACATCACACCAAGATGTTTTTTACAAAGCATTTGATATTACAGTATAGTAAGAAAATGTGTTTTATACATACTGGAATAACAGAAGTCTGTGGCTTCTTCCTCTTCTTCTCTGTGCTCATATGACTTTGCCTTTTCATTCTTAAGCTGCTGGCTTCTTAGCATCCAATTAATCTTATACATAAACACCAGTGGCTTTCATCTTCTAACTTCCTTTAAAGTCATTTACACTCACAAATCAGCCTGAGGTCAAACCACCATGTGTGTGGAAACAGAGGTAAAGATTTGCTGCAGGGCAGTATTATTGATAACATTCAAGCCAAGGTTTCTGGTGATTATTTATGCTAAGCCTTTCTACCAAGACACACTTAAAACTGGCGTCATCCCAGGCCCATATATGATGGAAATCACAGCATCTTCACAAAAATTAGTTACAGCATTAGTCATAGTGTTTACTGATCAGGGAGTTGCAGAGTTGCAGAAATGGTGACACAAGAGTGTCAATTGTCTCTCCTACAAGTACAATGGTCATCCTGCTACCTAGTTAAGCTTTATTAACACATTGCATAGCTACCCTTAAGTTACTTTATTCCTTGTTTTTCTCTGAAAAAGAAACAATTGATTACATACTATTTCTTTTAAGATGATGAGCAAACTTGAGCGCTTCATATGTATCATCTTCCAATTACCCCTTCTGTTGTGACAAGACTTAATTGAAAAAATAAATTAATAAATCATTTACCTTTCAAAATAAAAAATACTAATATTAAAGAAATGAATTAATTGAATTCAATATAGTTTAATGTCAGTAAATGGATATCATTACACATAGAAAGTAAAAATGTTAGGTTAGAATACACATTGAGAATGATGAAAAGGATTTTGGAGTTGTAGTATACACTATAGTATCAACTTCCAGACAATGTTCAGAAGCCATTAAGAAAGCTAACAGAATGTTAGGTTATATTGTATCATGTGAAGAGTACAAGCCCAAGGAGATTATGGTCAAGCTTTATAATGCACTGGTGAGGCCTCATCTGGAGTACTGTGTGAAGTTTTGGCATCCAGGCTACTAAAAGAACATGGCAGTACTACAAAAAGGACAGAGAACAGTGACTAGGCTGATTCTAAGGCTACAGGGGATGAATAATGATGAAAGATTAAGAGGGCTGAGCCTTTTCAGTCTAAGCAAGAGAAGATTAAGATGAGACATAACTCAAATGTTTAAAATTATGAAGGGAATTAATATTTTGGATCGAGACTGTTATTTTAAAACAAGTTCATCAAGAGCACAGTAGGAAATTTGTAAAGGATACATTTTGCAGAACCATTAGGAAGTTTTTCTTTTCACAGGGAACCAAAGACACTTGGAATGAACTACCAAGTAGGGTGGTAGACAGTAGGACTTGATGGACTTTCTAAACTAGGCATGGTACATTTTTTTAGAATAATTAAGTGAATATGACTGGCTATGCATTTTTGGGCTGAATGTTGTAACTTGTGGAATGGAAGATTTAATAATGAAAAATGCTCTAAGTGAAAAGACCCACACGAAGTACACAAGTAGGAGTAGTAAATTTTAAAGAACCTGACCCAATAGGTTTACCATCTGCTTCCAAAATACAAGGTTTTTACAAGGTAGGTATTTGAACTTATGACATTTTTTTGCAGCCCTGCTATCTATGACTGCTGACATAAACGTTTTATTAATACATGGAATGAGTAACACATTATGAAAAAGCATTTGACTACAACATTCCACCTGAAAACAGAGTGAGAGTTCTAGTTTCCCTGAAGCTTTAGATCATGAGTACATCATGTGCTCAGATTCCCCACAGTAGAAATATAATCTTTTTTTAGGTGTCGGTGTCACTGTCATTCTTGAGATTCAACTATTGTTTTGCCTTTTTTCATAGGTTCTGTAAGATAAATTTAAAATGCTTTTGAAGTGGTGGGACCCTTGTTCCACCTTCTCTCATATTGACTTATTTTTAATTGTGTGCCCACGCTTTGAACCACATTAAGTAAATGATCCAGATTGCCTGAAAGCTCTTGGCCTGCAATGTCATCATTTATTTCTGCTTTAAAACCTTTACAAAACAAGGATATGAGCACTTTCACATCCTACCCTGATTCTGCTGCCAACATTTTAACTCCATAATATACTCATTAATGCTCATTGTTTCTTGTAAAACACAGATTAGCTGCATTCTCTGTTTTAATTAGTACACCAAAGATTTTATGGAATTCTTTCACAAACAGATCCAAAGAAAACAGTGATACATTATCAGTGGATTACATCATACAGTATACACCCATTGAAAAGGTTTTTGTATCCAGTATGACATAATGAATACAATACATGTATGATCATCTGGATAAGTTGTTGGTTGGGCCTCTAGGAACCGTACTACTTTGACTTAAAAACCCTGGCACTTGTTAGAGTCTCCTGTGAACTATGTGGGAAGCACAATGACTGGTTCCTTGTGAAGTGCTATAGTGGATGTGCTGGGAGCAGGAGCAGCAGCTGCAGTAGTGGCAGCAGCATCCATTTTAGCAGAGAATATATTAACTGTGTCCTGAAGCTGCTGTATGGATTTTTATACCCCTGTACTTGTGAATTAACTTAATTGCTCCTTTAAGTATTTGACCTCCTTCTCAACTATCCTCACATCTGTGAATGCAACAGCTAATATCAGATTAGTTCATTTTGGTGATTTGAAATTCTGTTCTGCGTAGGAGATGGAAAGATGTAAGGACCAGAGGAATAAATATTTGTCAAATACTATGCCAAGTTCATAATGATAAAATGAAATAGATTTTTTCTTCAAACAAAAACAAAATTATTTTATATTTTAAGTGCTTCACAGAAATTTACAAAGAACAACAGGCATACTGTATATAACATTGGATACAAATAATATCTGCATAAAATACAAAAAAATAATAAATATAGGATACACACAGCACTGAAACAGAATAAGCAACAATGACCCAAAATAAAATAAAATACAAATACTGTAAGGAAATGCTGAAAGTTAAATGTCTACCTGAAAAAATTAGTTTTAAGTAGTTTTTGAAAGAATATTTTTGTTATACTTTTAAAAATGTTTAAAAAAATTGTAGCACATCCATCCATCCATCCATTTTTGTAGCACATTATTAATATATTTTAGTTTGTTATCATATTCACTAGGGCATCCAAGGTAGTGTAGAACTTTTGAGATACAAGTGGTTACATTTCTTTTGTTTTTCTAATTGAAACACAGGAAGATGAAGTGACTTCCTCTGTGTCATGCAATGTCAGTAGCAGGATTTGAACCTACAACTAGTCTGAAATTAAAAGTGTTACGGAAGACAGAAGATGGAAAAAGATCTGATCAAGGATAGAGGGACATATACTGTATTTTTTATGTTTATGAAAGAAATTTGATATTTACAGTTAAATGCAGGAAGAGACAATTTGAAAGTGAAAAGCACTACTTTGTTTTTAGAGAGGCTCAAATAAGTACTGCGATGTGGACAAAAGATAATTCAGATGTACAGACCATGTCTATTACAGTATGTGATCACTATAGTGGGTAAGAAGATCAACATGCTGCACCAAACCATATGAAAGTTAAAGTCACCAGCTATTAGGAACATGTCATAGTTCGTAATTTCAATTGACACCAAGTCTGAGAATTCCTCAAAGAAAGATGCACTGTATTTAGGGGGTCTATACACAGACAATACTAGACACTGAGAAACTCCATGTATAACAACAGCTAGATACTTGAAGGACTTGAATTTGCCAAAGCTGACGTCTTTACACTTTAACTGGCTCAAGTAAATATTTGCTATACTGCTGCCTTTTTTACCTTGACGGTCAGCATGAGCAAAGCTGTAATTCAGAGGCGCAGATTTGATTAAACCAGTAGCACCATCAGAGCTAAGAAACGTTTCACTTAATACCATAAAATCGATTTTCCTAACATTAATAAGATTGTTGATGGAAAATGTCTTGGTTAATGCTCTAACATTTAATAAAGCCATATTTCATTTCTCGGAAGAGCAGAATTGAATTGTAGGAGTGTTATGGGTATTTGAGATAGAAATTAAGTTATTTTTTATTTGAGCCACTCGGTGTGTATTTTCTATTTAATCTATGGTCTGCTTTTCATAGTTTAAATACATTGTTCATTTAGAATTGTAATTGTAATTAAATTATTCGTATTTATGCCGCACTGTCTAGATTTTTTACGTGCATTGAGATTAGTTATTATAGTATTAATGCAGAGCACTTTTAAGGAAGATTTTGTTACCTAATTATCATGGTCTATCAAAGCATTATGGAAAGGGTTAGAAGTAAAAATAGAGAGTCAAGAGAGACAAATTACCTTAGCGATGTTTTGGGAGAGGACACGGACGCCAAATCTAATTGGATGCAGACCATCCCGCTTAAAGAAACGTAGTCTCTCCTAGAAGAAGTCCCAGTTGTCTACGAATGCAGAAGCTTTTCAGCCAGATGTTTAATCCAGGCAGACGAATGTAATACTCATTCGATCAGTTTAGATCACTTACAATATAATCTTCAATTACAAATACTTCACCTGGGATTGAAGGCAAACTGGGGGAGAGGATAGGGTCGAAATGGTTGTGGGTGGAGATGGTTGCCTATGCCGATGGAGGCGATAGCCCTGGAGGTGATAGCCTTATTACCCGACCTGCATAGCTCAAAGAGGCCAAATTCCTCATCGTTGACGTCGTCACTCCGATGACAAGGAGCGGGATTAAAACTCATTTGGCCTTGACAGTGAGCAACATGGCATGGAGTTGATGTTACAGAGCCACGACTTGTAGAGACGATTTTAGGTGTCGGGGATTATATTTCCAGTAGATGAGCCTTCCGATTCCTCAGTTGCCTTCATCTGGACAGGAGTTTCTGGATTTGGATATCCAGAGCCTGGAGTTCTTCAACAACTCGGTCCATCTCACTGTCACCCATTGTGCTTCTGCTTCTGATTCGTGCCCTAGGTTGAATGAGAATAAGAATGAGAGAAAGAAGGTTAGAGTGTAGCCATGCAACAGGTGACACTTCAGCACCACACTGGAACTTTTACAGTGACTGGAGTTCAAATCCTGCCATCAATCCCCAAATATTTCCCTGCATGTTGGAGGACCTGCTTGCAGGGCTGGATGCAGATTTACATTATACCCAGGACAAAGCAACTGCAGGATAAGGGCCTTGCTCATGGGCCAGATGGAGTAGAATCACTTCTGGAGTTTACAGGATTCGAACCAGCAATCTTCCAATTACTGGTGCAGTTCCCTAGCCTCAAAGCTCCACACTCCTAACAAAGAAGATGAATTATAGGAAAATAATCAGATGCAAGGGAACACACCCTGGCTGAAATATGACAATTATCATATGAGAAAATTTGTTATCTCTATTATGGATGAAAACATGAGATTACATTTTTTTTCTCATCCACCATGGAGTAAGTAACATATAAAAAATCATTTTTGGATGAAATATTCCTTTAACCATCTTCCCTGTCTTATATCTGAAGAATTAATATAAAGGGACATCTGACATACTAAGAATTACCTTCATAATTTGAAATTATTTTTATCTTGTCACCTTTTTCTCTTTTGCTTAGAAATTATGCATTTTCTTCAATTTTTCTTTGTAGGTCTTACACTGAAGTTACAAAATCAGACTAGTAGATCATCTCTGAACTTGCACTAGTGCTGATATGTCCTTTTTGTAATGTGGGGATCAACACTGCACATATTGTTCCAAATTAGGCCTTGCAAGAACTATACAACGTCCCTGCAAAATCATCTATTCATCGATCAGTTCATTCATCTGTTTTCACCAGCTCTCTTTTCAGGCTTGCTGCTCTCTTTTTGTTTACTGTATTGCAGCGGCATCTGCTGTGTTTTTTCCTCAATAAACAAAAGTGATTTATCAATATTTTTAGGTAAATATCAAAAGTGCAGAAACTAAACAATATGTGTAAAGTTATATTTAACATAATAATATATCTGGCCATCTGCAGTAAAAGGGAAAAGATTGGAGCAATTATATAATAAGTGACTCAGACTGAAGTAATTGCATATGCTACATGATTCTGAAGTATTTATTGTTCTGTTATACAGTTTTATCATACTAATTGTATATGATTATTAACAACTTTGTGTTTAAGTCCATAAACAAGTCTTCATGAAAATGTCAGTGCTATGCACTAAGAGGGCCGAGCATTAGAATAAATATTGTACACTTACATCACCTATGGACTTAACAGTTTGTGACTGCGTGTGATCTTCATCAGGTCAAAATTAAGTAAGAAAACAAAAATTAATGTAAAAAAAAATAGAAGATCAAAATGAATGGTTAGTATAATCATAAGAAATCAAGAAAGGATAACTTCCTCTAAAATCAAAGAAGTGTTGAGATATAGTTTTTCCTTTTAAACAGGCAACAGTTTCAATGAGAGAGCAGTACTAGGGTGTTGTGCTGTGTTAGCCATTATGAATGTAGTGAAAAGTCAAGCAAAATGATACCTTTTATTGGCTAACTAAAATGATTACAATATGCAAGCTTTAGAGGAAACTCAGGCCCCTTCTTCAGGTTTACAGGTTTACAAAAGATGAGGAAGTTCTCACCCATTGTGGAGATCCATTCAATAATAAAAGTTCATTATATGATACAACCCCTATTCCAAGATGTCATAAACTCATATTTTATTCACAATAGAACATAAAAGACATATTGAATGTTGAAATGAGACATTTTACTACTGTATTTCATGAAAAATATTAGTTCATTTTGAATTTGATGGCTGCAACACATCTCAAAAACGTTGCGACAGGGCCATGTTTACCACTGTGTAGCATCCCCAATTCTTTTAACAACAGTACGTAAACATTTGACAACTGAGGAGACCAGTTGCTGGACATTTGGGAGAGGAATGTTGGCCTATTCTTTTCTGATATAGGATTCTAGCTAATCAACAGTCAGAAGGCAGACTATGTACCAAGAACAAGTACCTGCTAACTCTCAGCTTAGGAAGTAGGTGAGACCAAGGCTAGTGTTTGTAAATGGTGTTTTGGTTAATGTTTAATTTGTATTTTAGATTTTTTGTTTTTGTTATTTTGCTCTTTGTGTTTTGGGTAATGTTTATTTAATTAAATTTTTTATTGCTTTTTTTGCTCTTTGCCCTGTTGTGTCACCCAAAAAGTAATTAAAGAAACCATTTTTTTTACCACAGGCATAGGAACATTCAGGAGACCAGTAAATGTGTATGCCTTTAGCTGCTTGTTTGTCTTTGTCTTGTGTGTTCATTTTTATAGAATATGGTGATTTTATCAGCAATGGATTTCTTTGGCAGCAGCACATTAAACACGCAGTGGGAGTCACTCTAGTTGTGTCCACAATCAGTATAAAGATGTGAAAGAAGGAAATTAAAAGCACATCAACCAAAACAAATTATTTCTGTACCTTTCAGACATGCAGCTCAGGTTGCCATCCTTTGTCATGAATCTGAATTTTGCTTTCATGTCTTTGGGTGCCATTAATTTTGCAATTTTGTCCCTTTCTTTTGCTGCTTGCATGTTGACAATGTGCCAGAAGTCTTGTAGCTAAAAGTAACTGAACTCATAAGCAATATGGCAACTTAACAATAAGTTTACCAAAGTTTCTCTTCTTAATTTCTGCAGACCTCTTATTTCTCAGGTCACTGCTGACACCACCACGTCATGCTGAAGGTTATTGTAGAAGAAATCAGCAGATAAATCAGTGTCTGCAAACAAGCATGCCCTATTAGTCAGAAGATCTTGATCATCAGAGCAAGACAGCATCAAATGAGGTTTTCAAACCCCTTTACAGTAATGACTAGCAAAATACCCGCACTTCGCAGCGGAGAAGTAGTGTGTTAAAGAAGTAATGAAAAAGAAAAGGAAACATTTTGAAAATAACGTAACATGATTGTCAATGTAATTGTTTTGTCACTGTTATGAGTGTTGCTGTCATATATATATATATATATACACACACACACACATATAAACATATATATATATACTCTATATATATATATATATATATATATATATATATATATATATATATATATATATATATATATATATATATATATATATAGTGATCCCTTGCTGTATCGCTTTGACTTTCGCGGTTTTGCTCTATCATGGATTTTATATGTAAGCATATGTAAATGTATATTATGGATTTTTCGCTGATTCATGATTTCTGCGACAATGGGTCTTTTAATTTATGGTACATGCTTCCTCAGTTTGTTTGCCCAGTTGATTTCATACAAGGGACGCTATTGGCGGATGGCTTAGAAGCTACCCAATCAGAGCACGTATTACATATTAACTAAAACTCCTCAATGCTATAAGATATGCCTCCTGCGCGGTGCTCGATTGTTTGCTTGACTCTGCCTCTATCTCACCCTCTCTGACATTCTCTGCGCCTGACGGAGGGGGTGTGAGCAGAGGTGCTGCTTGCACAGAAGCTGTTTGCCTAGTGGATACGGACGCTCCTCTAAGAAATGCCGCTTTATTGAGGTGCGTCCAAAAGCACACTTATTGATTTTTTGATTGTTTGCTTTAATCTCGCGCTCTCTCTCTCTCTCTGACGTTCTCTGCGCTTGACGGAGGAGATGTGAGCAGAGGGCTTTTTGCACAGAGGCTATTTGCTTAGAAGATACAGACGCTCCTGTAAAAAATGCTGACAGGCTACCTTCGCATTGATCCCTTCATTGCCGCTGCTTTATCGCGGTGCTTGCATACTTAAAAGCGCAACAGCCCTATTGATTTTTCATTGCTTTCTTTACTCTCTCTCTCTGTGTTTGCACAGAAGCTGTTTGCTTAGAAGATAGGGACGCTCCTGTTAAAAATGCTGAAAGGCTACCTTCGCATTGATCCCTTCATTGCCGCTGCTTTATCGCGGTGCTTGCATACTTAAAAGCGCAACAGCCCTATTGATTTTTCATTGTTTACTTTACTCTCTCTCTGACATTCTCCGCTCCTTACGCGCACTTTGAAGAGGAAGATATGTTTGCATTCTTTTAATTGTGAGAAAGAACTGTCATCTCTGTCTTGTCATGGAGCACAGTTTAAACTTTTGACTAAAGGGTGTTATTTCATGTCTAGAGGGCTCTAATAATGTTAAAAAAACGTATTTAGAAGGTCGTAAACAGGTTTTCTATGCTCTAACTGCGAAAATATTAGATTTATAAATAAAGAATCCTACTTCGTGGAAATTCATTTATCTGTCTGGAGCGGATTAACCGCGATAAACAAGGGTTTACTGTATAACTGTGCGGAGAATATTTATAAACAGTGTGGGAGAGTTTCTAAGGGCTTAAAATATATAAAAATAATCATACAAACATATGGTTTCTACTTCACGGATTTTCACCTATCGCGGGGGGTTCTGGAACGCAACCCCAGCGATCGAGGAGGGATTACTGTATATATATATTGTGGTCCCCGGCCGGGGCTGGAGCCGGGACGCCCAGGAGGACGTGAGGAGGGCTTGTGCCTCCTCCAGACCGCGAGGGGGCGTCCGTCCTGGTTCTGTTGGGAGCCATGGGTCGAGGGCATGGAAGCCCTACCCTGTAGGGGCCCGTGGTCACCGCCAGGCAGCGCCCCGATGCCGGTTTACCCCGTGTGGTCTTTGGCCGGGGATGGAGCCCGGCCGGGACGCCTTGGAGGACCGGAGGAGGGCGTGTGCCTCCTCCAGACCGAGTGGGGGCGTCCGTCCTGGTTATGCAGGGGGCCTCGGGTAGGGGGCTTTGAAGCCCAGCCCTGTAGGGACCCGTGGCCACCGCCAGGCGGCGCCCCAGTGCCTAATTGTCCCGGGAGCCCAGCACTTCCGCCACACCAGGAAGTTCCGGGGGGAAGACGACTGGGGAGACACGGACGGCTTCCGGGTACGCAGCCGGCACTTCCGCCACACAGGGGTGTGGCCACCGTTAAGTGCTGGGAAGCAGCTGGAGCCCATCCGGCTCCCCATAAAAGGGGCCGCCTCCCTCCAGTCAGCGGTGCATGTCGGGAGGAAGCCGAGGCGGCCAGGAAGGCACAAGAGACTGTGGGCCTGGACATTGGGGAAATCGGTGCAAGAAGGCACTGGGGGTGCACGTGAGCAAAACTGTAAATAGTATTGTAAATAAACAGTGTGTGGGTGCAAAATATCTTGTCCGTCTGTCTGTGCCGGGGCCAGCGTTCACAATATATATATATATATATATATATATATATACTCATATATAAATATATATATATCCATCCATCCATCCTCTTCCGCTTATCCGAGGTCGGGTCGCGGGGGTAGCAGCTTAAGCAGAGAAGCCCAGACTTCCCTCTCCCCGGCCACTTCTTCCAGCTCTTCCGGGAGAATCCCAAGGCGTTCCCAGGCCAGCCGGGAGCCATAGTCCCTCCAGCGTGTCCTGGGTCTTCCCCGGGGCCTCCTCCCGGTTGGACGTGCCTGGAACACCTCACCAGAGAGGCGTCCAGGAGGCATCCTGATCAGATGCCCGAGCCACCTCATCTGACTCCTCTCGATGCGGAGGAGCAGCGGCCCCTCCCGGTTGACTGAGCTCCTCACCCTATCTTTAAGGGAAAGCCCAGACACCCTGCGGAGGAAACTCATTTCAGCCACTTGTATTCGCGATCTCGTTCTTTCAGTCACTACCCATAGCTTATGACCATAGGTGAGGGTAGGAGCGTAGATCGACTGGTAAATTGAGAGCTTTGCCTTACGGCTCAGCTCTTTTTTCACCACGACAGACCGATGCAGAGCCTGCATCACTGCGGATGCCACACCGATCCGCCTGTCAATCTCACGATCCAATCTTCCCTCACTCGTGAACAAGACCCCGAGATACTTGAACTCCTCCAATTGGGGCAGGATCTCGCCCCCAAACCCTGAGAGGGCACTCCACCCTTTTCCGGCTGAGGACCATGGTCTCGGATTTGGAGGTGCTGATTCTCATCCCAGCCGCTTCACACTCAGCTGCGAACCGCTCCAGAGAGAGCTGAAGATCACGGCCTGATGAAGCAAACAGGACAACATCATCTGCAAAAAGCAGTGACCCAATCCTGAGTCCACCAAACGGGACCCTTTCAACACCCTGCTGCGCCTAGAAATTATGTCCAAGACATATGGCCGTAAGTCCGACGACACAACCACAAAGTCGATCATCGAACTGAGGCCTAGGGTGTCCTGGTGACAAGTGCACATATGAACACCCTTATGCTTGAACATGGTGTTCGTTATGGACAATCCGTGGCGAGCACAGAAGTCCAATAACAAAACACCGCTCGGGTTCAGATCGGGGGGGCCATTCTTCCCAATCACGCCCTTCCAGGTCTCACTGTCATTGCCCACGTGAGCATTGAAGTCTCCCAGCAAAACGAGGGAATCCCCAGAAGGTATGCCCTCTAGCACCCCCTCCAGACACTCCAAAAAGGGTGGATACTACAAACTGCTGTTCGGCGCATACGCACAAACAACAGTCAGGACCCTTCCCCCCACCCGAAGGCAGAGGGAGGCCACCCTCTCGTCCACCGGGGTAAACCCCAACGCACGGGCTCCAAGTTGGGGGACAATAAGTATGCCCACACCTGCTCGGCGCCTCTCACCGGGGGCAACTCCAGAATCGTAGAGAGTCCAGCCCCTCTCGAGGAGATTGGTTCCAGAGTCCAAGCTGTGCGTCGAGGTGAGTCCGACTATATCTAGCCGGAACCTCTCAACCTTGCGCACTAGCTCAGGCTCCTTCCCCTTCAGACAGATGACATTCCACGTCCCAAGAGCCAGTTTCTGTAGCCGAGGATCAGACCGCTAAGTCAGTCCCTGCCTCCGGCCACCACCCAACTCACACTGCACCTGACCTCCTTGGCCCCTCCCATGGTGGTGGGCCCATGAGAAGGAGGACCCACGTTACCTCTTCGGGCTGTGTCCGGCCGAGCCCCAATATATATATGTATATATATATATACCCTTTGGGGTGCGAGCAACTGTTGCTGTGGGTGCCAGAATAATAATTTTTATTTAGTCGACAGAAATATGTTCGGTAGGAATGTAAGTTAAATTTAGTCATCATTACATAAATTTTTCTTCACCATAGAAATTTAAAGACTAAATTCAACTTACATTCCTACCAAAGATATTTCTGTCGACTAAATAGAACCTACTTATATCCAATTAGAACTTGAAAAGATAATATTTTTTCGAATCTGATCGAGGATTTTAGATCGACTTGACGTGCACTACATCGAGCCCGCGTGCTATTGTGCTCTCGCCTGCCTGCCTCAATAAGTCACCATCGCTTCGCTCTTACTTTTTTACCATTCATTTAATCATGGCTATGTCAGAGGACTGGGACTGCGTGAAGTGGGTTTTAGCCTCACCTGGGGAGGCAAAAAGGGAGGGTGGGGGTTAAGGGGAAGAGAAAGAGAGCAGGCTTGATTTATACCTAATCTATCATCTCAATCTTTATAATTATAACTATCAACGTAATAATAAGCTGCATGGCAACAACTCTTGGGGAATAGGAAATTAAGACCTAAACTATTTCACTTCCAGTTAAGACTATAAAATGACATCAAAAACTCAGAATCAGTGTCTCCATGATGGGACAGTTAACTTCGTAAGCTGGAATGTTAAAGGCCTGAATCACGAATTAAAGAGAAAGAAAGTACTTTCTCACCTAACAGGTCTAAATACTAAAATAGTATTTTTACAGGAAACCCACTTACTAAGTAAGGATCAGTTCTGGCTGCAAAAAGACTGGACTGGCCAAATGTTCCATTCTAGTTTTACAAAGAAAACTAGAGGGTGGGAATTCTCATACATAGAACAGTACCATTTGTAGCATCAGATGTAGTATTGGATCCTGAAGGGAGATATGTGATGGTCATGGGAGACTTATCTAACTGTAAAATGATTTTGATAAATGTTTATGCACCTAATGTTGATGATAAGGAATTTATACAAAATTTATTTGCATCCATTCCCAATCTGAACACTCATAAACTTATAATGGCTGGGGACTTTAATTGTGTTCTAAATCCACTTTTAGATAAGACTTCCTCCACAGGGGGAACGGCAACTAACACCGCAAAGATAATTACAAAGTTTATAACTGATCACAACTTATCAGATCCCTGGAGGTTTTTAAACCCAAATTCAAGAACATATTCTTTCTACTCACCAGTACATCATTGCTACTCAAGGATTGATTACTTCTTTATAGATAATAACTTCTTGCCTAAGATTAAATCTTGTAAATACGATGCTATTGTTATTTCAGACCATGCTCCTATGATCTTGGAGCTGAAATTACTAAGCCCCATACACTCACCCGCAGATGGCGCTCAACCGCTTCTATTAGCTGAGAGAATTGTACTGAATTTATATCCAAACAAATCAAATTCTTTCTAGAGACAAATACATCCCCTGAGATCTCTGCAGGAATACTCTGGGAAACTCTTAAGGCCTTCTTAAGAGGACAGATTATCTCATATCTTTCCCACAGAAATAAATCCGAAGCGAAGAAAGTAGCAGAGATAAAAGCGAAATTACTAAAATAGATGAAGAACATGCCAGACTACCAAGCGAGACTCTACATAAGAGGAGGCAGGCTCTACATTCAGAATTAAACCTCTTGACAACTAAAGAAACTGAACAACTAATTTACAAATCCAGACATCATTATTATGAACATGGAGAGAAAGCTAATAAGCTTTTAGCGCAACAAATTCACAAGCAAGATGTACGCAACGCAATCTCGGTAATCACTAACACGAACGGAGATAAAATCATCGAACACAAAAATATAATGTACACTTTTAGAGACTACTATAAATCCCTATATACTACTGAGTTTAAAGAAGACAATATACAATCTAATGCATTTCTGGATACATTACAGATACCACAAATTGACGCTTTTAGTGTGGAGGAACTTGATAAACCTCTGTCATTATCAGAATTACTGGATGCTATAAAGTCACTCCAAGGTGGAAAAGCAGCAGGCCCTGACGGCTACCCTGCAGAGTTTTACAAGAAATTCTCCGCTCAGCTAGCTCCCTCCTATTAGCAACATTTACAGAAGCCAGAGATAACCAATCTCTTCCACAAACCTTTCGCCAAGCACTAATCACTGTCTTTCCAAAACAAAATAAGGACTTATTACAATGTGCATCATACAGACCAATTTCACTTCTGAATAACGACGTTAAAATACTCTCTAAAATCATAGCTAGAAGGATGGAGAAAGTGCTCCCTCGTAATATCACAAGACCAAACTGGATTTATTAGGGGCCGACACTTATCTTCAAATCTTCGACGCCTGTTTAATGTAATATACTCACCAACTAAATCAAACACCCCAGAAATATTATTATCATTGGATGCAGAAAAAGCATTCGACATGATTGAATGGAAATACCTTTTTACTATTTTGGAGAAGTTTGGGTTTGGCCCGAACATTTGTGCATGGATTAAATTACTGTATACTAACCCAGAAGCTTCAGTTTGCATCAATAACATTTGCTCAGACTACTTTAAACTAGAACGTGGCACAAGACAAGGATGCCCTTTGTCACCACTGCTGTTTGCAATTGCCATTGAACCACTGGCAATACATTGTCGAAATACTGATCAGATAAAGGGGATTAGCAGAGAAGGACTGGAACAGAAAATCTCATTATATGCAGATGACATGGTACTGTATATATCGGACCCAGAAAATTCTGTGCCTGCAGTCTTAGCAGCACTCACAGAATTTCAAAAGCTCTCTGGTCTCAGAATTAATCTGAATAAAAGTGTACTCTTTCCGTGAATTTTCAAGCATATAATATTAGATTAGACACCCTACCTTTTATCATTGCAGAACAGTTTAAATACCTAGGGGTAAACATCACAAGTAAACATAAAGCTCTTTATCAACAAAATTTCGTCGTCTGCATGGAAAAAATTAAACAAGACTTGCATAGATGGTCAACCCTTCATCTCACACTAGCTGGAAGAATTAACACTGTTAAGATGAATATTCTTCCTAAGCTCCTTTTTATTTCAAAACATACCAATATACATTAATAAATCATTCTTTAAGCAATTAGATTCAACAATAACCTCATTTATTTGGAATTCAAAACATCCACGCATCAAAAGAGCGACCCTACAAAGACAAAAGGCAGAAGGCGGCATGGCTCTACCTAACTTCCAGTTTTATTACTGGGCAGCAAATATACAGGCGATAAGAACCTGGACACAAATAGAAGAACATACACAGGCATGGACCGCAATAGAAGTAAAATCCTGCAGTACTTCTTTGTATTCCTTGCTCTGTGCTCCAATAAACACACGTTATCGGCAATACACTAATAACCCAATTGTGCTCCACTCACTTAGAATCTGGAACCAATGTAGAAAGCATTTTAAGACGGAGAAGCTTCTTCTGTGGCACCCTGCAAGAGAACCACCTCTTTCAACCTTGCAGTTTTAATATCTGGAAAAATTTGGAATTAACTTGCTTAGAGATCTTTATATAGACAACGTCTTTGCATCCTATGAACAATTACATTCCAAATTTAACATTCCAGCTACAAATTTCTTTCACTATCTTCAAATCAGGAACTTTGTTAAACAGAACCTTCCAGATTTTCCTCATCTTGCACCCTCATCCACGCTGGAAAAATATTGCTCAATTTCAAGGAGTTAGACTCCATCTCTACAATATATAAAATCATTTTACAATCCCTTCCTTTCAAAGATCCAAGAGGACACTGGGAAAATGATCTCTCAATTAATATATCAGAAAAGGAGTGGAAAGTAGCAATGCAGAGAATTCACTCGAGCTCCATATGCGCAAAGCATACAATTATACAACTCAAAATTATATATCGAGCACATCTGTCTCGACTAAAACTCTCCGAAATGTTTCCAGGGCATGATCCAACCTGCGAACGTTGCAACCAAGCCCCAGCCTCACTGGGTCACATGTTCTGGGCCTGCACCAAATTAACATTATTCTGGACAAAAATTTTTAATTACCTCTCAGACAGCCTTGGACTCACAATCCCTCCTAACCCATTAACAGCTGTGTTTGGGGTTCTTCCAGAGGGCTTAAAGTGGAGAAAGACAAACAAATTGTGATTGCATTCACTACACTGTTGGCAGACTTATTCTGATAAACTGGAAGAACCCAAACTCTCCTCTTTAAGTCAGTGGGAAACTGATGTGTTATATTATTTAAAATTGGAAAAATCAAATACTCAGTTAGAGGATCTGTACAGACTTTTTTCAAAACATGGCAGAATCTAATCAGTAATATTTTAAAAATAAGTTTATAAAGCACAGAGAATTTGTTAATTTAGGTATTTTACAAGCCTTAAATTTTACACGTTTGGCTTGCTCTCTCTCTCAGGGTGGGGATCGATCTGTTCTTAACATAATTCTTTTTTTTGTAAAAACTTGATTGCTATGTATGGATTGTAATAAAATTAATAAAAAAAAAAAAAGAAATCATGGCTAGTCGAGAAAAAATTAGAAAATGGAAGGATTACACTGAGTATGACTTTACCAAAACAATTATTGATGGCGAATATAGTATCCATTATTCATAAAGCTTCAATTGGTGATCTGTTTTTCTGCGTTAACCTCATATTTTTTCATACTTCTTTTCAAACCAAGGGGGTGCGAAATCGGGATCGTCCGTCACAGGGGGTGCGAGTGTAAAATGAATCGGGAAGCTCTGATATATATGTATGTGTGTGTGTATTGTGAAATAGGGTGGCCCAGACACACACAGGCAGACATCGTTTCAGCCATCACCACACGTTTATTCACAGTTCTATATATTGAAATAGTTTTACTGTCAAATAATGAAAAGAGAACACGGCAAGGGTTTCACCCTAATTCTGGGCTCATCAGGCATACATACTCACTGCACCCCCTCTCGGGAATCGAACCTCGGACATCAGCGCTAGAGGCAAAGCCTCTTGTGTTGCGCCACGGCGTATGGTTCGTTTATTTGACAGTATGTAGATCAGGGTATATATATATCTATACTAATAAAAGGCAAAGCCCTCACTTACTCACTCACTCACTCATCACTAATTCTCCATCTTCCTGTGTAAGTAGAAAGCTGAAATTTGGCAGGCTCATTCCTTACAGCTTCCTTACAAAAGTTGGGCAAGTTTAATTTCGAAATTCTACGCGTAATGGTCATAACTGGAAACTATTTTTCTCCATATACTGTAATGGATTTTATCTCGATGGCCGGGGGTTCGGCGTTGCGTGTGACATCATCACGCCTCCCACGTAATCACATGAACTGACTGTGACCTCAGTACGTAGAAAAGAAGGAAGAGCTCCCAAAGAGCGCTGAATACTTTATTTGCGAGATACAACTTTAATGAGAAGACACGAGGTATAAACGAGAATTTGGATCACTTTGTAACGGAGTTAAAATTGCTGTAGCGAGAAACTTTTAAGTGCCGGGTCTTAGCTAACATTAAATAAAGCCGTGGACATCGCAACATCACACAAGAGAGCAGCTCACGTGAACTGACTGAACGCAATACGAGTGATCACTTCCATGCAAAAAACACATTACACAATTGACAAGGTGATGGCTTTATATGTCGTTCATTTATAACACAGCGGAGAAGCTGTGTAAAGGCTGTTTCACAAAAAACCAGCGGAGTGTCTTATATGAGCAGGCAGTCAGCTAAAGAAGGGAATCAATAAATATCTATAATCGTAATAAACAAACAAAAAATAACGTACAAGCCACGGATTAAATAAAGGAAATGGGTATCTGAACAGTAAAGTATGTCTCGAATAGCTACACAATAACTATAAAAAACGTAATAAACGAACAATAAAACAGTACAGAACCGCGAAGCAAGGAGAAACAATGGTCTTATATGGCGTTCGTTTATAAAGCAGCGGAGAAGCTGTGTGAAGGCAGCTACACAAAAAAACAGCAGAGCGCCACACTCTGAATGTATTCCTGGCATCACCGTTATACTCTCTGATCTCCCATTTCAATTGAAATGCCTCAAATTTCCAGTAAGGCTCTGCTTCGCGATGACAATTAATAAGTCTCAGGGACACACCCTACAAAAGGTTGCAATTGATTTGAGGCAACATTGCTTTCCTCCTAGACAAAACTATACGTTGCATTCTCAAAAGTAATCTCAGTGCACAGCTTGGTCATATTACAACCGGACTGCTGAACTGACAACGTGGTATACAAAGAGATCCTTAACAGATAGTTATTGGTATATTTTCCCTCAGTTTAAAAAGGTTTTCTTTTCTTCTTAATAAAAATTTAAAAGCAGTTCTTCGTTGCTGCGAAGCGCGGGGATTTTGCTATATACAGTATATATACATATACTGTATATGTAGATATATATGTATGTATGTATGTTTATAGATATGTATATATATGTGGATATGTATATATATATATGTGCATATATGTAGATATGTATATATATGTAGATCTGTGTCTGTGTATATATATATATATGTGTGTGTGTGTGTATGTATGTGTATATATATATATATGTATGTGTATGTGTGTATATATATATGTATATTTATCTGTATGTATGTATGTATATATGTATATGTGTGTGTGTATGTATGCATGTATGCATATGTATGTGTGTATATATGTTGATATGTGTATATATAGTAGTACATACAGAAAGCAACTGTCAAAATAGGTGTTAGTTTGATTGATGACTTTAAGCCCCACCCCAAATATGATTATGACATTAAGCCCTGCCCCAAATAAGATTTATGAAAATATGAAAATATAATTTATGAAAATATCAGCATATACAAATATAACACTATAAAAGTATGAAAATGTATTTATAAGCTATAAACTTGGACACGTGGGTTTATTTTATAAACACTAGGTTCAAAATTAATATTAAGAAATTAAATATACACTTATCTTGCAGTCATAGCTATGCCTATGTGTAACTTTCTGAAAATATTCACACACACCTGTGCTTATAAACTAATGACACACACGACCTCATTTTATAAACACTAGTGTAAGAGCCAATCTTAGAAAGTTAAAGTTTTGAGTTAAACTCATATTAATGTTTGCTTAACTTGAATAGAATATAAATTCCATTCATAGTCATAACTTATGGTATAGTCTTTTCCCCCTATAAGTTAGCAAGAGATAGAACCTTCTTACTATAACTGAGTAACAGTGTGATAATAAGCTCAGTTTGTTTAGAATAGGTCCCAGTAAAGAGGGACTTGAAAGACCCATTTTAAGCTTAGAAATGGGATAAGCATACAGTTTTCTGACCGTTTTGAAATGGTTCAGAAATGTTAAGGAAGAAGTAACGATTTGAGATGTAACAAGATTAAGCTTATAACTGAACTTTTCTTAACATTAATTTTTCCTTTTTTTGTTATTTTAATTTTCCTTTTTTTGTGTGAACTGTTTTTACTTCAAAACTTAACTAAACCTTCAAAAACCAAGATATTTTGTCTGTGGAGATCATTTCTGCGCGTCAGGCTTTTGTTGAATCCCATTTTTTGAGTTGAAGCTGCGGAACTTTGGTAATTTTGTGAGAACGCAGCTACAACTAGATTCAAAACTAATATTATTAAATTAAATATACGCTTATCCTGCATGCTAAGCCCCGCATATCCTGCATGCAAAGCCCCGCATATGTGCGACTACATAAAAACTCATAAAAGTTATAAACTAATAGTAAGAAAATAAATATACAATTATCTGGCCGACCGCTTCTAAAAATGATATGGACTCCCTGCTCTAAGTTATAAGATAACGACACACATCTTTATTTTATAAGCACTTATCTTTCCTGCACAGCCATAAAACAAATGATCCCCACTCTAAGTTATAAACTAATAGTAAGAAAATAAATATACAATTTTCTAAAACATTATAAGTTGCACTAGAATCAAAAGGAAGAAAATACATAGCCACTCCTAATGCCTGCGCGCCTCTTTGTAAATTTCACTGGTTCAAAACAATTAAGCTAAAAGACTTGTTTTTCAATTACTTTCCCCATCGGAATGCGCCAAATATGATCGATCACAGCCTGTCTCTTTAATTTAATTACCATGCCGTAACAAGGCAGTACCTTTCTGATTACATGATAATAATCTAAAATGCGTACCTGCTGTTTTAGGCCTCAGCGATAAAACACCCAGCCAGATGTTGCAACAATTATGTCTCCACAGGGAGTCGGCGCCTTTCTGTTTTCATGTTATCAGCCTAAGCAATTAAGAAAAGCCTTAATCTAATTTAAACGTGTTCTATTTTTTTTATATCATAAAGTAAAATACTTATTCTCACCCCGAATCAAAGCAATTAAGAAAATATACACTCCTTCTGATTTTTACTAAAGCTCTTAGCACACTTTTCAGCACTGGCTCTTAACTTAATCACAAGACTTTTTACATCCCTATGGTCTAAGAACAAAGTTATTAAATGAAATATTTTCCACTAATTACTCTCTCTTATATTCACAATGATCTTTACAAGCTCGCAAGAAAAGTTATTAAAACGGTTCTCGCGCTCTATGGTACATGATAAAATAGACTTTACTTCACATTTACAGTATATCAACCTTAAAATACACGTGGCGATCTAAAAAACGGCTCCACATATCAAACGTCTGCATTTAGCACGACGATCTCTCGGTAAAACATAAAGTATTTGCTTAGATGTGAACCTTACAGCTGTGTGCGTTTGAATGAGGCTTCTTTGCCACTAGAAAGGGTCACCGTCCCTTAGAGGCAGAACATCAACAACTCGGCACCTATGAGCTTTCTCACAAACATCCCACGTGTTCCGCTCCACCCTTCAAAGGCGTTATGCAGCCCTATGCGCAGCATAAAGTGTTCTGCTTCGCGGTTATTACCACAATAACTATTCCAAGTGTCTCCAAGAACTTTCCATAAGGTAGGCGTTTTCGCTTTTTTCTTCCGCAATGGCTGGCATGGCAAAAAATACTTTTGTGGTTTAGGGTAAGTGTAGATTATCGAAATATATGCCGTTAACGTCCGTCTCTTCAAACTGTTGAAATGATATTCTTTTATAAATCTGCTTTCAAATCAGATAGTTCCAGCGACAAAGAGCAATCTCCAAGCATCCTCTCACCTGGAGGTAGGTTTTCTGCTTTTTAAATGAAAAAACTACCTAGCCGTAACGCCCATAGTTTATAAATGAATTATTTTTCTTATTTCAGAAGGCTGTAGTTTCTGGCCGGTTGGATGTTCAAAAAGTGAGTCAGATCTTCTTACAGCCGTACTTTTAAATCGAAATGTTGCTTATGAGACCGTGCCGATTTAATGTCTTTAAATATTTACAAACTTATTACTTTTTAATGGTAATTATAGTAGTTATATAGACTAGCCTTTTATAAATTGAAATGTTGCTTATGAGACCGTGCCGATTTAAAACTTTTAATGTCTAAGTATGTACAAACTTATTACGTTTTAATGTTAATGTACGTCTCATACTAATTACTTTTAATGGAAATGCATAAACGTATAAGAACGTTCCGGCTGATTACTTTTTAATGTAATTGTCTTTAAGTACGTACAAACCTAGTTTTTTATATTTTAGAATCGGAGGGTGAACTGTTTGATTCTTTAAATCTAACTAGTTCGCAATTGGAGGATTTAATAGCTGCCACAGATTGTCTTTTTGAGAATAAAATTCCTGCCTCAGACAAAGAGTCCCCAGAAACCCATAAGTATCACTTTCAACTGAGGGTTCTTGTGTGTTTGTGTGTGTGTGTGTATGGGGGTGTCGGGGGTGGAAGAAAATAAGGCGTTGGGGTTAAATATGTACTTTTTAGCAGAATACTCAACGCCCCCAAAGAGCGGTTATTCTTCCGAAGTTTCCAGTCAGCATCTACAATTGGCGCAAAGGCTCTCGGACAGTCTGCTATTGAACATCTCATTCACGCAGCCCGGTAAGTTGAACTATCTGTGCGAGTGCGCAGCAAATCTTTATTTTTAAAGAAAACTTAGTCTTGCTTGTTTTTTCAGAACCCGCCTCTCCAGGCTTACTGACTCAGATACTTGGGGGCCCACCGCCGTTTGCATCATCACCCGGACTTCTCACCCAAATAATCGGTGAACCTGAAAGAATTGACCCTACTATTAAGGCTGCTGGGCTGAAGACTGAAATCGAACGAGTGCTGTTGATTTTTCAAAGTGCATTACCGGACCTTTTACCACGGTCTCCAGATATACGTGAAAAGGTTATTTTATTGTATGCAATTTTAGAAAACTTGTTCCCCAAATAATGTCTGGCAAAAGGCGTGCAAGTGAGGACTTGGATGCTGGGAGCGGTTCTCAAAATGCTGGGTTATTACAAAATATGGCAAATGAACTCTGCTTTTCTATTCGGCCCCCAAAAATGCCTACTCCACCACCCCTATATTTTAATTAATTTGAATATATTAATTGGCAAAATCAAAACCTGTTCTAAATGAATAATATAATAGCGACCATGAGAGTTCCTTCACCTGTTACCACTCCCATCGACTTTGACCAGCTTGACAGCCTTTTAGAAGCCCTACGTCCAGTAGCCACCCCCGATGAAATGCAAACATTAAATAACTTGTTAGAAAGGGTTCAACGGTCTTTTAACGAAAATGTGAATGCTCAAACAGTTCATGGTTTAACAAACACGTTGGGTTCTGTAAATGCTGCCCCCTTTCCGGGTATGGCCACATCAGTCCCTGTAGCTCACACTTCTGCTTCTGTCACTGTATCTTCAGGCCCTGTCTCCTCTGTTTCAGTCCCTGTAGCTCCCACTTCTGTCTCGGCAGCCTCTGTTCCAGTCCCTGTAGCTCCCACTTCTGCTTCTGTCTCGGCATTCTCTGCTCCAGTCACTGTCTCCTCTGTTCCAGTCTCTGTACCTCCCTCTACTTCAGTCCCCTGTGCCACCTCTGTCCCTGTCACTGTCTCCTCTGTTCCAGTCCCTGTAGTTCCCACTTCTGTTTCCTCTACTTTAGTATGGCCATGTGTCTCCTCTGTTCCAGTCCCTGTAGCTCGCACTTCTGCTCCAGTCACTGTCTCCTCTGTTCCAGTCCCTGCATCTTCAGGCTCTGTTTCAGTCACTGTATCTTCAGGCCCTGTCTCCTCTGTTTCAGTCCCTGTAGCTACCACTTCTGCTCCCCTTGTTTCAGTCTTGTCCCCTGTTTCAGTCACGGCTTCCTCAGTCCCTATTGCACAGCCATTTGCAGCTACCCCTTCAACCTCTTCAATCGCGCCAGTCATGTCCGGTGGTTCTGTGGTATCTAAACCCTCACCCTCGTCTACTTAGGCATGGCTGGGCCCTCTGCTGTCTCTAGTAATGACGTTCAGGGCGTTTTTCAGCAGATTGACAGACCTGCTTTTAACACTAGAATTACCAGAGCCTACGAAAAAACTCGTAATTCCGTCCCACCTTAAACTGCTTCTTAAATCCCTTCACACCTCTCCATGGCGTCCTTTGTCTTCTAAATGTGCTGATAAAGAGAAGCTAGGAGCAGCCGGCTATTCCATCCCCCCACCAATTTAGAACGTGCACGAACTTCTCTCAGCTCATGCCTTGATTGAGTATCTGGGAGTGAAGTGGAGTTTTAGAGTGGAAATAATAGATCGTTGTTTGGAACACACGCATTTCATGTCTGTTCCGTTTCTACAGTAATCTGTGTACACACATTGTTAAAACAGAAACGTTTTTTATATTCTAGTAGTAGATGACAAAATGTAGGCATAAACTATATAATGTATGAAGCCTGAAGTCCAAATAGCAAAGAAACATTTTCACAAGAATAACACAATTGCGCTTTTATTCAAAAATATAGCTGCAGAAACAAAAAGCCGCCTTAACATGCGACATTGACACCTATTTGTTGTAACTTCCTTCTTGGTTCAATAGACTCAGCCCCCGCCTTGGAATCAAGAGGTCACAAGTTCGATCCTGCGCACCTCCGTTTTGAGAAGTAAACTGCTCTTAGTCTTACTATTTTAGAATAAAAGCATACATTTGATTTCAGTCTGTAACAGCCGGAGCAATTTATGATCCTTGTAAAGGTTATCTTATTTCTTTTATTATTCACTTTTCATTCTCTCAGTCGCATTCAGAATCAATCCATACAACCCCATCTGACACGGCTGTTTTCGCTAAAGACGCGCTATAGCTCTGCAGTGTACCACGATGCATACTAACGCCACCCAGGGTTCTGACACACAAACGCTGGCGAAGCTGCCTTCTTCGTATCTCACCGTCACTTGATTTTCTTTTTATTCAGTTTTATTGAGTGTTCCTGCCAGTCCCCGCATGTTGCTGTATGCTTTTCTTTTTGTACTCCAGGACATGCAGAGGAAAGAATGGTAAAGACCAGTAACTTCGGCGCTATATGCAATCATCAAACACTCCCCATCTGCCCGTGTCGTTCAAACACAGGAACATATATTGGTGTAAAAGTATAACAAAAGTGCACTTTTATTCAAGTGCACTTTTTCCATCGCCTTTTCCTGTAAGAAGCAATGTCTCTCTGTGCTGTGGTTTCTATTACACACCTGAAAGAAAGAGACAATACATGTGAACATATCCAGCATACAGCAACATGTGGGGACTGGCAGGAACACTCAATAAAACTGAATAAAAGAAAATCAAGTGACGGTGAGATACGAAGAAGGCAGCTTCGCCAGCGTCTGTGTGTCAGAACCGGGTGGGGGGGCGTTAGTATGCATCGTGGTACAACGCAGAGCTATAGCGCATCTGTATTCTGTTTCTTTTTGTACTCCAGGGCACGCAGAGGAGAGAATAGTAAAGAGCAGTAAGTTCGGCGCTATATGCAATCATCAGACACTCCCCATCTGCCCGTTGTTTTGTTATACTTTTCAATACTTTTTATACTGCTCAAACGGGCATGCTCAAAAAATACACGTGTAATGCCATGAAAAGTGCACGCAGACACTTCATTTCGCAAACAAAACAAGTGCACTTTTATTCAAAACTACCTGTATAACCGAAGAAAAAGAAAGCAAGTTACAGTAGGCGATTGATACGACAGCTTGCATGGTGCAATGCTAAGAAGTGCAGATTTTCATTCCGTGCTATATAAAATAATCACATTCAAATATTAACAGTTCCCACACACCCAAGGACCGTCCTTTCTACATTTACTTGTTGCCGTGTACACACCTCTCTGTGCTATGGTTCCTATCACACTGAATGAGCACCTGACACTGTACTTTCTTCCCTGGGGGAAGGTCCCGCATCAGAGAATTTCCAGTTCCTGCATAAATTCACACCCGATCTGACGCTGTTCGTTTTCAAATAATATTGCATTAGTGCGATTATATTTTCATATATATTGTCTCTTTCTTTCAGGTGTGTAATAGAAACCACAGCACAGAGAGACATTAATTCTTACAGGAAAAGGCGATGGAAAAAGTGCACTTGAATAAAAGTGCACTTTTGTTATACTTTTACACCAGTATATGTTCCTGTGTTTGAACGACACGGGCAGATGGGGAGTGTCTGATGATTGCATATTGCGCCGAAGTTACTGGTCTTTACCATTCTTTCCTCTTCATGTCCTGGAGTACAAAAGAAAAAGCATACAGCAACATGCGGGGACTGGCAGGAACACTCAATAAAACTGAATAAAAAGAAAAGCAAGTGACGGTGAGATACGAAGAAGGCAGCTTCGCCAGCGTTTGTGTGTCAGAACCCGGGGGGTGGCGTTAGTATGCATCGTGGTACACTGCAGAGCTATAGCGCGTCTTTAGCGAAAACAGCTGTGTCAGATGGGGTTGTATGGATTGATTCTGAACGCGACTGAGAGAATGAAAAGTGAATAATAAAAAAAATAAGATAACCTTTACAAGGATCATAAATTGCTCCGGCTGTTACAGACTGAAATCAAATGTATGCTTTTATTCTAAAATAGTAAGACTAAGAGCAGTTTACTTCTCAAAACGGAGGTGCGCAGGAACTCGTGACCTCTTGATTCCAAGGCGGGGGCTGAGTCTATTGAACCAAGGAGGAAGTTACAACAAATAGTTGTCAATGTCGCATGTTAAGGCGGCTTTTTGTTTCTGCAGTTATATTTTTGAATAAAAAAGCGCCATTGTGTTATTCTTGTGAAAATGTTTCTTTGCTATTTGGACTTCAGGCTTCATACATTATATAGTTTATGCCTACATTTTGTCATCTACTACTAGAATATAAAAAACGTTTCTGTTTTAACAATGTGTTGACACAGATTACTGTAGAAACTGAACAGACATGAAATGCGTGTGTTCCAAATAACGATCTATTATTTCCACTCTAAAACTCCACTTCACTCCCAGATACTCAATCAAGCTGAAGTTCGTGCACGTTCTAAATTGGTGGGGGGATGGAATAGCCGGCTGCTCCTAGCTTCTCTTTATCAGCACATTTAGAAGACAAAGGGCGCTGGCGGAGAGGTGTGAAGGGATTTAAGAAGCAGTTTAAGGTGGGACGGAATTACGAGTTTTTTCGTAGGCTCTGGTAATTCTAGTGTTAATCACACTGAAATAAGACACCCCTTAAATTTTGCCAATGCCTATGAACTACAGTCTTACGAGTAGGTGTTTAACAGTATTCATGAGACGTTGCAAAGAATTCTGGATAGTTTTTCAGGAAATTTAAATCCGCAAGATGTTGTACAGCTAGAATTGCATGCTGATTCATTACCTATCAGTGTTTTTATACAGTTGACTGGCTCTAATATTAATGTAGATGGTTTTCTTCAGCAGATAGAGAATCTTCTTCAGAGTCATGCGAGTTTGCTGGCTGATGAGTCTGTAATGCTAGTCATCCAGATTGTTCGGTCACCTAGTGGCGCTCGCAACGTATCATCTCTACTCAATCATGAAATAGTTAGAAAGAAAATGAGGCATTTTATTATTTCTTATAATTATGGGAATCAGCTCTGTTTTGCCTTTTGTCTGCTTAGCCTAATGGATGACTGGTACATGCAAAACCCACAGTTATGCATGCGTGAAGCGTATAACCTTCAGAGCAGGGCTGGATTATCTGAGAATGAAAAGGTATCCTTTGCGGACGTTCATAAATTTGAAAACTTGCTGGGTATTAAAATTGTTGTCTGGTACAGGTGTCTAAGAAATGAGAAATTTTCAAAATTTGAAAGTTCCCGAGGTAGAAACCCCAAAACCTATTATGTTTTTACACGATAACCATTACTACAGTATTTTGAATTTAAAAGGGTTTCTGGGGGTGAAATACTTGTGCGACTACTGTTACACAAGCTACCACTCAATCCTTAGCCATCGTTGTGAAGGCCACTGCAACGTCTGTTTCTCCCCAGATTGCCGTCCGATCCTTGAAGAGCTTGTCAAGTGTGGTGATTGCAACCGTTACTGCCGGTCCCAATTTTGTTTTATTCAGCATACAATTCCTAAATTTAACGAGAAGACCAACGATATGGAAGCGGCCTGTGACACTGCAAAAATGTGTCCCCTGTGTTACAAAACTTACACAGTGAATGCTGCCTCAAAACCCCATAAATGTCGCCCCAAGGAATGCCGTTTCTGTAAAGCAAAAATTGAAAATGATGCAAAAAGCCATCAGTGCTTTATAGAAACCTTGAAGTCTGAGGATCGTTGTGAGAAATACGTATTTTATGATTTTGAAAGTCGGCAAGAAACGGGGGTGCACATTCCTAATTACATATACTGTAAGTCCTTGTGGGGTAAATGTGGTTCTGGGCAGGTGAAGATTATGTACACCAGTTCTTTGCCAGATACCGTCGCCCCAAGTATCAAGGCTATACCTTCATAACTCACAATTCAAAAGGTTGCGATGGGTACTTTTTAATGAAATATTTGCTTGAAAATGGTGTGAACCCTAGTGTTACTACTCAGGGAAATAAGCTGATGTGTTTCACAGATGATGGTTATCAATTACATTTTATTGATTCTTTGAATTTTTTAACAATGAAATTGAGTGCCATGCCTAAAGCCATGGGGTTTGAAGCAAAAGGTTATTTCCCTCATTTCTTCAATACGGCTGAAAATCAGAATTATATCGGCCCCTACCCTGAACCTGAATGCTACGACATCCAGAGCATGATGACCAAAGAAAATGAAGAATTTTTTTACCTGGTACGACAGTGTCAAGCATGGTGTTTTTAATTTTAAAGAGGAGATGGCTTTTTATTGTAAAAATGACGTCAAAATTCTTAGAAAAGTGTGCATTAAATTCAGAGACAAGGTCATCAAAATTGGCAATATTGACCCGTTTCAATGCATGACCCTGGCATCTCTATGTATGGCCATGTACAGGCAAAACTGTATGCCTCCAAAATCTATCGGTATAATTCCTTCTGACCATTACAGTAGTAGTCAGAAAAACTATTCGAACGCATCTATTCAATGGTTATTGTATCTCTGTGAAACAGAAAAATTGAACATTCAACACGCTCTAAACCTTGGGGAAGTAAAGAAGGGTTCCTTTTATCTTGATGGCTATGCCGTAGTTAATGGTATTCCCACTGCCTTTGAATTTGCTGGTTGTTTTTATCACGGCTGTCCAGAATGTTATGATTTAAACAGTACCCATCCTTTAACCGGTATGACTTGTGCGCTTATGTATCAAGTTTATGAGAAAATTGGAAATACTTAGGACAAAATTTAATCTAGATGTGCGCGTGCTCTGGGAGCATTCTTGGGAGATGATGAAAAAACAAGACCTCAGGCTACAAACATTCTTAAAACACTGATTTCCCTCAACGTATACAACCGAGGGACTCTTTGTTTGGTGGACGTACCAACACCATAAAATTGTACCACAAGGTGGTGGGCCCCGAACAGATTCACTATTATGATTTCACTAGCTTGTACCTGTTTGTGAATAAAACAAAAATGTACCCGGTCGGTCACCCCACTATCATTTTTTCAGCAGTTTGCCGATCTCAGGCAGTATTTTGGATTAATTAAAGCCACCATCCAGCCTCCGCGTGGTCTCAATTTTCCAGTCCGGCCTCTCAGGTTTTGTGTGAAATTAATGTTCACCCTCTGTCACACCTGCGCGGAGACAGAAGCTCAGATTGTGGACTGTCATCACACAGAGGATGAGAGAGCTTTAACAGGTACTTGGTGCAGTGTGGAAATAGCAAAGGCCATTGACAAAGGGTATACAGTTTCAAAAGTATACAAGATTTGGCATTACCCCGAACGTACTTCTGAGTTATTCTCAGACTATATCAAGCTTCATCTAAAAGGCAAGCAGGGGGCCTCGGGCTATCCTGCCTGGTGTACGGATGAGGCTTCCCGAGATCGTTATATTTTAGGTTATTATCAGAAGGAAGGTGTACGATTGGACTGTGATAACATCGCCGTAAATCCAGCCAAGAGACAAATTTTAAAGTTGTTTTTAAATTCTCTTTGGGGTAAATTTGGGCAAAAACCTCTCCATCTCACTACTAGCTTAGTCAAGGACGGTGAGGAATTCTTGCAATCTATTTTCTCCAAACAGTATAATGTTTCTTATTTTGAATTTATCGGCGATGAGATTGCTTAAATACAATGGAAGTACACCGATGAAAAGTATGCCCTACCTGGTAGCATTAATGTCGTCATTGCTGCTTTCACCACGGCCTATGCCCGGTTAGAGTTGTACGATTTACTGGACAGTCTGGGAGAAAAGGGTGTTGTACCACGACACCGACTCGGTCATTTTTACTTCTCAGCCTGGTCAGTACAATCCTCGTCTGGGTGACTATTTAGGAGAGCTCACCAGTGAGTTAAATCCTGGTGATTATATTACTGAATTTGGTTCAGGCGGTCCAAAGACGTACGGGTATAAAACGGCATGAGGCAAAACATGTATGAAGGTAAAAGGTATCACCATCAAATTTTGAAACCAGTAAAATTATAAACCTCGAGTCACTAACCAATCTAGTTCAGAATTTTGTGATGTCTCATGAAGCCCCTCCTCAAGAGTTACTGGTTCACGGTAAGCAGATCCATCGAAATAAAAAACGTTTCACTTTAGAAAACAGACCACTCAGGAAGAAATTCAGAGTGGTGTATAACAAGAGGGTTCTCCTAAAAGATTACAACACAAGACCTTATGGCTACTAAAAGAGACTTTGACGCCTGCCTTCAACACCCCTTCGCTAAAATCATCTCAGGACCCTCTTGTTCCGGTAAATCCTATTATGTGAAAAAATTATTGGAACATTCGAACCACGTTGTGTCTCAACCTTTTCAAAACATAATTTGGTTTTATAGTTGCTGGCAGAAAATGTACGACGAGCAATTAAAATTTATTGAGGGGCTCCCAAAGTCTTTATGCGACGACGAACTTCTCCCTCCTGAGAAAATAAATTTGGTCATTATAGATGATCTGATGGAATCGGCTAGCGAAAGCCAGGGAATAGAAAAAGCTTTCACAAAATATATACATCATCGGAATCTGTCTATCATTTACTTGGTTCAAAATTTATTCTTTCAAGGAAAGAAAAGCCGAACGATTAATCTTAACGCCAATTATATTACTCTTTTTAAAAACCCCAGGGACAAATTGCAGATTACTACCTTGGCCCACCAAATGTATCCGAGGCATGTTAGGTTCTTTTTGGAGGCTTTCGAAAATGCTACAAAACTACCATACGGCTATTTCTTAGTGGATATAAAGGCGCAGACCCCGGACAAACTGCGTTTAAGAACAGGTCTGTTTCCGCCCGACTGGCCGGTCGTGTACACCGTGAAAAGATAAAAGAAGCTGTTCTGAGTCAAAGTTACATATTCTGTCAGCATGTCAGCCAGAATAAGCAGAAACCTAAAGCCTCTCAAGGCCTTACTCCGTTGCTCTTGTCGCCGCCGTAAAATTCTTATAAACGCGTCTTCTGACGATTTAATTAATGCTTTGTCCGAAATAGCCTGTAATACTTTAAAAGGTAATATACCTCTTTCGCCGAAACAGTTTAAGCGACTCAAGAAGCATAAAACATCTGTCAGAAAAATAAGTGACAGGAAACTAACCTTAAAAAAGAAGAAAGCTATTCTGAACCAGAAAGGAGGCTTTTTGGGAGCTCTTTTAAGTGTTGCGTGCCATTCATATCCAGTTTACTAGCTTCTAGAGCATAAACATGGAATACGCCCCAAAAATTTATTTGGTCCCGCAGCAACAAATGTCTCTTTTTCAGCAAAAGAGTTCTAACCTGAATGATCTCTTGAGTGCCACGGAAACTGAACTGGACAAAGAAATGAGAAACGTCCTGCAATGCTGTGATATAGGGGCTGACAAGAAGGTGAAGCTTTACACTTCTATCTTGCAGAGATATCTGACATTAATTAAAAAGGCCGATAAAGAAACTAGCAGTCTGACGCTCGTATTACCAAAAGAAGAAAATGGCGAGGGGGGCACTGGAACAGTCAAGGTGTCTGAGGACAAGGTTTGGCAAGAGGTTTTGAGAAGCGCGCCTGTAAAATCAAAGAAAAATGTTGAATTTGTTTTACATAAAATGTCCTTTAATCCCCATCACGTGTTTTGGAATAATCGTGGAGAGCTGTTGTTAGAAGGTAAACCTTTGGTCAGATCCAACATGGTGGATTTGGTCCGTAATCTGACCGCTTCTCATACAATACCTGAACATAGGAGACCGCGGGGGTGGAAGGAATTTGTAAACACCATGGCCGGTTTGAACATTCCATTTTCTGTCGTACCTAATGATGAAATGAGAGAACTCCTTGAAAGTTTTAAGCCACCCGCCACCCCGCTCCCTGCTCATTAAACAGAAGTTAGCCCCTACCGACTGAAACCGAGAAAAAAAGACTGGAATGGATTGCTTATTAATTTGTAAAATTATTTGTTTATTAAATACAATTTTATCTCATTACAGAGTGTCGTCATCCTTTAACCGTCTATTGAAATATTTATAGGTCTCTGATCTTTGCATGCAAGGGTACTGATAAAAACAGAGTCCCGGTGAAGGAAGCCAGGAACGAAAAAATTTAGAGACCATAGAGTCATTACTCTTCGCGTCCTCAGAATATTTTTTTTATTACAGAGGTGTACTGGAGACCTTTGCCTCTCTGATGCAGATAGAGGCAGTGTTGACCGCATTTGTCTGAGAACCAACTTAGAAGTTGCCGGTTATTGTAAATGATTTGTTTACAGTTTTTGCTTAAGAAATGGTAAATGTCTTTCGGGAAGTAGATAAAGTCCGGAGGATTTCCATAGGAATCAAAAAACTCCCCATTTCCGTCTTCTGTGAGGTAAATCCCCAGCCAGTGTTCTCCGGGTTGGGTTTGACAGTGAGTATTCACTACAAACATGGCCGGCAAGCCATTATTTTTTTCCGGTAGTTGATCACACGCCAGCACACCGCGGAAATATCTTTCGGTGTAGGGGTCTTGAGTCAGTAGTTCTGTAAATTGTTTTGTATTTATGGTGTTTATTAGTAGTCATACAGAACATTACATCTCTGGTTGATTTCAATGATGTTGTCAAAGACCACATATACTATTAGATTGACGGTCCGAGGGAGAGGGATGCGGAAGCGTAATTCAAATCTCATGTTTCCAGTTTTAACTAATGAAAAATGATCTCTGCATTCTTGATCGGGGGTTAGATCAAAAGCGAAAAGAGTATATCCTTGCGAGAACTCTGAAAGGCTGATAGCCAGAGCTTGATCCTTCAAATGCTTACCAGTGGCCAATACCAGGTTATAATATTCTCTAGCACTATTGCCGCTTACAAAGTCTGGTTGAAAAGGTTTGGCAGGAATCTGTTCACCGTCCATGTACAGAGCCAGGAACTCTACATCGTTGTGTTTGAAATTGAACGGGTTCCGTGTATAAGACCCGAAAAGGCCTCATTATCCACCATGCCAATCACCACATACTTTGGTAGTTGACCCAGAAACAGGTTTTCTTGATTGCATACTCTGATTCCCGAACATACTGAATACTTCTATATTCACCCTTTCCACAGGGTATTTAGCATTGGCTGATGTAAGGGCATGAGCGTGTCCTAATTTCACGGCCGGTGAAACTTTTACTTTTTTTACAAACAGGGAGACTGATGTTATGATTACTCTGTAACGTTCGGCATTGCCGGACATTAAGCAGAATTCATCGCTGTTCCGAACCAAGAGATCTGTATGTATGTGCCCCAGAAGCTCAACAGTCCTTCTACCGGCTGTATAGGCGCTTCTGTTATTAAAACCGATGTTTTCTCCGTCGGGGTCTGTCTCTTCCAATTTGTTAAGTGTACCTTTGTAAAGTCCTGTAGCAAACTGAGAATGAACAGTCTCTTGACTGTAATTTAGCAGGCCTTCTAAGACCGCTCAGTAAGGATAACAATTTGAACTCTGCGATATTAGACGGTCCCTCAGGGTGACATCAACTTGGGAAAACAAACTGGCTATAGGGTAGTTGACAAATCCGACTTTTGCCCCGGCAGGTACGTTAGTCCCGTCAGCATTCACTATCTTTCCCCTTAGGTGTAGAAGAGTGTTATTCAAGTTCAGGTAATCTTCCCCATTTCCGGCTATGAGAAATTCTAGCGGAGCTACTTCAGAGAGGGCTGAGAGTGGTGGGACTTCAACGTATATAATTTTATCTACACTCGTTTGAGTGAAAGGCAGATCCAGTTCAGATTTGACACATTCTTCTGACATTCTGTGTACGAAAGCCATCTTCTCTTAAAAAATGTCTCTTCTTTTTGCTTGCTTTAGTCTTGTTCCTCTTCTGACATCGTTTAGATAATGCTGTAAAAATAGTGCGCCTGGCCTTTTTAGCCGGCTGGGCCTGACACGACCCTGGTGGTCTCTTGCGTTTTGTCTTTCTCATGACCATTAAGCCCTCTCCCTCCTGCTTTTCTAGGACTCCACCTGCAGCACTGGATATAGCCCCTGTAATCACATCTTTTACAATATTTTTAGCCGCAGATTTGATATGTGGTTTTGCGATATCAAAGCCTTTTTTCAGGAGAGGTAAAGCTCTTCTAAACAATCCTCGAAATATACCTCCAATCCCCCCACCATACATTACAGGGGATCCAGAGAATCCCGGTAAGCCTTTACCCGCTTGGGTCTGATAATATTGGACGTAAGGTGTCGGGTCCTGGTAAGACCTCATTGTTTCAGTCGTGCATAAAATGTCTGACGGGTCTGAAATGCAACTTCACTATCACCTTACCAAACTGAAATGGCACATTTTTGTTCTGGTCCGTCTTTATTTCAATAGTCACTGTGTCAAAATGATTCTTGCTGGTTGGGGCATAATGCGGTTTGTCATAGGTGATGGTTGTAATTTTATTCGCCTGATCCTCTATATGAACATGCCTCAAAAGAGGTACGTAGCTGTCTCCGACTCTCTGATGAGATACCATATCCCCGTACACATACAAAGTGTAAAACACGGCCCTGATGTCGGCTGGGAAAAGAGCCTTATAAGTTAAACCCCGAGTCTGATCAGGATGCTCTCCTAATATTCGACCCAGCTGTCCTTTTAAGTGTATAGTTTCATCCTTTTCACCCGGTACCATGTAGACTCTTCTTTCCACAGCATTATAACTGAATTTCGCAGGGTTCTCAGAAGGGACAAATCCAGCTGCAACATCTGTCAAAGTGGGAAGGCTTAAGGTTGTCGAATTCATAAAAGACAGTAGGTCGTGAATACCTTCGTAATATCCGCATGGAATGTAGTAATGTTTTTTTACCCCCGGAGCTGAAACGTAGAATTCGTTATCCGGTTTGTCTATGGTATTCCACGTATGTGGATACTGAATTTCGGCTAGACCGACTTCCCAAGAACCTTCTAATTCTATGGGCTTAGCAAGCTTCGTCGTGAAATTGGAAATTGTGTTGTTAGAGAAAATGTCTGAGGAAGCATTGCCCAGTAGAGTCACAAAACTTTTGCGCTCCATCGTATACCGCTAGAGAATGAAGAGTCGATTAGGAGCACTGTGGATTTTATTGAACATCTAGGGCCTGGCTCTCCGGTATCCAGCTGTTAAATTTTTCTGGCCAGCCGAGCCATTTGACTAAAATGAGTCATTTTTTATTCTAACTTTCCTAGTCAGTATTTTTTCGATCCTGTAAATGTCTGTGGATCCGACTTTAATTTTCTGTAATTCAGGGTAGTTCAGATACGGTAAAGATTTCATATGAAAATGTTTGTTCATAACCTTTCTCAAAAGGATGTCTGGTTTTAGACACCCTAACCGTCTCTCCTACTTTGAACTTAAACAACGGCGGACCCGGGGGGTTGGCTACATCGTATACATTTTTTAAAACTTTCCAGGAATTTAACGTGTTTACATTGGAAGGAGCCATTTTTATGCTTGGATGATAACTTTTGTTGTAAGAGTATACTAGATCCGGCAATTTATCGATGTAGGTTCTCGTGTTATAAGCGCTGAAATATTTCCACATTTTAGATTTTAGTGTCCAGTTAAATCTCTCCACCACGGAGGCCTTTAATTCGTTTCCTGTGGTGAAATGTTTTATTCCGATCTTCTTTAACAGCTTTTGAAAATCTTGGTTGAAAAACTCTTTCCCCTTATCGGTCTGGAGCTTCTTTGGAGTACACCCGGCGCTCAGAATGTCTTGGAAGGCTCTTGTCACTTCCTTACTTTTTTTCTTGAGGGGTCGTACCCACGCGTACTTGGAAAGTACGTCGATACATGTTAACAAATATTTATAACCCAGATTATGCTCGGACACATTTGTCATGTCCGCTAAATCCATCTGCCATTGCGAGTCTATATCGGATACATAAACCTTACTTCTCCTAAAATGCCTTCTAGCGGGTTTGTGAATTGTATAAGCATATTGACCGGATAACCAATCCGACACCTGTTGGTCATTACTTTTCTGACCCGAAACCTCAAGAGCTCTTTTCAAAGAGTCATTTCCCCCATGCTACCAGGATTTGCCAGGTTATAATAAACTTTTTTCAAGTAACCCTCCATCGCCGACGGTGAAAGAAAAATGTCAATGGTTTAAAAATCAAATGAGTCTTTATTGATAATTTTCAAAACATTATTAAAATTTCAAAACGGCAGTATTAAAAACATTATTAAAACATTTCATAGCACCGGCACATTGAGTTCAGACACTTTGTCAAATTTTTCTATGTCGTACTCCCCGTAAAACCCCAAAGGTGCATCGGTCATGTCGGGTACAGAAAAATGCCTTTTAGAGAAAGCATCGGCTATTTCACGTATTTTTGAGTAAGAGGGATCGTCCATGTTGTGAAAGGCTTGTACAATAGCCTCGCTAATAGAATGTTCATTTTCCAGTTCATCTACAGCATTTTGGACAAATGAATGAACCTTGTGAAAAGGTGGAAAGATGTTGAAGCATCCCAGAGTCTTTATGACCAGGCTCCTGAGCCACGGTTTGTGGAAAACAGTCAGAACCTCTTGAAAACAGCCAACCCGATAAATAGAGTCAGGGTCAAACTGACACGTATGCTGTGTCTGGCTGGGGTGGTCTATAAAATAACCTTGACAGGGGCTTTTTAGGTCCCGATTGACTATTATGTCCAGCAGAGCCGCAATCAAACTTTTTATCAGTTTCAGAGTCTTTTGAAGTGTTTCACCCAGGGGCCCGTCAGTTTTATTCAATGTCCATGCCCTCATAATCAGAATTCTGGGACGATGGCTTCCAAGAGGCCAGAGCCTCTACCAAGTCATCCACAGTCTCTTCTTGATGCATGGTCTGCATGGCTATCTCCTCAGCGCCTGTTAGGCTCCCCAGAGCATCCTCAACTGGGACAAAAAAGACAGGTACTGTACAGTTCTCCAGGAGACTGTCCAGCCAATACATATCATCAGGGGCAGTTAACTGAGGTTCGGGCCAATAGATCTGGTCATTTGAGGGCATCAGAAGATCCGGCCAAGACGGTCTGTCTGAAGGAGAGTTGTTAGGAGCAGAGTACTTGGAGTTAGGTACGATGTCGTCGGGCCAAAACAGGCCGTTGACTGCCGCTGTCTGTTCCATAGACCAACAGGCCTGATCAGGTACGTAACCGGCGGGGTGCTGGTTGTTACCCGCCCAAAACACATCGTTGTCTGTCAGCATCTGGTCTGCCGCAGAGTAGCCGGGCTGTAGGTTAGGGTCGATCATATCGTCGGGAGTAGAGTAGGCGGTGTTGGCTTGAAGGTTAGCCGGCCAAAACAGGTAGTCAGCGGCGGACGTATGTTCCATACCCCCGGAGCTTGGTTCTTCGGAGCGCATCAAAATGTCGGACTCAGAGGCCGAGAGAACAGGGAGACGACCGGCCCAGCTAGCACCAGCTTCGGAAGGGTAGTTAGTTGAAGACATCGCGATAGGGTTTTAGGTTAATGTAGACTATGGAAAAGACCTCTGTATCTATCTCCACTAACTTAGGGGGCGGTTGACTCCCAGTTTTCGTCTTCCTCCTCCTCCGAGCATGAATTATTCAACATGCTAAACTCCTCCTCCAATTTTCTTTTAATTCTTTTCATCTGGTCGGATAGTGTTCCTTGATAAATAGCTTCATCAATATTTGGCATAAGAACTTTAAAAAATCTCCAGTCTTTTATAGAAAAATTTATTTCACTCACTCGCTCCTTTATCACATTTTCTTTATCTTCTTCCTCCTCTTCGTGACCGGTCTCGTTATATTCGGGAAGGATAGGCTCCTTTTTGGAAACGGCAATCGTGAGCTGTCCCTCGCCATTTCTTTTTACCTCTACCCGGCACAGTTAGAATCGTACCAGACAGAGCTGAAGCGTGGTTCTTGTAACTCCCGTAACGTTCTACTGGAGACCCTGTTTGCTTTCAGTTTCTTAGGAGTGTTCACAAGACCGGCCATTCTGTTTGCTTTTGTGTGTCATGGCGTTTTCACTAAGTGACTAGAATTTTATACAACAACTCTTTCGTCTCCTCTTACAGTCGGGGTTGGGAAGGGGTGGAGCGATACGCCTCTCCCCTAACCCTATAGGCGGATAGAGAGATAAAGGCGTACCTCGGGCGTGAGTATTGTTAATGGGGAGTGATAAGTGTCCGGTTTATGAAAGACCCACCCTAAAAGGCGGGGTTTAGAGATGATCAATTATGACACTGGTCCAACCCCCAGGGGGCGGGGTATAGTTCATATTTTTATATTTTCATAAATTATATTTTCATATTCATGTTTTTATATTTTCATATCATATTTTCATATTTGGGGTTGGGCTTAATGTCATCCATCATATATTGGGGCAGGGCTTAAAGTCATCAATCAATCTAACACCTCTTTTGACAGTTGCTTTCTGTATGTACTACTATATATGTTTATATATGTAGATGTGTATATATGTGTGTGTGTGTGTGTGTGTATATATATATATATATATATATAGATAGATATATATAGATATAGATATATATAGATACTAGCAAAATACCAGCTTAGCGAGAAGTAGTGTGTTAAAGAAGCAATGAAAAAGAAAAGGAAACATTTTGAAAATAACGTAACATGATTGTCAATGTAATTGTTTTGTCACTGTTGTGAGTGATGAGTGTTGTTGTCATATATATATATATATTTACACACACACACATAAACATATATATACATATCTATACATATACACATATATACATACATATATATCTACATATATACACATACATATACATACACACATACATACATACACACACATATATAAACATATATATACATATACATACTGTACATATCTACATATATACACACACAGCTATTTCGGATCAGTGCAATACGCTGCTTGTTAAAACGAATAACTCCCGCTCTTACGTGCAAGTCTTCGTGGATATTATGAACTATTGTATTTGTTCAAGTTCTATTTAAATTTTAAATAGAAGGAATTTTTATTTAGTCGACAGAAATATCTTTGGTAGGAATGGTAAAAACAGACAGGAATATTATTCCTGAATAAATCAACTCAAACCTTAAACAACTTATAATATTTTGCTCTCCATAAAAATATATCCTGTCTAAATTATACAAGTTAGAAATAAAGTAAACATTAAAAGAACAAACATTCAAATTTCTTTACTCTTATGTAATTTTATATAAAAAATAATCTTAGATTTTAAATATCCCAAAAGATTTTGCTCTCCATAAAAATATATCCTGTCAAAATTATACAAATTCAAATATGAACATGCTGCATAACAAAACCTGGAAATATAAATAAAATGTGTTCCTTTCAGCAATAACAAATCAAATCATTCAGTTGTCTTTGCTCATATGTCATTTTAGAGCTGGACGCCTGGCATCTTTTTTTGGCAACAGGTTCGTTTATGTTTGGTGTGAGGTTCTGTGTTGTGGAGATTCTCAGGATGGATTGCAGGTGCTCATCAGTGAGGCGACTCCTGTGTGCTGTTTTGTTAGTCTTTATCACTGAGAAGAGCTTCTCACACAGACATGTGCTACCAAACATGCACAAGGTTCGAGCCGCATGTAGACGGACTTTTTTTGTTCTTCAAAGTCACCAAAGCGCTGTGCAAACTCAGTGCGCAGTGCGCTCAGTTTATCAGCAAAGTGCGTATTTGGGAACACCGTAGTGACGACTTGGTTTAACATTACTTGGCAACAGGGAAAGTGGGGCAAGGTGCATTTGTGTCTCCCATAAAAGCAGCTTCACTTGAAATCACTTTGTGATTGTGCACGGGTAAAAACGTCCGCTGAAGTGTCAGATTCTTATTTAATTATTCTGCTTTCTGTATCTTCTGCATTGCATTCAGGTTACCCTGATGTTTTGTCTCATAGTGCCGTCTTAGATTAAATTCTGTAATTACGGCCACATTAGCTCCACAAATGAGACACACGGGTTCAGTAAACATATACTCAGCCTCCCATCGGTTTTTAAAGGCTCTATTTTCAGAATGAACTTTTCTCTCCAGCACCGTGTGAGCTAGCTTCGCAATAACTTGCAGCATCATAAGCTAGACTTGATTAACGCGGTAAGTGTTCGGCAAGGCTGCTGAAGCGCTGCATTATGGGATCTGTAGTTTATTGTGTTACCAGCGCTTCATATACCTGGGCCATTAATAACAATAATACAGTATATAAAATGATCTCGGGCGGATATAATTACACGGGCGGATGTGGCCCGTGGCCCTTGAGTTTGACAAATATGGACTAAATAGAACTTGAAAAGATATATATTTTTTGAAATGTGATCGCGCAATTCAGATAGAGTTGACGTGCACTACAGCCTGCATCCTCCCCTCGCTCTTACTTTTTTACCGTTCATCTAATGAATACACTGAGTATGGCTTTACCAAAACAATCATTGATGGCGAATAAAGTATCCATTATCCGAGTATGTAGATCGGAATATATATATATATACATACAGTGGTGTGAAAAACTATTTGCCCCCTTCCTGATTTCTTATTCTTTTGCATGTTTGTCACACAAAATGTTTCTGATCATCAAACACATTTAACCATTAGTCAAATATAACACAAGTAAACACAAAATGCAGTTTTTAAATGATGTTTTTATTATTTAGGGAGAAAAAATCCAAACCTACATGGCCCTGTGTGAAAAGTAATTGCCCCTGAACCTAATAACTGGTTGGGCCACCCTTAGCAGCAATAACTGCAATCAAGCGTTTGCGATAACTTGCAATGAGTCTTTTACAGCGCTCCGGAGGAATTTTGGCCCACTCATCTTTGCAGAATTGTTGTAATTCAGCTTTATTTAAGGGTTTTCTAGCATGAACCACCTTTTTAAGGTCATGCCATAGCATCTCAATTGGATTCAGGTCAGGACTTTGACTAGGCCACTCCAAAGTCTTCATTTTGTTTTTCTTCAGCCATTCAGAGGTGGATTTGCTGGTGTGTTTTGGGTCATTGTCCTGTTGCAGCACCCAAGATCGCTTCAGCTTGAGTTGACGAACAGATGGCCGGACATTCTCCTTCAGGATTTTTTGATAGACAGTAGAATTCATGGTTCCATCTATCACAGCAAGCCTTCCGGGTCCTGAAGCAGCAAAACAACCCCAGACCATCACACTACCACCACCATATTTTACTGTTGGTATGATGTTCTTTTTCTGAAATGCTGTGTTCCTTTTACGCCAGATGTAATGGGACATTTGACTTCCAAAAAGTTCAAGTTTTGTCTCATCGTTCCACAAGGTATTTTCCCAAAAGTCTTGGCAAACATTGAGATGTTTCTTAGCAAAATTGAGATGAGCCCTAATGTTCTTTTTGCTTAACAGTGGATTGCGTCTTGGAAATCTGCCATGCAGGCCGTTTTTGCCCAGTCTCTTTCTTATGGTGGAGTCGTGAACACTGACCTTAATTGAGGCAAGTGAGGCCTGCAGTTCTTTAGACGTTGTCCTGGGGTCTTTGTGACCTCTCGGATGAGTCGTCTCTGCGCTCTTGGGGTAATTTTGGTCGGCCGGCCACTCCTGGGAAGGTTCACCACTGTTCCATGTTTTTGCCATTTGTGGATAATGGCTCTCACTGTGGTTCGCTGGAGTCCCAAAGCTTTAGAAATGGCTTTATAACCTTTACCAGACTGATAGATCTCAATTACTTCTGTTCTCATTTGTTTCTGAATTTCTTTGGATCTTGGCATGATGTCTAGCTTTTGAGGTGCTTTTGATCTACTTCTCTGTGTCAGGCAGATCCTATTTAAGTGATTTCTTGATTGAAACAGGTGTGGCAGTAATCAGGCCTGGGGGTGGCTACGGAAATTGAACTCAGGTGTGATACACCACAGTTAGGTTATTTTTTAACAAGGGGGCAATTACTTTTTCACATAGGGCTATGTAGGTTTGGATTTTTTTTCTCCCTAAATAATAAAAACCATCATTTAAAAACTGCATTTTGTGTTTACTTGTGTTACATTTGACTAATGGTTAAATGTGTTTGATGATCAGAAATATTTTGTGTGACAAACATGCAAAAGAATAAGAAATCAGGAAGGGGGCAAATAATTTTTCACACCACTGTATATATATACCCGCGTATCGCAGCGGAAAAGTAGTGTGTTAAAAAAGCTAGAAAAAGAAAAGGGAACATTTTAAAAATAACGTAACATGACTGTCAATATACAGTATTTGTTTTGTGAGTGTTACTGATTGTTGCTGTCATCAAGGATTTGATTATCATTATTTCTTTCAATCAGGCTCGTATTTGTAGGATGTGTTGTGTTCAAGTTACATTCCGTGTTTGTCAATCGTTGTAAAGATGACAGGTTTCTTTCATCGATTCGTTTCTTACTGCATCAATAAACAGCTCGTCTTCTTCTTTATCTGAGACGTGACACACTGCATGCACAGGTTTTTTTTACACTGTCTTCCTTTAGCGGGACATTGACTTTTTCCACCGTGTGCTTTGTTTCCGCAGTAGCTGGATTTATGAATATGCTTATCAGACACTTCATATTTTTTGCTGCCTTTTCAATTGTGTAATTCGGTTTTTGTTCAGCGCTCTTTGGAACTGTTGCCTTTATCTGTGCACTCGTCAGTTCACGTGAGCCGCTTCGGTGTACATGCATCGAAGGTTCCCAGCTGTGCTGGTGCCATCTCGTGCTATGTCCATGGCTGTATTTAATGTTACCTTAGTCCTGGCACTTAAAACTTTCTCTCGCAGTTTTGCTGAGTTTGTGTCAAACACCACCCTGACCATCTCATCTTCCTCTCCATAAACACAGTCCTTCACCCATGAATATTTAGTGGGAGTTTGCTATTGGATTGCGCTGACGGACGGCCTTATATGGGCAGGCACTAAATTACAAGCCAGCGCAGCCTGTCTATGAACTTAATTTAAAGTGTAGGTTTACATGCGTGCTTTGTTTCCGAAGTAGCAGAACTCATGAACATGGTTGTATATGTCACTCACTCACTTCTTATTGTTTCGCTGCCTTCTCAATTATATAATGCATGTTTTCTTCAGCGCTTTTTGGAGATCTTCCTGGTTTTCTATGTACTGCGTGATTACGTGGGAGGCGTGATGATGTCACATGAAACTCCGCCCCCACGGCGTTGAAGCTCATCTCCATTACAGTAAATGGAGAAAAACAGCTTCCAGTTATGACCATTACGCGTAGAATTTCGATATAAAACCTGCCCAACTTTTGTAAGGAAGCTGTAAGGAATGAACCTGCCAAATTTCAGCCTTCCACCCACACGGGAAGTTGGAGAATTAGTGATGAGTCAGTGAGTGAGTGAGTGAGTCAGTGAGTGAGTGAGTGAGGGCTTTGCCTTTTATTAGTATAGATATAGATAGATATATATATATATGGAGATATAGATATATATAGATATGTTTATATGTATATATGTTTACGTGTGTGTGTATATATATATATATATATGTATGTATATGTGTGTGTGTATATATATATATATATATATATATATATATATATATATATATATATATATATGACAGCAACACTCATAACAGTGACAAAACCTACATTGACAATCATGTTACATTATTTTTAAAATGTTTCTTTTTCTTCTTCTTAAACACACTACTTCTCCGCTGCGAAGCGCGGGTATTTTGCTAGTATATATATATATATATATATATAAATGCCTTTATTGAATAGACAAACCAGGAGTGAGCAAGTTCCTTTCTACTGCAGCCACAGCCGCGATGCACATTAAAAACATCAATAATAACTCATAAACTTGCAATATTATTTAGGAAAATCTCAACATTTTACTCACCAAAAATTTGGATTATTTGTAAACTAAATCCATCCTCCTCTCTTTCCTCAAAAACAGTTCAATTACTCTGTCGTCCGGATTATCCATGCGCTTCAGTTCCATCAAAAAGTCCCTTTCTATCGCCATCGAAGCTAATGCTGAAAGTTGAACCTGCCCTGTCGTATTTTTGGCATAAGTTTTAATTTGCACACAGTTAGAATCGTACCAGACAGAGCTGAAGCGTGGTTCCTGTAACTCCCGTAACGTTCTACTGGAGACCCTGTTTGCTTTCAGTTTCTTAGGAGTGTTCACAAGACCGTCCATTCTGTTTGCTCTGTTCTCAGTTCTCTACCAATTTATAGAATGTACAGCTATTTGTTATCAATATTTCTTTTTGCCTTTAACTATCTATCTTTATTATTATCCTTTATGATCTATGCCTTATTCTTTATTTTATTATATTTTGCACAGCTCCGCATTTCAGTGGCGGCACTCTCTGAGGTGCGCAGACCGAGGACTGGCCAGATCTCTGTAGGTGGATATACCTTTTATTGGTCTGGTCGGTCTGATGACTGTCATACTCAGGGAGTAGCTGTTGCTGTAGCGGATTGGCTTCTTCTGATGGTGTCCAATGTCACTCCTTTCAATGAGCGTATTATGGGACTCAGATTACGGAACTCCCTGGGTGCCTTGTCTGTTGTCTCAGTGTATGCTCTGAACGCAGTGAGTGATGTCTCGGCGAGGGAGACATTTTATTTGAAGCTTTGCTCAGTGGTTGATGCGTGCCCACAAGGTGACACTCCTCTGGTCATGGGTGACTTCAATACAGCCACTGGCACTGACAGGGCTGGCTATGAGGATTGTCTCTGTCCCCATGGGTCTGGTGACCATGGTGAAAGCGGCTCTATGTTCCTTGACCTTGTAAAAGGTCAGGGGCTGCGAATCGCTGGTTCCTGGTTCCAGCACCCTCAACCGCACCATTGGACTTGGTATTCCAATACTGGTGGTGCGGTGAAGGAGATCGATCACATCCTGGTGGGCAGACGCTGAAGGCTCTTGCAAAACTGCTGGGTCTACAGAAGTGCCCAGTTTGTGAATTCTGACCACAGACTTGTTGTTTCTACTCTTAGGGTCCAGCCTAGGTCCAGTAGGTAACCAACTACTAGGAAAATGAGCCTGGACTTGGTTTGGACTTGTTTGCATGAAGTTTGTGTGAGGAACTTTTAGATTTGGGTATGATTGCCAATCCTAATGTGATGTGGGAGACCTTCGTGACAAGACCCTGAAGGTTGCTAAGGGTTGTGTTGTTGTTACTGGTGTTATCAGAAGGAGGTGTTTCATCTTGCAGGGTACCCTGGGTATCATAGAGAGGAGTTGCAGTGCACAGCTCAACTCTGGTCTGTACTGGGAACTGAGAAGGACGTCTGCAAGGGCTCTGAGGGCAGATAAAGAGGTGTTTGTTAGAGGAATCTGTGAGCAAGTGACACACCATCCGTGGTCTAGCGACCCACGTCCTGCTTACAGAGGAATCAAAGCATTACGCACATCTGAATCTGTTCTTCGGAGAGTCATAGTTAGGGCGGCTGATGGAATGGTTCTTATGGATGACACTGCAGTTTTCATTTCTTGGAACTAGTGTGAGTATGAAGGAATTCCATAAGTACATCCTAACATATGCATGTTTATTTCTGTTACCTCTGTGATATAGAGAAGAAAGCTGGAAGAACATAATGTGCCAAAAGAATAGTCCAACAAAAGCAAAAACTGCTTACATACGGGGCTTTCTCAGGACCAATTTCAACTCCTATCTCTCTAATAGTGTGTTTTGCACTTTTTCACTATCTATCTAATACCCTTAAACAAAATTCCAACTTGCAAATCACCTGTGGCTCACATGTGGACGCTTATGGTCCTAATATGCATATTGGATGTTCTTCACTGTTCTACTGAATGCCTATTTATGCTTTATTTTATATTATATAATTTTAGAAAAGCAGGTGCTATTGTTTATTCATAGTATTTTAACATACCCACAGTATTAGTTACACTGTAGGTAGAACTTTGTCCCTAACTGTACAAAGTGCAAAAAACAAAATAAAAACACTTGAAAAGAAAATAAATAAAATACATTATGAGGAAATCATGGGGAAAGTTTCATTTTTGAACATTCAAGGTTCAGTACCTTCCCTTCAGGCATGATGACTTCAAGCAGAAGAAAGTTCAAAAGTGCAGGGAAGTGCACTCATGGAATAGTATGTCTCAAGAATGTTGCTGATTAGTTTTGAGCATGTCAAAGGCAATTTCTATTGACAGACTTGACATTAATTGCTTGGTGAAAAAGGACGATGATAGTTAACTGTTTGGGAAGTGGTGTGTAAAGGGTGATACCAATTTAGAAATATAAATTAAAGGCCACTTTAGTGTTCTGGGTAGAGCATAACCCGATGCAACAGATGTGAAAAGCAAGACTAAACAGTTCTATTTTACAGATATTTTCAGGGCAGATAATTAAAAACTATCCAATAGTTTTATTACATGGAATATACATTGTGAAATAAACGACTGGACACACAACAAAGGATTGGGACAGCCACCCGTATTGTAGAACTGATTAGATATAAAGGATGATTGGTTTTTATAGTCTGTTTCCAGGAAATAAGGCCCTCAGGGCTGGGACAGGCAGTGACGTCCTCAGGGCTGGGACACAAACGATTTCTCGTATTTTGTCTGCAGAGAGAAAATAGAGAGGTTTAGCACAACCCGTCACCCCCGGGCCTGGTTTGGGATTGGTGTTTTCTGGTCCCTTCGGTTGACTCCCAAGCACAAATGCGTGACAACATACACCAGTGGACTTTGCATGTTGAGTATACCTTTTAAAATGTATACACTTACTCATTAGCACGTAAAAAGAGATTTTGGAAATGCATTGTATTTCTTCTTTTTCTTTTCAATAATTTCAAATGCCATCAAGTCAAGTCAAGTTGGGGAGCATGCACTAGTACAGTGCATTGCCACACCCACTACACAACGAAATAACTCGGGATCCTGGTTTGCACTCATGGAATGGTATGTCTCAAGAATGTTGCTGATTAGTTTTGAGCATGTCAAAGGCAATTTCTATTGCCCCAGGCAGACACACGGAGCAGTCCCTCCCTTTGGAAATTACCCTCTATCTGCCACAGCCAAGTGTTACACACCCCTTTCAAGCGACATCATGACCCCCAATGCTCCCCAAATCCGTCTACTGACTTCATAGGAAGAGTCACCAGAGACATGAATATCACTGCCAAGGTAAGTAAACCTCTCAACAAGGTAGACATGCAGACACTCAGACTCCTCATTCAGTCTCTAACATGCCCTGAGGCCTCATGTATAAACGGTGCGTACGCACAGAAATGTTCCGTAAGAACTTTTCCACGTTCAAATCGCGATGTATAAAACCTACACTTGGCGTAAAGCCAAGCACTTTTCCACGGTACCTCATACCTTGTTGTACGCAAGTTCTCCGCTGGTGGCACCCAGTGTCAAAGCAGTGCTACTGTTCCTGTGTGGTTACAACTTATTTTTCTGACGCTGCTTTATAAATACACTGAAACTAACCACATATCGTTTATTAGTGTAATGCATCTGATTGTAATTAACTTGTAACAATATAATGGTCCAGGGAATAGCCATAGTATTCCCAATACCATAACTGCTTTAGCATTGTTACTCTCATTGCACCTTCTTCTTTCAGCTGCTCCCGTTAGGAGTTGCCACAGCGGATCATCTTTTTCCATATTACTCTCACAGCAGCACTCGGAGTATTTATATCACTGTATCCGAGTGTGAATCACAGCAGCAGCTGATCCTAAAGAGAATTATTGGTATACAGCACCAGGCACACGTTACCTCAGCCACGGCAAAACGTTTTAAAGCCTTTCCTGTACGAACCTCACGGTTCAGAAACAGTTTCATCTCAAGAACTCAACGCACTCAATCATTGCTCCTTGTAGAACTATTTGTACTTAAGTACAATTACCTCACTGTAAACTTGCACTACAGTTATAACATTGCACAACCTGAGCCACTTTACAAAGTGAGTATTTACATATGATGACAATATCATTCTAAGATGAAATGCAGCAAAATATGTTTATTATATTATACAGGTAAAACTTTAACTTCATTTAAATAATCTATATTCTTCACTGGGACTGGCGTGAAGGATAGAATAATTAAACACGTACTACGAAGATAGTTCAATGTTCCTTAAACTTTTTAAAGAATCAGCGCTCTAAGTTTACAGATGGCTTAACATCTATTACAGAGCTGATTGTGTGGCAATCGGTTACTTGGAGAAAGAAAAGCAAGAACTGCATGGGCGGCCACGCCAATATACTGCATATTGAATATAAAACAGAAAGAGAAAATAACGACACCGCTAAAAACGCAGTGGCAAATTTCGACAAAAGTTAATTGCTTGTGTCATGAGCACGAGGCGGCTATGCAGTGTCCGCAATGGACATGGCCATCCGCCGTTCATAAGATACCAAATTGACATTGGCGGGTGATAGAGCCACCGATTCTTTTTCTTCCCAGGGCCACCACAAGCCTACAGCCACCCCTGAGTACTGCTGCAATAATTAATTTCATCGATGGTCGTGCACAATCGCTGCGCTGTAAAACCCATGTTTAATAACGTGCTTTAACTCTTATCATCATGAAAATGATATCACGTATACATCTCAGTATTTTAGTTATTCAGAGAGCTGTAATATCACAAATGTAATGGATTTTGTGTACAGTCGGAGGAAGAGAGCCGGTTTAAGAAGCAAGTAGTGATTCACACACATAGAGCACATAGAAGATCAAATACAAAACAAAGCGTTTAAGGTGCTACTTTAATTACGATGTGATTTGAGAAACTGATTTTAAGATGACGTTTATGATGTTCTACTTTAAATACAAAATAAACTACATGATTAAAGTGGAAATTTCGAGATTAAATTTGACATTTTGTGCTTTTTTTTTCCCCACTGTGTGCCTTTTTTTTCTCCGTACCCTAAAAAGCTTTCATATGACACTCAGACGGTAGGCTATGACTCACCATTTCACGGCGACTGATATCTGAGCTTTCAAGTTTCTCCAACACGCTATGTCACTCGATCGACTTCCTTTTTTTGATTATACCACGGTTTAATTAAACAAATAGTATGTTTTTCCTTTGCCTCCACTTGGTATTCGCTGAAATTCTTATATTTTCCCCCGTGCTTTTCCCATTGTCTTTTCACAGAAGGCTGAGCTTAAGGGCGATTAATATTGATTTGCATATTCAAAGAGGCGTTATTCTGGGGAGGAGTTGGGGCGTTACATTAAGCGCGTGCACGAGCGTTAGTTTTAATGCTGATCGGGATTTATGTAGCGGAAGAACGTGGAAGTTGGAGTACGCACAGATTCCTGCATCTGGATTTTTCTGTGCGTAAGCACATTTCGGCTTTTGTGCTTACGCCATGTTATAGTGCGAGTTCTACGCACGGCGTTATACATGAGGCCCCTGATCAGAGCTACCATTGACTTTGCAAAGATCACAGCATCATCAGCAAAGTCAAGATCCGTGAATCTTTCAAAAAACATGTATTTAAAAAATACATTTTCAAATGTGCTTTTTTTATCAGATTCTCTATTGTGAAATAAGCTGTTAAAAACAAATAAAAATGTAATATATGTGAAGCCTTGCAGAAAAGATTATGCAATATCAGCATATTATATATATTATGCATTATTTTTGTGATATATGATTATTTTGCCATTTATCTACAAGTTTTGCTTAATTCTGTATATTTTTGTTTACGTCATGCAAAATCCACAGCAATAAAAAATATAACATAATAAATAGGAATAGTCATGATATACTATAAAAGAGCTATAGCATCAATGTTATGACCTACAAGTAATAAATACAACAGTAATAGGAAGAAGAATAGCATAAACAATAAAAAAACAAAGAAAGTACACATCTATAAGAAAAACAAATTTAATCTGTCAAATGCTGGATCACACCACTTCAAATGGGAGTTTTAAATTGGTTTTTGAGTGAAAACATCCAAGAGTTGCTGCCGCTACCATGGAAAATGGAATGGTGTTCAAATTATTGAAATTCTTTAATATCAAGTTACATGTTTATTTCTTTACATAGATTAAACTAAACACAAAAAACACTATACATTCTATCATGACAAAAAATGCTTTTATCTCCAGTGAAGCTGTCAAGCGAGTAACCTCACTCCATTTTAAACCTCATATATTAGAAACTTAGGTGCATAAAAAGGAAAGCAATACATCATATGAAAGCTGAAAATGTGACACCTTACAATATTGTATTAGATAAAAGACCCAACTCTTTGATTGATAACCAAACAAACAATCAGTTCCTAAGAAGAGCATAAACTACTTCCTGTATATTTTTAAGCATAGATGTCTGGATCTTGAGGTGAAAGGGAAGTTACTATGATGGTACTTGAAAGTTAATGATCTGCACTTTCTGTGTGATACAAGACTAGGTGACCATCTTCTGTTTCTCACAGAAAATGAAAGAGACATCTTGCAAATGCATGCTTTATATCTTTAACATGCTGCAGATTTCTACGTTCATTTTATGTTATTGGTAGAGCTTTATGTATTATAACTTTTTAGGTATTCACATTAGAGTACTATAGTGGTTTGGGTGCATTTAAAGATGTTTAAAATAGGACTGAGATGAGAGGACTATGTACACTCAACCTGTGAGTAAAGGGAGCTTTATTTGGATAAACTGAAGTTTTGAATTTGAGAGAGATGCAATATATTTAACAACAGTTGTTATATAGTGTAGCAGTAGGGGGCGCTATTGCTCCCTTGAACCCTCAGGTACCACGCCAAACACCAGGTAAAAGTCCAATAATTATTATTTATTATAATAATAAAGTGCACAAAGCACCACCACTTCACTATTCTCAATAAACAATTCAAATTCAATAAATCACAATCCTTCACTCCCAGACGTGTTGCCCTCCTACCACCCAGCTCAGCTCAACGCTCTGGTGTTTCACTGTTCTTTTTATAGTCCTTGACCCGGAAGCGTTTCACCCTCTCTGTCCATTTGACCTGGAACACCTCCGGGTCAGATAAAAATCCTTCTTTTTCTTCACCCAGGAAGCACATCGAATAAAAACTATATTGTCCAGTATTCCCTGCTGGCATTCGGGGCATCTCCACGTTGCAGGGAGGACTCCACCGGGTGGCTTGGGGATAATGGCCAGGATAAGCTGCCGGCCATATCCCACAATACTTGCCCCCAGTGAAAAATTATGATTTTGAACGTCCAGCCCCACGAGGGACGTCTTCCTCCAGGAGAATCCGTAAGTCGGGCCTTGGCAAGGTTGTCTAGCCTCCCCGGAAATCCTTGGGGGAACGTTATAATGGAAATCCCTCTGGTCCCCTGTCCTTCCGAGGACAGCATTGCCATACGTGGCCTGGCCGACGACAGTTGCAGCGGATCCGACCGTCCTCCTGGTCGCCTTCCTCCGTGACACTGGATGCACCTCAGTACTTCTGGCTCCATCCTTCTCTCCGCTGAGATGGGTTTATCGGCCGCTCTTACATTTTCCAACCCCTTATCGAACTTGTCAGGATACCCCCGTTTTATTTTAGGGATCTCCTTTTTACTCTTGGGCTTGTCTACAGTTTAAATCTCTCTATGGGAGAGAGAGACCCCTTTCACTGTTTTCACGCCCTTTGATTTATTTATAACCGGAGGTGGCCTCTTTAGCACCGCATTGTTCCGAAAGACAGCACTTTTCAGCTGCTCTGATCGGCGCTTCACCCCCTCCTTCTGTCATCATACTACATTCCCTTGTTCGGTTTGCAGTGACTTGGCACCCGCTACTTATTAAACACAGGCCCGGATCGCACTGCGTCCCTTTATAATGTACGGTACTGGTCCCACTTACCTGTACCACCACATCAATCATGACAGGAGACTCCCAACCAAAACACTGTAGGTATTCCTGTACCCTTTTCAGCGGCGCTTTGGCCGTCGTTCCCAGCTCCTCCACCCGTTTCTTGATGTCTGCCAATACCTGTAAGAAACTATATACAGACTTGAGCAGTTTCTCGAGATCCCACAGTCCCACAATGTCATTTAATTCAGCCGAAGGCAGGCTACTATCATCATTTGCCTTACCTTTCGGCTGGGAGCCAATCAGCACATCCGCTCCTGGCACGTGCTCAGCTGGGTTGTGCAAAGGCTCTTGGGAATTGGAGTCTTTCATTTTAGAGGGCCGGGGTCCCTCATTACTTTTATTTACAGCTAGCGCTGCTTTGCTTGACTCCCCCTTCCCATCAGGGATCTCGATTCCGTTGAGCAAATGACGACCTCACCTATGGACTGTTGTCGACCTTCTCCTTCCCATAATCCATCTGGGGAGATCTCGTGCCCATTTTCAGCGAATGGAATGTGACCCTTGTGGTCATATGATCAATTGTAGTCCTTTAGGTGTTCCCAGCCTGCTCCGGGATAGTTCACATGACTATTCTCGTCGAATAGGATCCCCAGTTTTCGACTCCTAGATGGGCTAGCCTCCTCATCATCTTGCCTAGGTGGGAAGTATATCTCCGACTCGTTGTCAGAAACAAGAAGATAGGCCTCTGAAAAATAATTATAGTAAAGTCCCAGTGCATCAGGCGTTTTTCCAGCACCTACCTCTGAACCTTGACTACGTGTTTTATGTTCATATAGGTAGTCCTTCGTGTCTGATGTCTGGCAGCCATCCTGTTGCCGTAACGCTCGGGCCCTCTCGGCTTCTATCATTGCCCAGTCTTCCTTGCTTCCCGTCAAGTAGGCCCACGTACTTGCGGCATCATCTAGGGTCTGTTTCTTTGGGTGATTCCCATTCTTCAGATTTCTTCCCCATCACGTACTGATGTTGAATGAGGCTTTCTATTGCAGCGCTCTCTATAGAGGGTGGCGTTTCTACCTCCGAATGCTTTGACGCTACGTTCTTGGGGTTTTCTGCCCAAAAAATTTTTATAAAACAGGTCCTCTGCCGAATCGACGGCCAGAGAATCCTGCTGACCACACCAGTGTAGCAGTAGGGGGGCGCTATTGCTCCCTTGAACCCTTAGGTACCACGCCAAACACCAGGTAAAAGTCCAATAATTTTTATTTATTATAATAATAAAGTGCACAAAGCACCACCACTCCACTATTCTCGAAAAAACAATACAAATTCAATAAATCACAATCCTCCACTCCCAGACGCGTTGCCCTCCTACCACCCAGCTCAGCTTAACGCTCTGGTGTTTCACTATCCTTTTTATAGTCCTTGACCCAGAAGTGTTTCATCCTCTCTGTCCATGTGACCTGGAACACTTCTGGGTCAGATAAAAATCCTTCTTTTTCTTCACCCAGGAAGCACATCATTCCCTTTGTCCACGTGACTTTGACGTACTTCCTGGGCGTAAGACAAATAGTCTCTGTGCCTCCCTGCAGTCCCCAAGCAGTCCCCAAGGTATCCAACAGGGCTGAGAATAAAAACTACATTGTCCAGTATTCCCTGCTGGCATTTGGAGCATCTCCACGTTGCAGGGAGGACCCCACCTGGTGGCTTGGGGGTATTGGCCGGGATAAGCTGCCGGCCATATTCCACAATAGGTGTAAGTATACCAAATGTTGCAAAAATAAAGCCTGTGATTTTATAATGATTTTCTACCTCTCTGGGCACTAATGTTTCTGATATGTATACTCAGGCATATGGTAGTGCCCCATGAAAGCTGAGATCATCAGTTTTTTACCTACCGCCAAGTGGTGCATGCTGCTTATAACAGTGTATCTTATATATTTTCGCCTAGTGCTATACTTTGGATTTTAACTTTGTAGCGAGGTTACATAGTAGTAATAGTGTTGTCTGTGTTCGTACCACGTGCGTCTTGTTTCCATCGTCCCGTTTACTGTTTGTGTGTGGCAGGATGATGGAAGGAGACCACAGCCCCAAACCTGGAAAACACCGGTTTTCAATCAATCAATTACATTCGTCACAGGACTATAAAAACAATCAAGAGGGAACGAGGAGGGAGAGAAGGGAGAGGAGAGAGAGGAGACTTTCATTTCACGACCACAAACCACCTGTACCTGCTGTATTCCACATCGTGCATTTCCATCCAGTTTGTTTTTAATTCCGCCGGACTTACTCCAACACCCTCATCACGAGAGACCCCGGGGTTGCATCATTATCCACCACGTGCCGAGGAGAGGCTGTTCCATTTTGTTCCGGGAATTACAAACACTCCATATATCGGTTAACCAGTCATCTGCATTCAGTACAATTGTTACTTGGACTCAAGTTCACGACCGTTCATTTCCATTTCTCATTCATTTTTTTGGTATTTGTGTTGTTTGTTATATGTTACAAGGGCAAGGGAGGGTTTGTTATATTCATATAGGTGTTTGTCACGGTGTTGCTTTGGTGGAGGGATATTAATAATTTGTTTAGCTATTCTGTTTCATTAATACAATTTATCAGTTTAAGTTTACATGTCTGCTTTTTTTTGTGCTTATTTACGCCGTCGATTGTGGGGAAAAGTTTAATTTATTAAAGGTACGGCTGGATTAGATTCAACCTCAGTAATTAATCCAGGCCACAGGTCTTGGAGGCTGGGTAAGGGGTCGGCTGTTACAACTTGACAAATATCACATTTTTGCAAGAATGTACTTGTAAATAGGAGACATGGTATAGCAGACAATTCCAACATGGAAGGCAAGGAACAACCTGCATAAGGCCTCACCAGGAGTTATTTGAATGACACCAAATGAGTATTTACTCATAGGGCCAGAAGGTGAGAGAGACATAACATATAATGGACAATGTAGTGGTGTAACCTCAGGAGAACTCCCTATAAACAGATGAGTCAGATGGAATCTTGCTTCATAATATGAAGGGGATATATCCTAAAAGAGACCAATTGCTTTAACTTTTACTTCAAAATAAGGCCTCAGGGATACATGAACTGTTAGAGGTAGTTTAGTGTGATGTTATTCTCGACCACAGATATACAGTAGATTTAAGGGTTCTATAAGTAAGCTGCCTTATATCATTGGCTCGTTGAGTTTGGAATCAAGAGGTTAGCTGAGGCAAAGGCACAACAAGGCTCAGCTTTATTTAATCTTTCCTTATAACTCAATCAGCCTAGCTGCTTTTCTATGGACTTTTTCTAGCACTTCTATCTCATTTTTTGTAGCCTGGAGAAAAAAAGTGTTTACACCACTCCAGATGAGGTCTAACTAATGTGTTATAAAGCATGAACATAACCTTCTTGTTGAGGGCACAATGATGTTGACTCGAGTATGATGCTCCGAATCTTTAATGTCTGAGCCTAACCAGCACTTTGCAGCCTACAATTACTGTTTAACTGTGATAAATCAAGTATCAAATCTGTATGTGAGAAAATTTTAATTCTTAAAGGTTGATCTTTCATGGCAGATCTACTATGAAACTAATGAAGCTTAAACTTCAAGGTTCCTAATCCCAGAGGGGCTCAGAGGCGACTTTAGTTCTCATTGTTTAACAACTTTAGGTGACTACTGTATCAGAGGGAGTTTTTAAAAAATAATACTAATATAGTGTAATTCAATACTAAATAAATAGTTAAAATAAATATTTAAAGGATAATTAAACAATATGTAGGCTATTTGTTGTAAAGAAAGTCAAAAACAATGACAAAGGTTTTGGGATCCACCTCATATATTGTAGAATCGCTGCAAGGAAAAAGAATGCGTAATACTCCACCGAGTAATCACGAAAGACTGAGTCACAAGAAAGGACAGAACTAATAATGATAACATAAAATAAATTTGTCCACTGGTCTGTGCTATAAATTTGTTTTCTGTATGATTCCAATAATTGTTATCATTTTTATAGTCAAAATCGCTGAATTTGTGCATTTCCTTTTCAAATACAAGGGAGAAATACGAGGTGCAGCAGCGATGAGCATCACCTCACTTCAGACTGAGATATCCCTCAAACAGCCTGTTGCTGTCTCTCTGTATGTCGCCAATATAATGTTTGCAGACACTTTCCACATTCTGGCTAATATCTTTAATGAATGTGTGTGACATATTTAGTCTTGCTGATCAGACATAAAACCGCAGTGAAAAGGCACAAGGTGAGGATGACAATACCATGCTGCACTCAACAGAGTGGATATGAGCCCAGCAGGTGCTAGTTGCTGCTGTTCCATGCAAAGGCTCTAGGCGCTGATAAATTAACAATATCAGAATGTCAAGTGCACTGCAGCAGTCCATTTATTTTTATATTTTGCTCTGACTGACTGCCAAAATGGAAGATTATATATCTAAGCTTAAACATTTCTCAAAACTGGACTTTCAGTGAAAACAAGAAGTGATAAATAATGGAAGACCAATGCTGGAGCTAAAAGGTTTACTTCAGACTAAGGGACAAAAAACAACTCGCTCTACTCAAACGTAGTGGTACACCCAAAAAGAGTGGCTTTGTGGCTGTCCTACAAGAAACCGCCTTTACTGCTTTCCATGCATTTTGTTCTCAACTTGTGGCAATGTCTGGACTAACACGGGATATTGTGAAATGAAAAATTTACCAAGAAGACTGTAGTCATTGAATAAGCAACTCTTTTGTGTTAATATATTTGTAAATCATATAAGATGGACTCACCAGCCACGAACCTCAACATAAGTCACTGATTAGTACTCATGATTATCCCCACCTACTGGAGTTTCAGCATTAACTAGACCTCCTCATGCCACCTCCCATGATCACATGTGTGACACCGTAAATGAAAAAATATTCAAACTAAGGATGTTTCACTTTAAATGTATTTAATATAAAATATTTACAAATAAAATAAAATAAAACACTATTAATATTTATCACAGAAATTTAAAAAAATATTACAATTATTTATCTTAGGCTAGGTGTAATTGACAAATTGAAAAAAATATTTTGTAAAGGACACCATTTTGGTAACATGAATAATCTACTAAAATGTTACAATAAATTAACCATATAATACTATTGCAATAAATAATAACACATTTACTTCTGTACATATGTCACAATATGAGATATAGTGGCTAAATTAAAAAAAAAATCTGTGGTGCTCTGTCATGAAACAGTCTCATTGAGGAAGATAACAGTGGTTACCCAAACCTCATTGTTGGTTGTGAAGGGGACCCCATAACAGTTCAAGTGTTAGGGCCCCAAAAATGTAAATCCACTACTGTCACCCACATGCTAAGAGTATTCCTCCATATGTGATCCTGCTAGTAAGCACACATCATGCACATTGTAGAACACATAAAGAGAGAGAGAGAGAGATGAGCATGCAGCAGATGATGAAAATGAAAGTGTCAGTGGCCCATTAGAATTTTCTGGTGTTGATAACACTAACTTAGCATTCTTGTTTAAGCTAAAAACAACTTCAAGAAAGCTGCCCCAAAAATCTGCTCTACTTCTAAAATGAGACACTCACCCCATTCATATGCTAAATCTTTTTAATTTGTTCACATTGTGCACAGAGCATGGATTAAAATGGGAGAAGGGCTAGGTTGGGCTTGAAAGGGTGTCTCAGATGTAATTGGAATATAAAATTTCCTCATTTATCAGACAGTCTTGAATTCACAATAATCTTTAATCCTCCAGCTACTCTGTTTGGGATAACACCCAAATGGGCCTGCTTAAAGATGTTAACCTCAGCTAGAAAAATCCTAAATCTCCAAATATAAAAACATAGCAAATGAAAATCCTATTTCATTTAAAATTAGAGAAAATATATTCATTGTATGAGAATTATTTCAACCATTACAATACAATACAATACAATACAGTTTATTTTTGTATATCCCAAAATCACACAGGAAGTGCCACAATGGGCTTTAACAGGACCTGCCTCTTGACAGCCCCCCAGCCTTGACTCTCTAAGAAGACAAGGAAAAACTCCCAAAAAAACCTTGTAGAGAAAAAAGGAAGAAACCTTGGGAAAGGCAGTTCAAAGAGAGACCCCTTTCCAGGTAGGTTGGGCGTGCAGTGGGTGTCAAAAGAAGGGGGTCAAAACAATACAATACAATACACAGAACAGAACAAATCCTTAATACGGCATAAAAATAAACATTTTAGAAGTACAGAGCAGAATTTAACAGTAGATGATACCACATAATACAATTTGGAGTCCTGGAGTCCTCATTCATCAAACTGCCTCCCCAATTTGGCCATTCCACGGCTGAAACAGTGCCGGGCCAGCCAATCCGATGAAAGGACCCCTCCTTCCCATGATTTCTGTGATCCTCCATCAGGGTTGACTTTACCATAGGAAGGCAAAACAACTTGGCAGGTGGGTCGTGGCACCAAGTGCCACATTTGAGTACCGAGAATAGAAACAGAATAGGTGAGGGTTAGTATTCAATTATAACTATCATGTTACTTATGTTTTAGTGCTAATGACTAACAAAAGAGATGCAGTATGTACAGTTAATCAGCAGCTCTAGTCAGGATATGCTAAACTGAAGTAGTGAGTCTTCAGCCGGGATTTAAAGGCTGAGACCGAAGGGGCATCTCTTATTGAAGCAGGAAGACCATTCCACAGTTTACGGGCCTTGTAACTAAAAGTTTGACCTCCCACTGTTATTTTATTAATCCTTGGAATCATAAGCAGACCGGCATCTTGAGATCTTAATGTGCGCTCAGGTTTGTAAGTCATGATACGTTCAGACAAGTAAGCCGGACCTTGGCCACTTAATGCTTTATATGTTAAAAGGAGGATTTTGAAATCTGCCCTAAACTTAACCGGGAGCCAGTGTAAGGATTTAAGAACTGGAGTTATGTGTTCGTATTTTCTTGTTCTTGTAATAATTCTTGCAGACGCATTTTGGATTAACTGGAGGGTGTATAGAGAACAGTTTGAACAGCCAGTGAACACTGCATTGCAGTAGTCAATCCTACTAGAGATAAATGCATGAATTAATTTCTCAGAATCCTGTTTATTTAGAAAGCGCCTTAATTTCCTAACATATTTAAGATGGAAGAAACATGTTTTGGACAACTTTGTGATATGCTCTTTAAATCACATGCTAGAGTCAAAGATAACTCCTAGATTGCGGGCTGATTCAGTAAAATTAATTGGGATTCCAACTGAGTTAAATGATGACAAAATATTGTTGTGATCAGTGTCATTCCCTCCAACAATTAACATATGTCAACTTTAATCTTGAAATTTCCACTTTAATCACGTAGTTTATTTTCTCATTAAAGTAGAACATCAGAAACTTCATCTTAAAATCATTTTATTTACTAGTTTCTCAAAGCATTAAATGCTTTGTTTTGTATTTGATCTTCTATGTGATCTATGTGTGTGAATCACTACATGCTTCCGTTCTTTCTCTTTCTCCAACAGGACACAAAATCCATTACATTCATGCTATTACAGCTCTCTGAATAATTAAAATACTGAGATGTATATGTGGTATCATTTTCATGATGATTGGAATGAAAGCATGTGATTGTTCATGTCTCACACAAGATGCTGCTGCGCCTTGCGCGACCTTCGATGAAATAATTTATTGTAGCAGTAATGTCTTTCAAACGTACTAACCTTCAATTCCTGTCCTTACTTTTCTTTCCCCAAATACCCAATCGGCACACAATCAGCTCTGTAATAGACGTTAAGCCATCTGTAAGCTTAGAACCATGATTCTTCAAAACTTTTAAGGAACATTGAAATATCTTCATAGTATGTGTTTAATTATTCTATTCATCTATCCTTCCAATGTCGCACCAGCCTCAGCAAATATACAGCGAAAGGCAGGAACAATACGTGAACTTGCTAGCGCTATGGCACCGTGTCCTCACATGTTTAATTATTAACAATACAGATTATTTAAATGAAGTTAAAGTTTTATCTGTATAATATAATCAACATATTTTGCTGCATTTCATCTTAAAAATGATATCGTCATCAAATGTAAAAACGCTTTATAAAGTGGTGAAGGTTGTGCAGTATTATAACAGTGCAAGTTTACATTGGGGTAATTGCAATTATAAGTACAAACAGTTCTATAAGGAGCAATTGATTGAGTGCGTTTATAGTTCTTGGGATGAAACTGTTTCTGAACCACGAGGTCTGTACAGGAAAGGCTTTGAAACATTTTGCCGTGGCTGAGGCAGCGTGGGCTTGATGCTGTATACCGATACTTCTCTTTCTGATCAGCTGCTGCTGTGATTCCCCACTCAGATATAGTAATATAAATACTCCGATGGTACAGTGAGAGTAACATGGAAAAAGATGTTCCGCTGTGGCAACCCTTAAAGGGAGCAGCTGAAAGAAGAAAAAGAACAAGGTGCAGTGAAAGTAACAACGCTAAAGCAGTTATGGCATTATATTGTTACAAGTTAATTACAATCAGATGCATTACACTAATCAACAATATGCGGTTAGTTTCAGTGTATTTATAAAGCCATGTCAGGAAAATAAAGATAGTACTGCTTTGATGCTGGGTGCCGCCAGTCTGCAAAACCGAGTGGAGAACTTGCGTACGACAGGGTATGAGGTACCGTGGAAAAGTGCGTGGCTTTATGCCAAGTGTAGGTTTTATACATCGAACGTGGAAACGTTCTTACATGACATTTCTGTGTGTACACACTGTTTATGCATGAGGCCCATGGACTGGTAACTCAGAGGTTGCTGGTTCGAATCCTGGCAATGACATAAGGAATGCTACTCCGTTGGGCCGTTGAGCAAGACCCATAGCCTGCAATTACTCCAGGGGTCCTGTGCAAATAGCTAACTATAACTCCCCACCCAAAAAAAAATCTGTGTGTGCCTTTGAAGAATAAGCGAAAAATGACAAATTCCTATTGCAAGAAATTGTATATGGTGAATGAGAGATTAAAAAGAGCTACAAAAACAATTGTAATACTACCATTAGCGGACATATTAATTTAGTAAATTTTGATGAATGAAGATCTAAAAATTCAGGAAATAAACATTTAGTGTCCACAAAGTCCACAAAGCTCATTTAGAATGGTAAAACCCTTTGGCGCCTTCAAAGTCTGTGAAAAGACAAAGAGTTGTTGGACTGTTCCATAGATGTAATGCAATCCACATTGCTCTTCTTGGATCTAAGGTTTTAGTATTAGATGGAATCTCTGTTCCATTAGGCTGAGCATGTTTTGTTAAATGCATCTTCAATTCACCTCATATTATACCTTATCTGTTTGCCCTTTTTATCTATGTGATGTATGTTGTGAACGCTGGCCCCGGCACAGACAGACGGACATCATTTTTGCACCCACACACCGTTTATTTACAGTATTTACAATCATATAAATGTCACGTGCACTCACGAACCCCAGTGCCTCTTGCACTGATTCCCCCAAGTCCAGGGCCCACAGTCCTGTGCCTTGCTTCCTGGCCGCCTCCTGTCCTCGCTCTCCAGCTCAGTCCTTCTGCCTCCCGACTTCCACCAATGACTGGAGGGAGGCGCCCCTTAAATAATGCCCGGATGAGCCCCAGGTGTTTCGTCTCTAGCCACGCCAAGCGTGGCGGAAGTGTCGGCTGTCTTCCTGGCAGCTCTCCGGTGCCACATAAAGTCTTCCCCCCGGCACTTCCTGGTGTGGCGGAAGTGCGGGCTCCCGGATAATTAGGCACCGGGGCGCCGCCTGGCGGTGGCCACGGGTCCCTACAGGGCTGGGCTTCAAAGCCCTGTACCCAGCCCCTTGCCTAACCAGGACGGACGCCCCACTCTGTCTGGAGGAGGCACTCGCCCTCCTCCGGTCCTCCAAGGCGTCCCGGCCGGGCTCCTGCCCCGACCGGCAACCGCACGGGATAAACCGGCATCGGGGCGCCGCCTGGCGGTGACCACGGGCCCCTACAGGGAAGGGCTTCCATGCCCTCAACCCGTGGCCCCCAACAGAACCAGGACGGACGCCCTCGCGGTCTGGAGGAGGCACAAGCCCTCCTCACGTCCTCCTGCGCCCCGGCGGCTCCAGCCGGCGGGGCCACAATGTATATTCCAAAACAAGGTCTTTTTCATCATGCTTTTTGTCAAATTACCTTTGTCTAATTCTTTGCAATTTTTTGCATCTTTTTTCTTCCCAAGATAACATTCAAATCAGCTCAGCTCTATAATCTTATTGTAAGTCAGAATTCAGGTAAATTCTCCATGAATCAATATACAGCAAACCTATCATTAAGCAGTGAACCTCCAAGTGATACAGAATGTTAAAAAATTTTGCTTGATACTTAACAAGTGACATACTGTTTTATGAGGTTTTTTTTTCTCATTGGTTGCTTTCCTGGTTTCAGACATTTTTGTAAATAATGTTGTAATGGAGCATTGTACCTTGTAGTACAAGATATGCTGCATGCTGTATATATGTTTAACAATATCAAATTCCATAAAGAGGGAGTAGTCCAATGAAACAGAGTACTTAGAGAAGTAACTAACATTCTTAGAAAATCAAGCCAATTTCACTTTCAATTAATCAATCTTGAGGACAATTCTGACATTTAAATTGATTCAGTTTTGTGTATTTACATTAAGCTCAGTGGCTTTTATCATTTTCACTTTCAACTCAATAGACTGAATGCCTCATTTGTAATTGCAGTTAACTTATAATGGAGTTATACCAAAAATTCAGCAAAAGCCCTTTGTCTGTCAATGGCTGCTCTTTTATTACCAAAATGTTAAGGTAACACTGCTACATGGCTTTTTGTTCCTGAATTCTTATTTCCCAATACAAATTCAACAATACTTGCTGATGAAGTTTTTTTGTACATTCATTTAATTATACATCTTTACTGCTCCAATAGACTTAGCTTAACTAAAATGAAATTGTGAAGATTTGTGGTTTCCTTGTACTAAATGTATTACATTTCAATCAGATGTAATTTATTTTTATAGTGCTAATCTTACAAGACAAGTTTTTTTGCTGCTTTCACTTCTTTTTCTTTACTTTAATTTGAACTCTTAGAGAGCTTTATTTATCAAGAAGAAAACTGCAAATTTGTATTTCTGTGTCGCACATTTGGCACATATGGCAGTGTCATTTTGTCCTCTTTTAGTCTTTTGTCTCTTTCACAAGTTATTTTTTTTGTTTTTCTTCTTTCATTTTTTAAGTATACAAAGATATTGTAATTTTAAATGAAAGACATAGTGTTGAAGCAGTCAGTACTGTTGCCTCACACCTCCAATATGCTGAGTTTGACTCCAGGCCTGGTCACCATCTGTACAGAGTTTGTATATTGTAATTGTGTGAATGCAGGTTTTCCTCCCACATCTCAAAGACATTGATTGGTGTCTCTAGTTTGGCATTTTAGAAGTGATTGTAATTTAATTGCATAAATGTGTGTTGTATTGGACTGCAGTTCCATCATGAGTTGGTTAGTGCTGAAAAGGAAAGAAAAAAAAGAATACTTGTCAAGAGATTCCATTTTAGCATAGATATACCAGGACAAGTTGGATTTTGACAGACCTGTGTGATTTTGTTTCCAGTTTGAGCTCTGAGGTTTCTGTTATTTCATGTCTCTTTTCTTCTCACATATGGTTTATTTCCTAATAAATTTGATTTTATTGTATTAACCATGCTTACCCAAGTCCCCTAAATGTATGTGACATGGTGCCAGGTAGATCAGTCTTTCTCAACTATTGAGAGGTTATAGCATCAGAGCCACCACTCCGCCCAACGCAAGACGATCTACAATTAAAAAGATCTCACATACTATAGTGTGTGCCCTGGGGAACACAAAAAAGAACGGAAAATAATATCAGAGAAAACATATGGACATATGGAACAAAGCCTGCTAGTCATGACCATTTAAGAGGAATCAAAATATGCCTTTACAGCTAGCCAAGGATGGCGAGAGATATTCCTGAGAAACAAAAAAATCTGTAGGCTTAATCAAATTATATACTCAGAGTTGTCATCAACTCTGTTTTTTATATGTCAATTTAAAGTAAATGGTGTGAGCACAAGATCTACAGCAACTAAGACAGGGTTTTGGGAAGTCTGCCCTGGGAACACTAGGAACAAAACTAGAACCAGTAATTGATGGGACATTAGTCTCCCGTATCTTTGGGCACACATTGGCCCACAACTATTAGTACAGTAGGCCAAGTTAGAGTAGCTGGTCAATGTGAAGTAAAAACTGGAGTTTCAGGGGTGATTTAAATTTGTGTTTTTAAAAGATTTTTTTTTAACTTAGTTGCCCATGTATTCAATATGCGGACAACAGTACAGATTTCCATACTGGATTAGTCAAGGCCCAGGTTAACAACGGTCACCACAAGTACTGTTAGTCAATGGGGTGTTGGTGGAAATTGGGTTACTGTTGGCCGAAGAAGGAGAAGAGAGGCAAAGGGAGAAGAGAAATGTAAAGAAAGTGGAAATGAGGGTAGGACCTTTGAATGTAAGCTATGTGACTGGTAAGGGGAGAGTGTTAGATATAATGGAAAGTAGGAGTGTTGATATATTGTGTATGCAAGAGACCAGATGAAAGGGGATTAAAGCTAGGTGTATCAGAGGAGGGTTCGAATTGTTCTACCATGGTGTAGATAGGAGGAGAAATGGGGTAGGGATTATCCTGAAGGAACAGTATGTCAAGAGTGTTTTGGAGGTGAAAAGACTGTCGGACAGAGTGATGATTATGAAGCTGGAAATTTAAGGAAATTTATGAATGTTATTTGTGCATATGCCCTGCAAGTTGGGTGTGTAGTGGATGAGAAAGAAAATTTATGAAGTGAGTTAGAGGAAGTGGTGGAATGGTTTATAGGATGATGTTGGATATCAAGAAGAAGAGGAGAGTGACAACAGAATGAAGAATCAAATGGTGGAAGTTGAAAAGGCTAAGTTGAAATGGAAGACTACAAGGATGAGTTCAGGGAAGAGGCAAGATTGGCAGTGGGAGAAAGTGAAGAGTTACCAGAAAGGTGGGCAACAACTGCAGAAGTAGTAAGTGTGACAGCTAGAAGGGGGTTTGGTATAACATCTGGACAGCAGAAAGGGGATAATGTAACCTGTTGGTGTAATGGGGAATTATAGGAGAGTATACAGAGGGAGAGGTTGTCGAAGAAGAAGTGGAATAGTCAGAGAGATACAGAAAGTAGACAGGAGTACAAGTAGAAGAGGCATAAGGTGAAGAGAGAGGTGATGAAGGCAAAAGAAAAGTCATATGATGAGTTGTATGAGAGGTTGGACACTAAGAAGGGAGAAACTGATCTCTACCGGTTGGCTAGAAAGAGGGACTGAACTGGGAAGGACATGCAGCAGGTTAGGATGATAAAGGATAAAGATGAAAATATACTCACAAGTGAGGAGAGTGTGTTGAGCAGATGGAGAGCGATTTTGGACAGCTATGAATAGAATGAAGAATAGAAAGGCTGTTGGTCCAGATGATACACCAGTGGAAGCATGGTGGTGTTTAAGAGAGATGGCTTTGAAGTTTTTAAAATGACTGTTTAATACAATCTTGTAAAGTAAGAGGATACCTGAGAAGTGGAGAAGAAGTGTACTGGTGCCAATTTTTAAGAATAAAGGGGATATACAGAGCAGTAGTAACCACAGGGAGGTAAAATTGATGAGCTACAACATGAAGTTATGGGAAAGAGAAGTGGAAGCTAGGTTAAGAAGGGAGATGATGATTAGTGAACAGTATTATGGTTTCATGCCAAAAAAGAGTACCAGAGATGTGATGTTTGCTCTGAGGGTGTTGATAGAGAAGTATGGTGAAAGCCAGAAGGAGTTACATTATGTCTTTGTGGACGTAGATATGATAGGGTGCGTAGAGAGGGGTTCTGGTATTGTATGAGGAAGTTGGGAGTAGCAGAGAAGTTTGTAAAAGTGGTATAAGATATGTACGAGGGAAATGTGACACTGGTGAGGTCTGCAGTAGCATTTAAGTTAGAGGGGAGATTACATCATTTATCAGCCCTGAGCCCTTTATTATCTACAATGGTGATGGACAGGTTGACAGATGAGATTAAAGTAGAGTCCCCATACACTATGATGTTTGAAGTTGACATTGTGATCTGTAGCAAGAGCAGGGAGCAGTTCGAGGAGACCCTGAACAGGTGGAGATATGCTCTAGAAAGAAGAGGAATGAAGGTCAATAGGAAGAAGACAGAATACATACTTTATGTGTGAATCAGAGGAATGTCAGATGAGTGATGAGGATGCAGGGAGAAGAGTTGCAAAGGTGGAAGAATTTAAATACTTGGGAGTACAGAGTAACAGGGAGTGTTGAAGAGAATGCAGGCAGGTTGGAGGGTGTGGAAAAGAGTGCCATGAGTGATTTGTCACAGACACCTCTAGCAAGAGTGAAAAGTCTACAAGATGGTAATGAGACCAGCTATGTTATATGGGTTGGAGTTGGTAGCACTGACCAAAAAACAGGAGACAGAGCTGGAGGTGGCAAAGTTAAAGATTTTAAGATTTGCATTGGGTGTGGCAAGGATGGACAGGATTAGAAATGAGTACATTACAAGGTCAGTTCAGGTTGGATAGTTGGGAGACAAAGCTATAGAGGTGAAATTGTGTTGGTTTGGACATGTGCAGAGGAGAGATTCTGTGTATACTGGGAGAAGTATGTTAAGGATGGAGCTCCCATGAGAGAAGAAAAGAGGAAGGTCTAAGGGAAGGTTTATGGATGCGGTGAGAGAAGACATGAAGGTGGTTGGTGTAATGGTGAAAGATGCAGAGGACGAAAGGATATGGAAAAAGATGATCCACTGTGGTGACCCCTAATGGAAGGAGCCAAATAAAGAAGAAGTTGCCCATCTCTTTAATACCAAGTATTTTTCTGTATCATCTATTTTACAACTGCACTACACATTATCTGTGAAATTGCCAGAGATATTGATTATTTTACTGTAGTGAAATAAGCTACAAAAGAATGTCTACTGTTTCAGCCTAGGTTATGAAAGGTGATGCTGTGGGGAGACAAGAAACTCTGAGGTAAATTCTATGACTAAGGGAAAGAAATCACTTTGTTCCAAAGCATAACATTTAGATTGTCCATATAAGTTCACATTTGGTAAGGAAATCTTGAGATATCTTAAATGAATGTACTTAAAATCGCAAAATAAAAATATATCCATACATTAACTACTGTATATTCATCCATCCATCAATCAATCAATCAACATTTATTTATATAGCACATATTCATACAAAAAAATGTAGCTCAAAGTGCTTTACAAAATGAATAGAGAAATAGAAGACACAATAAAAAATAAACATAAGTCAACATTAATTAACATAGAATAAGAGTAAGGTCCGATGGCCAGGGTGGACAGAAAAACAAAAAAACTCCAAAGGCTGGAGAAAAAATAAAATCTGTAGGGGTTCCAGACCAAGAGACCGCCCAGTCCCCTCTGGGCAATCTACCTAACATTAGTCAAACAGTCCTCTTTGTATTTAGGGTTTTCATGGAAGGACCTGATGATGATGGTCACGTAGACTTCTGGCTTTCAGTCCATCAATGTTGGTGCATCATGATGCTTTGAGTAGATGGTGGTGGCAGGCCGCCACCACAAAGAAACCGGAAAAAGAAACAGAAGAGAGAGTAGGGGTTAGTATGGATTTTGGAGCCACTGTGAATAGTTATTATGAAGAATTGAACATACAGAGTATCAGTATTAAGTTAAAGTGAAGTTATAAAAAGGCCATCCATTATCCAACCCGCTATATCCTAACTACAGGGTCACGGGGGTCTGCTGGAGCCAATCCCAGCCAACACAGGGTGCAAGGCAGCAAACAAACCCTGGGCAGGGCGCCAGCCTACCACAAGGCATGCACACACACACACCAAGCACAATTTAGGATCGACGATGCACCTAATCTGTATGCCTTTGGACTGTGGTAGGAAACCGGAGTACCCAGAGGAAACCCACGCAAACACAGGGAGAACATGCAAACTCCAGGCAGGGAGATCCTGGGAAGCAAACCTGGGTCTCCTAATTGTGAGGAAGGAGCGCTACCCACTGCGCCACGTGCCTCCCCTCAAGTATATAAACATGAATAAATCAATAAACTTCCAAAAGTAACAGGAACTACTAAGAAGCTCCTTAGGGATTTGGAAAATGCAGAGGTGGTGCATAAGGTGGTGCTTAGAATAAATAGGCTGAAATCTAACAAAATGATCAGAATCATATAACATTTATCCTAGAGTTCTTAATGAGATTTATGTTGAACATACTGTATTTCTCAAAGATCACTAATCTCTAAAGACGTGAAAATATTATCCCATGATATATAAAAAGAGTGATTGGGTGGATCCAAATAATTATAGGCTGGTAAGCATGAAACATGTGTAAATTAAAGGAAATAGTTATTCAGGAAAATTACATGGCGAGAGCAGGTGTATAAGTGGCCAACAAGCATGGGTTTAGACTAAAAAGATTATATTTTTAGATATTTATCTAAAAAGAGAGGTGCATATAATATTATTTATCCTGACTTTAGAAATCTTCAGAAAAAGTATCATATGAAAGGTTAGTGATCAAACTAAAAGAAGCAGGAACTCAAGGTATAGTGTGTAGGTGGGTGCAAAATTGGCTTTAACATCAAGAAGCAAAGGAACCTTTCCGAATTAGCAGGTCAGGTTAGGATGGGGAGCATGTGGATGCACCCACCACATTATGAAAACCGGATCCTGGTTGGCAACCCCCGAGGCAGACACACAGTCCAGTCCCACCTTCCGTAAATGTTTGTCTATCTGCTGCAGCCAGATGATAAGTGGGCGTCTCCTTGGCCTGGTCCAGCCATTCGGGCAATCAACAATGACGGTCCTGTGAGCCGGATCACCTTTGGCGAATCATGCCACATGGCCATAGTGCCATAACTGACACTCCCTCATAATGCAGGTAATGTGCCTCATTTGGGGCTCCCTGAGTAACTGCTCATGCAACACAAAGTCAAACCAGCGGTACCCAAGGATTCTCAGAAGAGACGCAGTACCAAAGGAGTTCAGTCTTCATCTCAGGTCACTGGATAGCGTCCATGTCTCGCAACCATATAGCAAAACAGGAAGCACCAAGACTTTAAAGACTTGAACCTTCATCCTTTTGCACAGATATTGAGATCTCCTTTTTTTCCCCACTGTGTGCCTATTTTTTTTGTCTGTACCCTAATAAGCTCAGACGGTGGGCTACAACTCACCTTTTTACGGCGACTTTGATATGTGACTTCTTTTTTATTTTGGCACTGTGCAACTTTGTGAACCTGAGCTTTTGAGTTTCTCCGACACACTACGCCACTTGATCAACTTCCTTTAGTTGATTGTACCACTGTTTAAATCAACAAATAGTATGCTTTTCCTTTGCCTCCACTTGGTATTCGCTGAAATTCTTATATTTTCCCCCATGCTTTTCCCATTGTCTTTTCACAGAAGGCTGAGCTTAAGGGCGATTTATATTGATTTACATATTCAAAGAGGCGTAATTCTGGGAGGAGTTGGGGCGGGACAGAAGGCGCGTACACAAGCATTACTTTTCGCACTGACCGGGATTTATGGAGCGGAAGAACGTGGAAGTTGGAGTACGCACAGATTCCTGCATCTAGATTTTTCTGTGCGTAAGCACATTTCGGCTTTTGTGCTTACGTCATGTTATAGTGCGAATTCTACGCACAACGTTATGCATGAGGCCCCAGATTCTTTAGCCAGAGAGCAACCACTACACCCTAATCTGTGTTTGAAAGTTTTCAGGAGAGAAGACAGGTGTTTCAAGGTTTGTTATATGCTCTAATTACGTTGCTGGAGAGTGACAACATGTTGCATGTTGATTAGCACTTACAAGTAAAAAATTCACAGTACTCTGTAAATGTGCCAATAATAACTCTACAAACCTTTACTTAATGTGGTGGGTTGGCACCCTCTCCGGGATTTTTTCCTGCTTTGCGCCCTGTGTTGGCTGGGATTGGCTCCAGCAGGCCCCTGTGACCCTGTGTTAGGATTATAGCGGGTTGGGTAATGACTGACTGACTGACCTTACAATTCCAGTCTCATCATTGAAAGATAAAACCTATCTGAAAAGTTTCAGCTGGCCTGTTGTCATGGTCACAGTCAGAAACAGAGTTCATTTAGGCTTTCAAACATTACAAAATGTATTTTTGTGCAAAATAACCTACCCCTGTCTAAATATTTTAGGATTTTCTATGTCTCCAACAAAATACAGCATTTAAAGCATTTAATGAACCCGAAGTTCATTATTTATAATTTATTGAAGCGCCTTCAACACCATCCAACCTCTGCTCCTTAGAGACAAGCTGACAGATGGGAGTAGACTCACACCTGGTGGCATGGATTGTGGACTATCTTACAGACAGACCTCAATATGTGCGTCTTGGGAACTGCAGGTCTGACATTGTGTTCAGCAATACAGGGGTGCCGCAGGGGACTGTACTTTCTCTGGTCCTGTTCAATCTATATACATCAGACTTCCAATATGACTCAGAGTCCTGTCACGTGCAAAAGTTCGCTGATGACACTGCTATTGTGGGCTGCATCAGGAGTGGGCAGGAGGAGGAGTACAGGAACCTAATCAAAGACTTTGTTAAATGGTGCGACTCAAACCACTTACATCTTAACACCAGCAAAACCAAGGAACTGGTGGTGGATTTTAGGAGGCCCAGGCCCCTCATGGACCCTGTGATCATCAGAGGTGACTGTGTGCAGAGGGTGCAGACCTATAAATATCTGGGAGTGCAGCTGGATGACAAATTGGACTGGACTGTCAATACTGATGCTCTATGTAAGAAAGGTCAGAGCAGACTATACTTTTTGAGAAGGTTGGCATCCTTTAACATCTGCAGTAAGATGCTGCAGATGTTCTACCAGACGGTTGTGGCGAGTGCCCTCTTCTATTCGGTGGTGTGCTGGGGTGGCAGCATAAAGATGAAAGACGCCTCACGCCTGGACAAACTTGTTAAGAAGGCAGGCTCTATTGTAGGATTAAAGTTGGACAGTTTAACATCTGTGGCAGAGCGACGGGCATTAAGCAAACTCCTGTCAATCATGAAGAATCCACTGCATCCACTGAACAGTGTCATTTCCAGGCAGAGGAGTAGCTTTAGTGACAGACTTTTGTCACTGTCTTGCTCCACTGACAGACTAAGGAGATCGTTCCTCCCCCACACTATGCGACTCTTCTATTCCACCCGGGGGAGTAAATGCTAACATCATTTTTTTTTTTTACTATTTAATTTAATATTGTTTCTTTGTATCAGTATACTGCTGCTGGATTATGTGAATTTCCCCTTGGGATTAATAAAGTATCTATCTATCTATCTATCTATCTATCTATCTAAGTGAATAAATAATACATTTTTGATATTAATTATTTTCATTTATCTAAAATGCTCTGCGTGAAAAAGTAACTGCCATGTAGTCTTAGTAATGGGTGTGGTAGATAAAGGGTCTATTACCATACACAGAATGATGTGAATAAGGACAAAAATAATCAAAGGATGTCTCTATATTATAAACATGGTATAGGTACAAACAGATGAAGTAACAAAAGTCCAAAAAATGCACTGATGACTGTTCTGCCCCACATGTCGTTAGCTGTTATTTGTTGAACTGTGCTCCCTCTCCATCTTGTCATTTATTAACACACCAGTCAGTTACGCCCCACACTCACAGTGGTGCTATAAACGTCTATGAAACTCACATAAAGTACGTAGGTCCCACAATAAACATTTGAATACATTACACCACATGTGTCTTACGTAGGCACCCCTTTATCTCTAGTTTCGGTCATGTCCGACACGTATCTTCAGGGTATATAAACTCCTGGGTCTGGTTAGTTGTGGTACACAGCAATTTGAACCTCTGTCTACACACTTCTCTTTGACTTAATCCAACCATGGAAATCACTCAACTTGTGTCTTTTAAAGCTTTATTGTTTAATGTACACCTCGCTATATCACACTTCGACTTTCGCGGCTTCACTCCATCGCAGATTTTATATGTAAGCATATCTAAATATATATCATGGATTTTTTGCTGGTTCACGGATTTCTGCTGGTAATGGTTCTTTTAATTTATGGTACCTGCTTCCTCAGTTGGTTTGCCCAGTTGATTTCATACAAGGGATGCTATTGGCGGATGGCTGAGAAGCTACCCAATCAGAGCACGTATTACGTGTTAAATAAAACTCCTCAATGATATACAATATGCTTCGTGGGCGGTGCTTCGCATACTTAAAAACCCAAACAGCACATATTGATTTTTGATTGTTTGCTTTTCTTTGTCTCTCTCACTCTCTCTGATATTCACTGCTCTTGACGGAGGGTGTGTGAGCACACTGACCTAAAGGACACAGATGCTCAACTAAAAAATGCTGAAAGACTACCTTCACATTGCTCACTTTCTTGCAGCTGCTTTGTCCGGCAGTGCTTTGCATACTTAAAAGCCAGAACAGCCTTATTCATTTTTGATTGTTTGCTTTTCTCTCTCTCTGACATTCTCTGCTCCTGACGCGCACTCCTTTGAAGAGGAAGATATGTTTACATTCTTTTAATTGTGAGAAGGAACTGTCATCTCTGTCTTGTCATGGAGCACAGTTTAAACTTTTCAAAAAGAGAAAAATGTTTGTTTGCAGTGTTTTAAAGTCCCTGTCTCTCCAACCTCCTGTGTTTCTGTGCAAATCTGTGACCCAATCGTGTCAATATAAAAATAACAATATAAACATATGGTTTTTATTTCAAAGATTTTCACCTTTCGCGGGGGGTTCTGGAACAGGAACAAGTTGTCTATGCTCTAACTGTGAAAATATTTGATTTATAAATAAAGAATCCTACTTTGCGGAAATTCATTTATCGTGGTAGAGTCTGGAAATGATTAACCGCGATAAACGAGTGCCGACTGTATTGCTTTGTAAATCATTCTTTATTGTCTTTGTTTGTATACCTGTATACACCTGTATGTTTCTTTTGTGTATATTTCAGTTTACAATGAGGTACGTCCAGTAAAAGCCTTCAAGAAAGCTCACCCCTTGTTGTTTTATGTGGATGTGCCAAGTTGTTTAAGCTCTCTGCGGCCGTGTTGTATGGACAGCGCAGAGTGCGGCAGAAAAATTACACTCTAGGCCACCCTCAATTTAATTTTCAATCCCTTTTTAGCCGTTGGGGTGGCAAGATCACTTAGTTGGGTAAGCTTGCTTCATGGAGTTTCCACCACTGAAGAGGATCTGTTTCAGGAGCTTTGTCAGGGAAACTCAGGTAGGCCGTCAACTCGACTTTAATTTCTTCAGTATGCTGCTGCTGCATTATGTGATTTTCCCCTTGAGATTAATAAAGTATCTATCTATCTATCTATCTATCTATCTATCTATCTATCTATCTATCTATCTATCTATCTATCTATCTATCTATCTATCTATCTATCTGTTGTGTGAACCTGGCCCGGTCACAGACAGGCGGACATGTTGTTAAAACACCACCACACGTTTATTCTACAATATTTACAACAATTGGTCACAAAGACCCCAGTTCATTGGTCACTCAGACCCCAGTCAACCCAGAAGGCAGCTCCCACGTGATCTAGGGTGGGCTCAGACCCACATCCGGTCCCTCATTGCGTCCCGGCCGGGTCATGGCCCCTGGCATCCCTGACAGCTGATAGGGGCATCAGTTTTGTGACAACTCTTTACTTAATTATCTCCAACTCATCATTTCCAATCTAATTTACACAGAACTAAACATTCATCAAAGGAGCAATAACAGAAAGTTATCTGTATCTGAGTCACTGTATTTGCTATTTAGGTGCTGCAAGGTGGCATATTTGATGTGTATTGTGAGCTCTGTGTCTTGATCTTGTAACACCAGAATGCTGGTGTTAAAAAAAATAAACTGCAGCACTACTTTCAGGTGAAGTCATTCATTGCCTGATGGCTTTAGTGATGGACTGATTCCAAGACATCTAAGCCCTGCCAAGTAGGTAAAATCTGTCTCATTTTCTAATTGCAACCCAGGACCAGGACAATGACTTTCTCCTGCTCCAAAACACGTTGGATCAACATTTGTCTTGAGCCTCATTTGCCTGGGAACAGTGACATGATCTGATAAGTGGGGAGCCTGTGCTGAAGCTATCTTTCTATTTTTCTTCCAGCAGAAAGAAAAAGTGCCCACAATCTTCTTGCATATACCTATAGCTCTATCAAGCCATGGATCTTTTGTGGCATTTTTGTTTAAAAAAAGAAGAAATAATAATTAACAGTTCATCAACTTATGAAGCAAAATTCTACAATAATACATATTGTATTATGATTATTACCCAACAAAGCTACTAAGCTGATCAATAATTTAAATTTTACTAATGCATAAATACATTAGACCTACCACCTACTCCTCACAAACATTCAGTTATAAAAAAATAAAAACAATGTGTTTATTTGTTTGGAATGAAAAAAGCTTCCAAAATTATAATTTTAACAATGACATTGCATTTCCAATCTTTATCAATGTAATGAACTATTAAGCTTATATACTATAGGACTGAAACATGCAGGTACTCCACATGTCTGTTGTAATGGCATAAAAAGTAAGTTCCTCCCGCTGCTCAGCTCCTCTGTCTCATGTTTCATTCTACAGACACAGCAACACCTTCTCTGCGAGATATTTGAATCAATAGTGTGTATTGTTAATGGAACCATATCTTTTTACAACATAATATGCCACCACATATGTGATTTCTTTCCATTTGGGTAGTGATTTACCATATGGGATTATACGGTAAAATGATGCCACTAAGGTTAGCTGCCTTTTAACTGGTGCTTTGGGCTGAGTTCACTAGCTTCACTAATGCTACAGTTTTGTTGGTATTTTTTAACATTCCAGCCACTCCACTGGGAATTACTGTTTAAATAAATTTGTTGTACTACTACTTTTAGTGTTCATTGTCTTCCTGCAAACTTTGCATTAAACATGGGTGTGTTCAATAACAATATTCAAACAAATTCCACATGAAAAAAATCATATTACTGCCTTTCTTTACAATTAGCTAATCGGCTACTGATGAATTTATGCTTACTCCTACACAATCTAAACTTAAGAGCACACAACAATAGCCAAATGTGCACAAATTTGTGACGAGAAACTGCCCAGACCGTGAGCAAAAAAAACATTTTATGCAGGCAGAAATGAAAATATCTGCAAGATTGACATGTAAAGGCAAAGAAAAAAACTTTGGGGGTGATCTGCAACCATGCAGTGTTGTGCTCTGAACGCTTGAACTACGGTATAAACAGAGCAGGGTGTGTATTGTTTATATGTGACTACATCTGCTGCTGCATGCAGCCAAGTAAAAAAGGCTTGCTTCTTACTAGATTAACACACAAACCTCCTGGGAGTAACAAGAGCCAGAATGCACATGGCCATGTATGGTTCACATGATTTGTTAAATTTTTCCTGTATTGTCTGACTGCATATTAGTCCTACATTATAGATCAACTTTTCAAATATTTCATAATTTTCATAATTATTCCATAATTATTTAATTCACAATTTTATCATTAGAAAATCACTTTAACATACAAATTTTGATTAATCGATTAAGTTGTTAAAATCGACAAACACCACCTTTAACTAGAATTTGTTTTAAGCACCAATAATAATTTATTGTAGTTCCTAATCATTCTTTTATTGTACTGTGGATAAAATATTTTTATTTTTTTTTAATGTTTACCCTGTAGAACTGCTTCAGATCCATCTATAATACCTCAACAGGGTTTACATCTAACTTTAATCTGACCACGTGAAATCCCAAAATCATTTCTTTTGGCAAGCTGATTTGCTTATGTGTTTTGGATCATTACCATACTGTGTTTAACAACTACAGTTTGGCTTCAAGTTGTTGTGGATAATCTATACTAATAAAAGGTAAAGCCCTCACTCACTCACTCACTTCCCGTGTAGGTAGAAGGCTGAAATTTGGCAGGCTTATTCCTTACAGCTTACTTACAAAAGTTAAGCAGGTTTCATTTCGAAATTCTACATAACGGTCGATAACGGTCGACAACGTCCGCCATGTTGAACTTTCTTATTTATGGCCCCATATTCACGAAATTTGGTAGGCGGCTTCCCTGCCCTAACCGAAACCGATGTACTTACTTATTTCGATGGTATGATGCCACTGTCAGCGGTCATATTAAACTTTCCAACGTCACTAATTTTCCAATTTCCAGTGTAGGTAGAAGGCTGACCCCATCTTCATGAAATTTGGTAGGTGGCTTCCCTGCGCTAACCAAAACCAATGTACGTACTTATTTCGGTGGTATGACACCACTGTTGGCTGCCATATTGAATTTTTCAGCGTCACTATTTCTCCAACTTCCCGTGTAGGTAGAAGGCTGAAATTTGGCAGGCTTATTCCTTACAGCTTACTTACAAAAGATAAGGTTTCATTTCGAAATTCTACGTGTAACGGTCATAACGGTTAACAACGTTCGCCATGTTGAACTTTCTTATTCATGGCCCCATCTTCACATAATTTTGTAGGCGGCTTCCCTGCTCTAACCAAAACCAATGTATGTACTTATTTTGGTGGTATGACGCCACTGTCAGCCGCCATATTGAACTTTCCAACATCACTAATTCTCCAACTTCCCTTGTAGGTAGAAAGCTGAAATTTGGCATTTATTTCGGTGGTATGATGCCACTGTCGGCCACCATATTGAACTTTTTAACGGTCTTTGTTACTTATGGGCCCATCTTCAAGAAATTTGGTACGCGGGTTTCCAACGCTAACTGAATCCTACTTATGTACATATATATGTCCATAGCCTGCAGCTCGGTCACCATGTGAGGCGGCGTTGGGTCCCCCATCCCAACGCCTCCCACGTTGTTGGCTGCCTGCCTATATAAGGCCGTCCATCGCTCCGGTCTCTACATTCCCTTCCTTGCTTCGCCACAGGATTCACGTCTCCCTGCTGATAACTACAGCCTTTTTATTTAATCCACAGCCTCTCTGCTGTTTTATTGTTCATTTATTACGATTATAGTTATTGTGTAGGTATTTTAGACTTACTTTACATTGTTCAGGTACCCATTTCCTTTATCCATTCCAACCGTACCCCCATTAACATGTCTATCGAGGTGATCACCATCGATCAAAGAACTGTCACTTACCAAGTGGTTTCCATGCCCGGAGATGTCACCTACCTTTTCCATTCTCTTTGTTACATATTGCACGGCCATATCAGGCTCACTCTTGATATCCGGAGGAACATTGTGTCTTATGTATTCAATGACTGGAACAGGTTCAAGGTGTGGACTGATGACGGTACAGGAGATAATTATATTTACACAGGAGCATTATAAGATGCTTGTGAGTTGATGGCTGCCGCTGAATTGTTCGGTTGTCACTTTCAAGTGTACCGAAATGTCCAAATATTTTACACCTTTGGAGAACCGCCAATGCCTCTTAAACATCTTAGATTGACAGGTGACGATTTGAGTAGTGGACACTTTGATGTTTATGAATGTTTAAACTCTCAAAAGCTGGATGTGAAGTTATCGATGAAACCGGTTATATACTTACAACGCTTGACAGATGCCGAATGTCTCTTCAACACAAGTCCTACAAATACAGTCGTAATTGAAACAAACCATGAAACTCAAACTGATTATGACAGCAGTAATCCAAGCTGTGAGATTTGAAACAAGATTACTGTTCACATAGCCAACTGTACGTTGCATGCTCAAGAGTAAGCTCAGCGAACAGCTTGGTCATATTACAACCGGAGGGCCGAACTCACAATGTGGTATGCAAAGAGATCCTTAACAAATAATTATTGGTATATTTTCCCTCAGTTTAAAAAGGTTTAATTTTCTTCTTAATAAAAATTTTAAGGCAGTACTTCGCCACTGCGAAGCGCGGGTATTTTGCTAGTCATTTGATATCCATCCATCCATTATCCAACCCACTTTATCCTAACTACAGGGTCACAGGGGTCTGCTGGAGCCAATCCTAGCCATCACAGGGCGCAAGGCAGGAAACAAACCCCGGGCAGGGCGCCAATCCACCTCAGGGCGCTCACACACACACATCAAGCACACAGTAGGGATAATTTAGGATCGCCAATGCACCTAACCTGCATGTCCTTGGACTGTGGGAGGAAACTGGAATACCCGGAGAAAACCCACGCAGAACATGCAAACTCCACTCCACCCGGGAGGTGAACCCTGGTCTCCTAACTTCAAGGCAGCAGCGCTACCCACTGCGCCACCATGCCACCCTATCATTTGATATACTGTTACAATATCATGTGGACTGTACGAAGTGTCACAGAGCCCCACACTCCAAACACAACTACACCAGCATAGTCCTGGGTTAAAATAAAATATTTTATTGTACAGAAAATACTTTTTATATTTTTTTTCCAACAATTCTCCTCCTTGTTCTTCCACGTCTCTCATACTTTTTTTCTTTATAATGCTCTACTTAATTGAGCCTGACTCCACTCCTGATTCTGACTCACCTGGGACCTCATGTATAACGGCGTGTGTAGAACTGACATTATAACATAGCGTAAGCACAAAAGCGGAAATGTTTGTACGCACAAAAAAATCCAGAGGCATAAGTCTGTGCGAACGCCAACTTCCACATTCTTTCACTACATAAATCCCAGTCAGCTTGAAAAGTAACACATGTGCACGCGCTTGCTGTCCCGCCCCAACTCCTCCCAGAATTATGCCTCCTTGAATATGCAAATCAATATAAATAACCCTTAAGCTCAACCTTCTGTGAAAAGACAATGGCAAAAGCACAAGGGAAAATAGAAGAATTTCAGTGAATACCAAGTGGAGGCAAAGGAAAAACATACTATTTGTTGGTTTAAACAGTGGTATAAACAACAGAAGGAAGTTGATCGAGTGATATAGCCTGTAGGAGAAACATGAAAGCTCAAATTTACAAAGTCACACAGTACCGGAAATAAAAAAGAAGTTGTCACAAGTCGCCGTGAAAAGGCAAGTCGTAGCCTACCGTCTCAGTGTCATATGAAAGCTTATTAGGTACAGAGAAAAAAAAGGCACACAGTGGGGGAAAAAACATGAAATTTCCACTTTAATCACATAGTTTATTTTGTCATTAAAGTAGAACATCATAAACTTAATCTTTAAATCATTAAATTTACTAGTTTCTCAAATCCCATCGTAACTAAAGTAGCACATTAAATGCTTTGTTTTCTATTTGATTTTCTATGTGCTCTATTTGTGTGAATCACTACGTGCTTCCGGGCTTTCTCTTTTTCCGACAGGATACAGAATCCATTACATTTGTAATATTACAGCTCTCTGAACAATTAAAATACTGAGATGTATACGTGATATAATTTTCATGATGATAGGAGTTAAAGCATGTTATAAAACATAGGAACACGGTGGTGCAGTGACTGTTCGTGCCTCACGCAAGATGCTTGTTACGCTGTGCACAACTTTCGATGAAATAATTTATTGCAACAGTACTGTCTCTTTCCAACATACTAACCTCCAAGTCCCGTCCTTAGTTTTCTTTCTCCAAATACCCAATCGCCACACAGCTCTGTAATAGAAGTTAAGCCATCTGTAAGCTTAGAACGCAGATTCTTCAAAACTTTTAAGGAACATTGAAATATCTTTGTAGTACATATTAAATTATTCTATCCATCCAGTGTCGTGTCAGTCCCAGCAAGAATACAACACGAGGCAGGAACAATCCATGAAGGGAGCGCCAGCTCCTTGCTAGCGCTGCGACACCATGTCCTCACATGTTTATTTATTAACAATATATTATTATAAATTATAAATAATTATTTAAATGAAGTTAAAGTTTTATCTGTATAATATAATAAACATATTTTGTTGCATTTCATCTTAAAAATGATGTCATCATCATAATGTAGATTCCGGAATATAAGCCGAGAATTTCATCCTAGATTTCTGGCTTGGAGTTTGGGGGTCAGCTTATACAACGAATATCCTTTCAGATTCAAGATTTCCAGCGCTATGCCGGTTTTGCCGATGAATACGGAAGTAATTAATGATGAAATCACAGCACCATCTTTCAGATGAAGAAGTAACTTTGCATGCCGGTACTTTAAATTAAATAAAGAATTTATTCAAAAAAGTGTTTTAGTTGTTGATTTTATTAATAAAATTTATAATAAATTATCGGGAAGTTTAAAATAAAAATTTTTGTTTTGATTTACGACCAACATCTTGCGTTATGACCCAAATGCGGTCATGTGTATCCGCTTGCACAATTGTAAACAAACAAGAGTGTTAGTAAGTATCAGTCGGATCCCAGATACATGTGTTTGTGGATGTAATTTCGGTCATTGCAGTGATTTACCTATATATATAATTCACTAAGACCATGCAAGCAAGACACATAATTGCTAAGGAAGGAAGAGAAGGTAAAGAAAGTGATCACAATCGAAACGAAGATGGAAATTGTGTGGAAATATGAGAGTGCTGTTCGTGTGAGCGATCTCGCTAATATGTACAGCATGTCGAAATCCACCATCTCGACAATTTTACAAAGAAAAGATTTGCATAAGGACGCTCCTTCTAAACAATTACCACCTTCCGTTTCATTCTCCTCCTCCCTTCCTGCAGCCCAAAGATGTCAAATTAAATGGTGAGTACAGTATGAAATTGTTGTTTCTAGAATAGAATAGAATGCCTTTTATTGTCATTATACACATGTACAATGAGATTTAAAGCAGCTCCTTCAGTGCAGACATATGTGTAGAACACAACAAGTAAATAAACAAAAACAAATGGTGCAAAAAGATGCAAAGAAGTTGCAAAAAAAAAGTTCTGTATAGGGCTTGTATGGTTGTTTTTTTAGCCTTAGCATAACGCCGGATCTGCGGCCCCACTTCTGCTTTCTTTTCGTCCTCGGTCTGCGTCGTCTTCTAGACCCGACAACAATCCTCAGAGAGCCCGCTGGTCTCGCTATGTTGTCTGGGAGAGCTCCATCAGAAAAATCAGTGTACACAGGGAATTCATGTCTTTGGGAGGACGTCTGCCACAGTCTTTCTGTTATAAAAGCCTTTTGGCTGAGAAAGTTATCATTATCCATCCCAGCCAGGATATCAGCCTGACCTTGCCTTCTTTGACAATCACTATTATAATTCAGTGATGGGATGAGGTTCTTTGATTTCTCTATATAATCATATAATTTATTTTGGCCCAAATGTTCAATCTCTTACTCGCTGATTTGAAGAGCATTGCAATAGAACTGTTGAAGATTGTTTATCAGTTTTGCTCAGCAGCATTGCTTATTTTACTTTGAAGCAAAGGTGTTGATCCTGCTCTTCTGCAGTCAGTACATTTTTATTTGGCAAGTTTCATCCTAAAATGCAGACCTTCACCAAGATGAGGGAGGCATTCAGACTTTTAGATTATACTATAGGATTGTTTCAGATTTCATAGACAGAAATGGCTAACATTTTGTTTACTCAGTTTCTGCCATATTTCTCTCACTGTGACTCTGTGGAGTCCATTCAATTTAAACATGGATTGAGAGAGGCTTCCAGACTTATACACATATTTTTCTAGAGGCTGTCAGGGATTTCTTTGATTATGGCATTATGTATCTCGTGAACCTGCATACTTACTGCTAACCTTTTATAGTAAGGTGGCACAGATTTATAGTTGGTAGTACTGACCTAAGTCAGGCCAGGTTGGTAAAGACAGTAATAAATAGCCAGTCCTAACTGAGTTTACTTTCAGAATACTCTGTATTCTGGTAGAGCACACTAAATAACTCAAGCAAATTTATTACGAAAAATATGCACTGATATATATAATCATGTCGAACAAAGATTTTTTTCATGACTTTATCAACACTGTCTAAATTTTTCATTGCTTTGAAATGAATTTAAAGAGTAAAATACTGTACAGGAAAAAAACAACAACAGTGAAAGGATGTTTACAAAAGGCACATGAACTAGAGTTTTTCATTTTGAAAAAAACAAAAAGGTTTTCTTAGGTTTTGTATTTAAGACAGAGGGTGGGCTGTGTGACAGATGTATCTCTCTACAATTGTCCACAAGCAGTTTGTTATAATAACTGTAGTAAGTGCAATGAATTTGCTTTAGAATTTAATATCCTAGACAGACCAACGCATATAAAGCTTTTTGAGTCTGCAATTTATGTTAACTATTAACGTCAGTATACTGCTTTTCTTTTTTCTTGAGAGAGAGAGAGAGAGAGGTTAGGGCCACTTGGTTGGGGGGTCAATTCAAAAACATTCATTAGTGACCCTCTCTATTCTTCTTCTATCATGCATGTGAACAAGAGATTTGTAACTTAGGAGCACAGAGAAGTATTTGCTTACATTATTTGCATTAAAGTCTCAGAATTCTACTGTCTACTCCATTATCTCCATGAACGGCTGTTGATCTGATTGGCAGTGGTGAAGAATAATCCAGACGATGGACACACAATATTGTATTCTTCTATTCAAGAGATATTTGCTGTTTTTTTACAGGTGAAAAAGAACCACCAAAGAGAGGAGATGGATACAAATATACATCTGAAGTGTCACCAAATATCTAGGCACCTTCATTACTCCACATAATTTTTGAAGGAGAACAAAATAAGCTGCGTGATCAAATACAAATACAGTATTTTATTCTTTATCTGGACATTTGCTTCTTGCTTGCAATAACTATTATTAGACATTTCACTGTAGTCAGTATATCATTTCATTTATTGTGTCTTACTAGAATTACTTTTTTGAATTATGCTGCCTACTCATAGATATCTGCAGATAATTTTACCAAACTATAAATCCAAAGTATCATATAAATGTTATGCAATTGAACATTACTTTTTATTACCATCATATATTGTTATATACTGCTTTTTGAGAACTCAAGGGCATTTTATACTCTGAGGAACAAAGGAACAATAGAAAAAGTACTTAAATGTTAATAAATAATATCAGTTAAATATGGCTGATGTGGTGTAGCAAGCTTGTACATTAACACAGCCAGCTTCTTTTAATATCACTGCTTTACACCTATTGAACTTAGTTGATCTAATTTAATTTATTTAAAAGCTGGAGCTAGTTTCTTGTTAAATTAAATTAATAGATGGGACATACAGTAACTGTTGTGGCCTAGGAGGCATGTTTGAGACCCTTTAAAATGAATATATATTGTAAAGAGAAATGTACATATTACATTGTGTTCTGCAGAGTTGCACCTAAACCAACCTTTCTTGAAGTGTTGACTGTGTAAACACGTCTTTAGCAGTTGTTTTCAAAAGGAAAGTTCTGAATTCTTTTCTTTTAGCTTGTATATGAAACAAGACTACTGGCAAAGTGGCAGTATTGAATCAATGCAATACTCATATCGGACTGCATGACAATAGGAATACTTCATGATGTGCTTCAGGACATCAGTTTTATTTACAGTATTTTTTCTGCCTCACTCCTGTGGAAGACGAATGTTCTCTTCGTTTCCTTGTACTAATTCATGTCTGAGAAGTAAGCTTTACGAAACCATGTAAAAGCATGCTTTGTTTTAGCAAACAGAAAAATATTTGTGCAAAGGACTCAAGGTCTAAGCATTCCACACATGAGTCTGCCTTATCACGTTTTCCCTTAGCTTACATCTGAACGCCATAACAAAAGTGGCCAAGAAATCAAGTTGCATAAGGGGCGTTGAAGGGGCTCAAGGATTGTGTATAATAAACATGTTGACTGTTACATTTCATAATGATATTAAATCACGCATTCTAGGGGTATAAAAACTTGTCTCTCCCAACAGACCGGGTTCAGAAGAGCCCTGACGTTGTCATGTATATTTGATTGTCTGCTTTTCTGAAACTCTTCTCACTGTGACTTTGCAAAATAAAGCTGCTTTCAAATGTTTATTATGGGACCTACATGCTTTACATGATTTTCATAGACTTTTATAGTACCACTGTGAGTGTGGGACGTGACTGACTGGTGTGTTAATAAATGACAAGATGAAGGGGGAGCACAGTTCAACAAATAACAGTCTCAACTAACAAGATGCGGGGCAGAACAGTATTTGTAGTGATTCCTTGCTGCTCAAGGACACTTTGATCAAAATCACAGTTTGTTTACCATCTGAGTGGGGTTTGCATTTTTGTGTGACTTTTTCTTGGAGTACGTTGAATTGATGACTGACTATAAAATTGCAATGAGCACATTTGTGGAGAGACATATCCCTTCAGATTGGAGAAGCATCCACTTGCAGAGCCACAGCACCATACGTCACCGCAGTTTTAGACCCGCAGCTACAGACACGATAGTGACGTCTCTGTCGTTTCAGGACTGACTTCATAAAATTACTTTTGGAAGATTTCGGCAGGTCTCAGCAAAGCCCGGAAAGTAACATCAGGTCAAGGACCCGTTCAGAAATTAAGCAATAAAAACAAGAAGGATAAAAGGTACATCAGACCAAATATAACGCATTATTGTGAAGTTCAGAGGGTTTCTGCCATCACGTTGTGTCATACATCAAACTAAACAATACGGATCATTTCTGTGAAATATTAATATTAACATTTACATTGTGTTTGGGTCTGTGGGAACCATTTAACATGCCTAAAATAATCAAGATCTATGTTAATTGAAAATAGTTTTTCGTTTACATTCATGAATTGAAATATACAATATAATTACAATGTTTGCACCACGTTAGAGTTTAGTAAAACGTTTATAATAAGTGATTGTGTTTTTTTATAATGCACTAGGCATGTGTGCAATATTGTACTAAACCAATTTGGAATTAACATTTAAGCCAATCTAACATTTTTAAACATGTATGTGAAGAAAACAGCAATACATATTCTACACTGAATTATGCTATATATTAAATGCATCATATAGAACTTCTCTAGTTTTTGCCACTTATTATAATAAACGATGGACAATCAAAAGAAAAATATTAAAAATACTATTTAGAACACAATTTATTTATATAGCACCCTTCCTATACCCAAAATTCAGAAAGAACAACAGGACCTATATAACATTGGCTGCAAATAATATCTCACTAAATAAAGATAAATACAGGATATACAAAATATTCAAATAGAATAAAAGACAATAATTCAGACTAAAATACAACATAAAAATCTTGAACAAATAACATAAATTGTGATAAAAATGCAAACCCTGAGTACCTGGACAGATAAAGGGGGTAAACTGAAAGAAGGGGCCGAATGTCAGGTCTGTTTAATGTTTTTGTAAACAAATGAGTTAAAAACAAATGAATGGAGTCAGCTGATCTCATTAATTTAGGGAGGTCATTCCACAGTCAGGGCGCTATAAGCAGCTGAAGGCCCTGCTGTTACCCACAGAGTGCAGGTTAGTGTGGGCACAGAATGAGAGGACCTTAGTGGGCACTTCGATAACAGAATTTGATATTCAATCCTGTAAGACACAGGGAGCTGTGAAGGTGCAGCAGGATGGCTGGGATGTGCTCGCTGTTGGTGGTTCGTATCAGGACTTGCAGTTGAGTTTTGAATCAGCTGGAGCTGTGATATAAGATTATATTATTATAAAATTAAGATAACTTAATTATTATATTATAAATTAAGGCATGAGGGTTGCCCTGGACATGACATAAGTTACATATGGTCTAACAATGGGTCCAAGGATTTCATCCTAATACCTAATGGCAATCAAGTTGCCGTTGTCTAGCCTGTAGAGGTCTGTGCATCCCTCCATGGATATGCCTCCCCAGTCTGACCATCACTGACCCACCACCAAACCTGTCATGCTGAACAATGTTACAGGCAGCATAACGTTCTCCACTGCTTCTCCAGACCCTTTCACGTCTGTCACATGTGTTCAGGATGAACCTGCTCTCATCTGTGAAAAGCACAGGGCACCAGTGGTGGACCTACCAATCCTGGTATTCTACGGCAAATGCCAGTTGAGCTCCACGGTGCCCACTAGAGGATCTCGTGCCCTCAGGCCACCCTCATGAAGTCTGTTTCTGATTGTTTGCTCAGAGACATTCACACCAGTGGCCTGCCTGCTGGAGATCATTTTGCATGCTCTGGCAGTGCTCATCCTGTTCCTTCAGTCGGGCTGATGGGTTAAGGACCTTCTACGAGGGGCCCTGTCCAGCTCTCCTAGATGCCTGTATCCTGGAATCTCCTCAGTGCCCTTGAGACTGTGCTGGGAGACACAGCAAACCTTCTGGCATGGCACATATTGATGTGTCTGCCATTCTGGAGAAGTTGGACTACCTGTGTCAGCTCAGTAGGGTCCAGGTATGGCCTCATGCTACCAGTAGTGACACCGACTGAAGCCAAATGCAAAACGAGTGACAAAACAGATGAGGAGGGAAAAATGTCAGTGGCCTCCCTCCACCTGTGAAACCATTCATTCCTTTTTTGGGGGTCGTCTTATTGTTGCCCCCACCTCTCCAGTGCACCTAAGCAGCTGAAACTGATGAACAAGTCCCTCTGCTACTTCACTGACCAGACCAATAGCTCACAAGTTTCATTGACTTGATTATATACTTGGATTAAAAAGGGTTTCTTTAATTTTTTCAGCAGTATATTTTAATGTAATATTGTGGTTTTATAAGTCACTACATAAATTACTGAAATACACTCAATGATAGTTTTAGATAGTCCCGCACTTCAGTCCTTCACAAATGCAGCAGCTTATGTCCTGTCCAGGGTAATCCTCTTGCCTTAATTTCTCACAGGAGTTCCTCCATCTGACTTCCCCTTGTTAATGAAATGACATCCTCTGTTGTTCTGTATCTATATGCTACCGCTTGAGCAAGTTATTATGTCCCTGCTTTTATCACATCCTGCATTGTCACTACTGGCAGGTGCCCCTTCTAATCTTATATCACAGCTCCAGCTGATTCAAAACTCAACTGCAACAGTCCTGACACGGACCACCAACAGCGACCACATCCCAGCCATCCTGCTGCACGTTCACAGATACCTGTGTCTTACAGGGCTGAATATGAAATTCTGGTATTGACCTGCCCACTAAGGTCCTCTCATTCTGTGCCCCCCACTAACCTGCACTCTGTGGGTGACAGCAGGGTTTTGAGCTGTATATAGTGCCCTGACTGTGGACTGACCTCCTAAAATTAATGACATCACAATTTATGCTATTTGTTCAAGATTTGTTTGTAGTATTATATGTTGTATTTTAGTCTGAATTATTGTCTTTTATTCTATTTGAATGTTTTGTATATCCTGTATTTATCTTTATTTAGTGAGATATTATTTGTAGCCAATGTTATATAGGTCCTGTTGTTCTTTCTGAATTCTGGGCAGGGTGCTATACAAATAAATTGTGTTCTTATTAGTATTTTTCTTTTTTTTTCTTTTGATGGCCCATCGTTTATAATAATAAGTGACAAAAACTAGAGCAGTTCTATATAATGTAATTAATATACAGTGGTACCTTGGTATACGTCTGCTTTGGAATAAGTCCAACTTGGTATACGTCCTGTTTGAACGTGAAAAATTTTGCTTGGTATACGACCTTTGTTTGGAATACGACTCGCGTGCTAGCCTTGTTTACCTCTCTCGAGACAAAGCCACGAATGCCCACGAGCGTTAGTGCGCCAGTTGCTAGCATTCAGTGAACAACCCGCACTATAACTCTCTGTGAACTTTCACGTGTGTGGTATAGCGGGTCCACAGCTCCTGTCAAAGTCCACCTTTAAAATAAATAATCACCGCGCTCGCAGCTTGGTGAGGGGGCATGGTGGTTATGTGGCTGAAGGTTGTCAGGACGATTCGCAATGTGGGCGTTTTTCACCAAAGTGCACTTGTGAGGGACCGTCCGCATTCATGATTGTTCCTGGGGCTGCTTATCTTGATAAATAGAAGCGCGAGTAGGCTAAAAGGGGAGGAAAAAGAAAGAACGGATGGGAGGTTGAGTGAGTGAGTGAGAGAGAGAGAGAGAGAGAGAGCGAGCGAGCGAAGTAGCCGAAGTAGGCAGAGTTAACGTCAGCTGCAAGCAGGCACTGGGCTTCATCTTGTTTTTTTTGTTTTTTTTTTTTTTTAAAGAATGCTTCCTGCTCTATTTTAACTTTGTTGTTTTTAAGAAGATTTTTTTCTATTGTTTTTAACCTCCACGTTTCACTTCTGATTTTATGGATTATTTATTGGAACTATGGAGACGAAGGTGACGCCACTTCCGGGTCTGTAACTGCGGGTCTACAACTGCGGGTCTAGAACTGCGGTGACGTATGGTGCTGTGGCTCTGTTCAGAATTACTTTACTTTTAACATGTACAGTAGTGCTTCTTGAATGTGCTCTGGCTTCCCACAAATTTGAACTAAGCTGGTTTTAAGAAGAATAGATGGACATTTGTTTTGATTTTCAGCAGCATCAGGTGAGATGTACTTACACCCACCACAACACTTTTTAAATTGAAGTCAACCACTTTTACTATGTGTCATGAAAATAAATGATCTTCAATATTTTTCCAAATATGAACTTGTTTGATATGCCATAATTCTTTCTTATTTTTTCCCTCAGCAATACATACATTTTTGCTATATTCAAAATACGAGTAACTTGGTTTACGAGTGTTTTGCAAGACGAGCAAAATTTTTTAATAAATTTTGACTTGATAAACGAGCGATGTCTTGCAATACGAGCAGTATAGATACGCTTTGTCTGTTGAGCGTCATGTGATCACAACTGAGCTGATGGTTCTTCTCTCTCATGCGCACGCGTCTCTCTCTCTCTCCTTATCTCTCTTGCCCGTGCATGTCTCTCTCTCCTTATCTCTTTCGCTTGCTCGCACTCGCCTCTCTCTCTTTCTCCTTATCTCTCTTGCTTGCGCGCAGCGCGTCTCTCTCTCTCTCTCTCTTCTCTTGAGGGCAATTGTCTCCTGTTCTCCATCTGAGTCTGTCTGCCTCACTCATATAGTCAACATCGTACGAGCGTATACTGTTTACTACAGCATTGTGATTGTGTGTGTGTGTGTGTGCACGCACACGTGTGTGCTGTGAAGTGCAAGTCCCCATCTTGCACCCCAAAACACGAAGCTGAGTCTCAGTACTTTAACAACACCAGCTGCCTTCAGCTTGAAACAGCAACAGCGCTGTTATTTATTGTAGCGGGATCTTTATAATGTTCCTTGTATCATCCATTGACGGCAGGCGCTTATAGCATGTCTGTGATCTTTTTGGACGCTTTATACGGCGAACTGCTACAGCGCTGGGAGACTGCCATTGCTTTGGGACACTCTTCCGCGTGTCGTCCCCTTGGGTGGAATCCCTCATGAGTTTAGAAACTCACTCACACCAGCCATGATTCTTTTTAAAGTTAAAGTGCAGGTTAATTTGTTTTATGTATTTTTACTTTATATTTTGTATTAATCATTTTTATATGAATAATTTTGGGTTGTGGAACGAATCATCTGAGTTTCCATTATTTCTTATGGGGAAATTCGCTTTGATATACGAGTGCTTTGGATTGCGAACACGTTTCCGGAACGAATTATGCTCGCAAACCGAGGTTCCACTGTATATGAAATCTGACTGTCCTACTTCACTCCATTACCCAGGTAATAAATATTATATTATGTACCATGTGACTAAAAATTATGATCTCACAGCTGTAAGTTATGACTTAAAAGCAAATACATTGTACAATGGACTATATTAGGCAACACTACATACCAAATAGTTCAACTTGTAGGAGTACATACCCCAAGTCATTCAAGTATAATACAGAACTCTGTAACCAACCAATATGAAAAATGTAGAACCCTTCATAAATGCTTGGTTGTGAGAAAAAATAAAATTTAAAAAAATGCATTAATATATATGGCATTAAAAAATGTATATACAGAAAATGTTAAAAGTCTATGCACGCTTATGGGAATATTTTTTGTTGATGTAATGGATGCAGTCAAGACAAATAATTTATTCTTAACTTAAGAGTGTGTAACTGCATTTAGATGCAACCAATGACATTATGAGTCATGTACAAAAGTAATAATAATACATTTTATTTATGTAACACCTTCCTCAAGCCCAAAGTCACTACACATAACATTAATAAGATGACAATAAATCACAGGACCAGCAATAAGGTAATGTAATAACAGGATAAAAATGAAGATAACAAAACATATGAAAATAAACAAACCAGAAAATATAGGACAAGAAGACTAAAAAGTAATCTCCATCAATGTGACAAGTTTTAATTCTAATCAACTGTTAAAAAAATGTGTTGCTTCATCAGATTTCTTTGACTTTTTTGCTGGTGGCTTGTTAGCTAAAGATAAATTTAAAATAATTGTCTTTAGGAACACAATTACCAAATCAAAGCACAAAGTATCATACTTTCAGGAGAGTCTGTTTTTTGATGAGTAATTTTCATGGTTCATTTAAGAGTGTAAGGGGAAACAATCTACATGTCTTGAGTCTCCAGATTTCTCCATTAAGTAATATGTTGTCCTTGCATTGCAGATTTGTTCACTTCTTATACATAATTTTCAGACAAAAGACTGCACGAACCTGACTGTGGGTACCATGTTTAACAACTGTGTCACAGTACATAGAGAAACTGTACTCCTCTCTTTACGTTTGCCATTGCAAAAGTTATCTTCTACATACAGTTATTATTTTAATTTAATTATTCCTGCCTTGTGCCCTGTGTTTCCTGGGATTGGCTCCAGCAGACCCCCGTGACCCTGTGTTCGGATTCAGCGGGTTGGAAAATGGATGGATGGATGGTTAGAACACTAGTAAAAACACAGTAGCACATTTTTGTCCCCAGATAAATGATTTAGGAAAACATATTGTATACTAAAACCTCAGAATTCAACCACTAAAAACACGTTACTATTTCCCAGTGAATAATGATATGAATACTTTAATTATCTGCCAATCCACTTACCTTAACCAGCTTCTTACTTATATTCCTACCCAAATCATTTATATATATTAAAAATAGCAGTGGCCCTAGCACTGACATCTGTGGAAGACCCTTCTTAACATCATACAATTCTGATTCGGTCCCACACACCATAACCAATTGGCTTCCTGTGTCCGAGACAATCTTGCACCCATCTACAAACACCACCCTGAAATCCCACTTATTTTAGTTTGATGCCCAGCCTTTTCATTTGACACCTTATCAGATGCACTCTGAATTCCAAGATAAATAATATATGCTTCACTTTGATCATACCCTTTTGTTGCTTTTTCAAATTTACATGCCCTCATGTGTTTATATGCCCTACAATTCACATTGCAGTTATTAGTATTATACGCTTTATAGAGCTTTTTTTTTCTTTGCAGCTTCTTTTTTTAACTCTTTATTAACACATTGCAGACTTTTTAAAATTTCCTCCTAATTCCAAATTTAGGTATGTACCTGTCCTGCATTACATGTAAAACATTTTTAAACCTGTTCCACAGCTCCTTGACTGTTTCCACACTTAAAAGTGTATCCCAGTCTATCCTCTTTACACTTTGCCACAAACTAAATTTAACAGTTTTAATTATTACATCTGCATTCTTGTAAAACACTGAAAATTGTATTATATTATGCTCACTTGACCCTATGGTTTCAATCACTGCCACACCCTCAATTCTATCCTGATTATTACAAAATACTAAATCTAGACAGGCTTCATCCCGGGTAGGTACTTATACTGCATTAAAAAACAGTCACTAGTTTTTTCTAAAAACTCCTGTTCTTATACTCCGCAATTTGCAAGGTTAAACCAGTTAATACTTACAGTGGTGTGAAAAACTATTTGCCCCCTTCCTGATTTCTTATTCTTTTGCATGTTTGTCACACAAAATGTTTCTGATCATCAAACACATTTAACCATTAGTCAAATATAACACAAGTAAACACAAAATGCAGTTTTTAAATGATGGTTTTTATTATTTAGGGAGAAAAAAAATCCAAACCTACATGGCCCTGTGTGAAAAAGTAATAGTAATTGCCCCCTGAACCTAATAACTGGTTGGGCCACCCTTAGCAGCAATAACTTGCAACGAGTCTTTTACAGTGCTCTGGAGGAATTTTGGCCCACTCATCTTTGCAGAATTGTTGTAATTCAGCTTTACTTGAGGGTTTTCTAGCATGAACCGCCTTTTTAAGGTCATGCCATAGCATCTCAATTGGATTCAGTTCAGGACTTTGACTAGGCCACTCCAAAGTCTTCATTTTGTTTTTCTTCAGCCATTCAGAGGTGGATTTGCTGGTGTGTTTTGGGTCATTGTCCTGTTGCAGCACTCAAGATCGTTTCAGCTTGAGTTGACGAACAGATGGCCGGATATTCTCCTTCAGGATTTTTTGGTAGACAGTAGAATTCATGGTTCCATCTATCACAGCAAGCCTTCCAGGTCCTGAAGCAGCAAAACAACCCCAGACCATCACACTACCACCACCATATTTTACTGTTGGTATGATGTTCTTTTTCTGAAATGCTGTGTTCCTTTTACGCCAGATGTAATGGGATATTTGCCTTCCAAAAAGTTCAACTTTTGTCTCATCAGTCCACAAGGTATTTTCCCAAAAGTCTTGGCAATCATTGAGATGTTTCTTAGCAAAATTGAGACGAGCCCTAATGTTGTTTTTGCTTAACAGGGGTTTGCGTCTTGGAAATCTGCCATGCAGGCCGTTTTTGCCCAGTCTCTTTCTTATGGTGGAGTCGTGAACCCTGACCTTAATTGAGGCAAGTGAGGCCTGCAGTTCTTTAGACGTTGTCCTGGGGTCTTTGTGACCTCTCGGATGAGTCGTCTCTGCGCTCTTGAGGGTAATTTTGGTCGGCCGGCCACTCCTGTGAAGGTTCACCACTGTTCCATGTTTTTGCCATTTGTGGATAATGGCTCTCACTGTGGTTCGCTGGAGTCCCAAAGCTTTAGAAATGGCTTTATAACCTTTACCAGACTGATAGATCTCAATTACTTCTGTTCTCATTTGTTCCTGAATTTCTTTGGATCTTGGCATGATGTCTAGCTTTTAAGGTGCTTTTGGTCTACTTCTCTGTGTCAGGCAGCTCCTATTTAAGTGATTTCTTGATTGAAACAGGTGTGGCAATATTCAGGCCTGGGGGTGGCTACGGAAATTGAACTCAGGTGTGATACACCACAGTTAGGTTATTTTTTAACAAGGGGGCAATTACTTTTCACACAGGGCCATGTAGGTTTGGATTTTTTTCTCCCTAAATAATAAAAACCATCATTTAAAAACTGCATTTTGTGTTTACTTGTGTCATATTTGACTAATGGTTAAATGTGTTTGATGATCAGAAACATTTTGTGTGACAAACATGCAAAAGAATAAGAAATCAGGAAGGGGGCAAATAGTTTTTCACACCACTGTAAGTAGTTAAAGTTCCCCATGACTATAATATTCCCCTGTAAACTTGACTTTTTAATATTACTAAAAAGATGCACATTGAAATTACTGATTGAATTGGGTGGTCTATAACACACTCCTAAAATAAGGCAACTTTCCCTAATGCTTTCCAGACAAAATGTCCTCATTTATATTTAAATGTTGGGTTAGAATTTAAATTACTATGCATTAGTATTTTTACACTACTGTTTGTTTCTCCAATGTATAGTTCTAAACCTGGCCTGTCCTAAACTCCCTGCCCCCCAATTCCCTAGTTTAAATAATCCTGAACTAACCCACTCATACGCCTCCCCAACACATTGGTGCCCCTCCATTTCAGATGTAACCCGTCACAGTGGAACAGTACCCATCTGTTCCAAAAGGAGTCCAAATGCCCTAGAAACCTATAAACTTCTATCCAACACTAAGATCTGAGCCATGCATTAAGCCTTCCAATCTCCTTAGTCTTACCTGGACTGGCGCATGGCATAGTCAGAATTTAAGAGAAGAATACCTTGTCAGTTCTGCTCCTCAGTCTGTAATCTATCTCTTTAAATTTGGATTGCAGAACTGACAGACTACCCTTTTGTATGTCATTTGTTCCAACATGGTGTGACAGCTAGGGGGTGCTATTGTCCCCTTGAACACTCAGACCACACGTCAGACACCAGATAAAAGTCACAAAAGAATTTAATTTCATAAATTGTGCACAAAGCATCTCCACCTCCACAGTAAGCCAATAATAATAACAATAATAATTCAAATACAATAAATCCTCCACTCCCAGACATTTCGTCACCCTTCCTCCCAACTCAGCTCATTTTGTTGGGGTTTCCCAGAGTCCTTTATAGTTCTTGACCCGGAAGTGTTTCTATCCCTCAGTCCACGTGGCTTCATAACACTTCCGGGTCAGGTGAAAACTTCTTTTCTTCATCCCAGAAGTACTTCGTTATTTCCATTCTCATGACTAGAAAGTACTTCTGTGCTATAATAAAAATCCTCGTGCCTTCTTGCAGTGTCTCCTGGTGGCCCTCATTGTATCTAGCAGGACTGTGATGTAAAATTCGACTGTCCATGATGCCCTGCTGGAACTCGGGGCACCTCCATATTGCAAGAAGGGCTCCATCTGGTGACATGGGAATATTGGCTGGGATGAACTGTCGGCCATATACCACACTGGACAATGACAAATGAATCCACCTCCACTCTGGCCAAGAACCTATACACCCTTCCAGGAAAGTCTCCCACCTGTGAACCTGGGAGACAACACACCATGCGAGAATCTTTGTCTCTGCAGCAACCTGTACTTCAGTTCCCCCAATGATCGAGTCCCAAACTATTACTACCACTCTCTTCCTGGGAAATGGTCTTAAGTTGGCCCTTTGGGGATCCTCATCCCACCTTCCTCCTCAGAATCTTCAGAAAGACTATGCAGCTTTGCAAGGACCTGAAAACAATTTGACACTTCTGGGGTTGATGCCCCTGGACAGTGTGCACCCTTTATCCTGTGCCTTGTGACAATGAGCCTTCTATGTCTGGCATTGAATCTCTTCCTGTGCCACCTAAGGGGTGCACACTATCTCTCCAAAGGACACCTGGACCATGCCCGCCAATTCTCTACTACAATGAAGGTCAGCCAACTCCTCAATCCAGTTCAGCGACCCTAAGCTCAAGGTGCTGGATCAGCTGGCATCTCCTGCAGATGTAGCCCTCATAGAAGACTGGGTCCTCTAAACCATTAACTGAAAAGTCAAACATCCAACAGGACTTGCATTGCACTGGCCTCATTATTAAAATTTGAGTTAGGATTACTAAAGCTGCCTTTTTTCTCAAATTAAAATTAAATGTTTTAACTTAAATGGAAAAAGTAAAAAAAATCAAGGCAAAGAAATTAGATTTTAGAACGCTACAGTTATTTCACACCTTCTGACCCCTTAAGCTCATGTAAAATACTTCCCCTCGACTGCCTGCTGTTTGCCCTTCTGTGAGGTCAATACGTCCATTGTTGACTACCAAGAGTTAGCCAAGATGGCTGACAACCTGCATTTTCCTTTGCAGAGCTATCTTCCTCCTGCAACCCTCGTCAGTCCTGTTAGCAAGCCTGCACCTCGCATTGCTCTTCTTCCTCCTGCCATGTTCCCGACATCTGATCTGTATTTTTACCATGCCTGATTCAGCAAGAACATGAAGAAATACTGCCCTCCTTGTAAGTTTAGCACACCCAGGTCAGTCAACACTATCTCCTCACACCCCGCAGACCACCTGCTCTACACAACAGATGCTCAGTCTTTTGGCCGTTTTCTATATGATACCTGGCGCACAAGTGAGCACGCTTCCTGCATCACCTGTTGATGTGGCTTCAGGGAGAGAAGGGCCCATTCTGGAGGCTGCTAATGGCACTAAGATCCCCACCTACAAAACACAGCATACCACCTTATCTTTTAGTGGAAGACGTTTCACTTGGACATTTGTCATTGCCAAAAGGGCCAGTGTGGACACTTTTTTGTAGGGTGTCGTTTCTTGTGACTGAAGACAGAGAGATATAATTAAAGTTAGTAAAAAATCTTTTATTGATACACACCAGGCAAAGGTTAAATATCAGAGAAGCACAGTCCTAGGACACCGCCCTTCATCTGCACCGAGGGGCCCGTGTCCCCCATTCTTATAGGGCTTTAGGACTTTAGTTACATAAGCATTATCAAATAATCTAAGGGTGGAGTACATCTGTTGAGGCCTGATGAGTCCACACCCGTTACACGCCCAAGAAGTAGCACTTGTCTCGTACACTGTAAGCATGCAGGGCCTGCATGACTCCTACCACACACCCCGTAGAACATGCTTTCTGTCACGTACATTCAGATTTGTCAAGCACAAGTTATTGACCTATATTTTTATTTTTTCCACATTCCCCCGTTTTTGACAATCTGGGACGTGACAAGGTAAAGGTAATTAGATGGAGGGGGAGATGAATAAGGGGATGAGGAAACAGAAGTAGCAACTTGCAGCATACGTGCCTCATGTAACATATAGGCCTTGACCATGGAAGCAGTGAAGTACCTAGATACAATATAGCGAATAAGAGGAATGATGCAACATCCAACAAGAAGAAGGACGATAAATACTACTGCCAGAGAAACAAACACTGACCTTATCCATTGCCCCCAGGATCCAAAGGTGGACATAAACCACTGATCCCAAGGGTTAGAGATGCCAGAGTTAGTGGCAAGTTCATTAGAAAGGGCTGTAAGGCCAGCTAGTGCACGGGTAATAGACCCATCAGATGCAGTATTGTTAGGGATATATGTGCAACAGGCGTCACCAAACATAGTACACACTCCACCTTTCTCAGCAAGTAACATATTTAGGGCCAAGCGATTTTGCCAAGTCATTAGGGAGGTATGGTCTAATTGCTCATGAATACCTTCCACAGCTTCTTTAGTGAAGTTGAGGAATCACTGTTGGTTATAATATAAGTAATTGATCCAGTTTACATTCTTATTAATGGTGATCTGGGGTATTATGGATTCAAACCCAGCAGCCACCTGATCCCTTGCTTTAAATTTGTCAGGGACTCCTCTGGGAACTCCTATGGCATCAATATATACCCCTGGACCGTGCAGGGAAAAACCAGAAGGGGAATCTGAGAGAGAACGGGTTCGGCGGGAAGGAGTGGAGGCCTGGGAATATGAGGGGTGATACGGAGAGTGTGAAGGGGATAAGGACAATAATCGGAAAGGCATAACTAGCTGTACAGAGGCACAAGTGCCAGACCAATCGGAAGGCAAGATATCGAATAGTTTTGACCTACGGCACATCCACCAAACATTAGATCTAGAGGTAGTTTGGGAAAGTAGAAATAGTGAAAGAGTGAAATTTAAAAAGGAGGAGTTGACATGGAAGGTTTGGGAGCAGAAAGAAGAGGGTAATTCTCCTACCAAAGCGGTTCCATTTGACTTAAAACACATGTAATTGCCTTCGTGGGACTGAAACATTGGGGTAGTCATATGACTAGTGGGTGGGTGGAAAAAGAAAAGATAGGGTAGCACAATTTTTTGGGTTTTTGGGGGCAGTAAATAAGTACAGGAGGCAAGGTAACTCAGTGGGGTCCGAAATGTTGGATAGTGGGAAAGGGACTGTAGCTAAATGAGAGCGTGCAGCTGTGCAAGCGTAGCAACGGGAACGGTTAACCTGTTTCGCTGAATAGATTACCCACGGCAACCATCTATTCTGATCTCCATAGCCAGTTTCTACTAAAAAGGTGCTTGTTAAGGTGGTTAGGTTCAACATACAAACTATAGGGGCTGATTCGTCAGGCGAAGGGGTGGTGACAAGGGTGGAGGAGTTAAGGGAAACATTGGAGGGGGAAGGACCCTGTACCCTAATATTAAATTTCCCCAAGGGGTCAGCTCCTGAGACATAAGCCCCAAGGATATAAGTACCAGCGTCATGAACAGTAGGGTTCTTAATTGTAATAATCAGAGGATTACATTGATTTTCACCACAGTCATTAGTGGCATGTCCCTTAACACTAGAATTACCAGAGCCTACGAAAAAACTCGTAATTCCGTCCCACCTTAAACTGCTTCTTAAATCCCTTCACACCTCTCCGCCAGCGCCCTTTGTCTTCTAAATGTGCTGATAAAGAGAAGCCGGCTATTCCATCCCCCCACCAATTTAGAATGTGCACGAACTTCTCTCAGCTCAGGCCTTGATTGAGTATCTGGGAGTGAAGTGGAGTTTTAGAGTGAAATAATAGATCGTTGTTTGGAACACACGCATTTCATGTCTGTTCCGTTTCTACAGTAATCTGTGTCAACACATTGTTAAAACAGAAACTTTTTTTATATTCTAGTAGTAGATGACAAAATGTAGGCATAAACTATAAAATGTATGAAGCCTGAAGTCCAAATAGCAAAGAAACATTTTCACAAGAATAACACAATTGCGCTTTTATTCAAGCATATAACTGCAGAAACAAAAAGCCGCCTTAACATGCGACATTGACACCAGTTTATTGTAACTGACTCCGTGGTTCAATAGACTCAGCCCCCGCTTGGGAACCAAGGGATCACGGGTTCGATCCTGCGCCCCTCTGTTTTGAGAAGTAAACCGCTCTTAGTCTTACTGTTTTAGAATAAAAACATACATTTGATTTCAGTCTGTAACAGCCGGTGCAATTTATGATCTTTGTAAAGGTTACTTCAAATCATTTTTTCCATTCCATTGAATGTGTTTGACTTCTACTTCCTCATACCACCCAAATTTCTCTTTGCATAATTCTCTTAGAATAAGCTTTGCTGGCAGTAAGGCCGGTGCTAGAAAACCAAGTGGATCATAAATTGAGCTAACAACAGACAGAATACCACACCTTGTAGCAGGCTTATTTTGCAACTTACTCTGAAATTTGAAACTGTCCATTTCTGTGCACTACTGGATGCCCAGGACACGCTCTGTGGGAAGGAGACTGTGGCTCAAGTCTAAGTCCTTTTGTTCATGAGCTCTGTCTTCTTCAGGTATGGACAATAAAACTGCTCTGTTGTTACTCACCCACTTAGTCAAATGGAATCCCACTTTGAGGCATAGAGCTTGAAGGTCCTTTGCCAGCTTTATTGCTTGTTCTTTTGTCATCACTGACCTTAAGCAGCCATCCACGTTGAGAACGGTGTTAACAGTTTCCTCAGGAAATGTATCTCTGGCATCTACTGGCATCTGTGCAAAGCATAAGAAGCACAACTGGGTGAAGAAGTAGCACCAAAAAGATGTACTGTTATTTTGAATTCTTCTAGGTCGTTACTTAGATTGCCTTCGGGGCTACCATAGAAAAAGAAAAAGATCAGTGTCTTTGTCTGGTATTTTAACTTGGTTGAACATTGACTTAATGTCTGCCATTAAGGCTACTGGCTCCTTTCTGAATCTTGTAAGGACGCCAATGAGTGTGTTAGTTAGGTCAGGGCCCTTTAATAATTGTTCATTAAGTGAAATCCCCTGGTAGGTGGCAGTGCAGTCAAAGACCACTCGAATCTTATTTTTCTTTGGATGATACACACCATGATGTGGGATGTACCACACTCTGCCTTCATTGTAATTCAGGCTTTCTTTGGGTACCTTAACAGCATAATCATTGTCTATAATGTCTTTCATGAAGGCTTTAAAGTCTTCGTGGAAACCTGAATTTTTGCTCAATTTTCTTTTGAGTCCAATAGCATGCTGTTCAGCAATACAGTGGTTATTCTGCATTTTAAGTGTTTCATCCTTCAAAGGCAAATTTAAACAATAGTGGCCACCTACCAGTCTCGCAGATTCTGAGGCTATACGCATGAACTTGTTGTCCTCCTGTGACATCTCCTCATTTTCTTCACAGCAGCGCTCTGGAAAATCTGTGTTATACTGTTGCAGCAACATATCTTCAATCTCTGTTATTGATACACGATTGATTGAATGTTTAGGCATCTTACTATTTTGTTTTCCGAGGTCATTTGTCTCTTTGTGTGGTCCAACAACTACTCATCCAAGTGCAGTCTTCATGGCATGAGGTCCACCTCCTTGGCTAGGTATTATTCGTGACTGCTTAAAGATTTCTGGGTAGTTGATTCCTATTAAAAGATCAACTTCAGCGTCAATATGAGATAGACGTACTTCTTTAAGATATGCTCATTTATCGATATCTTCTTGTAGTGGAATACTTTCTCTGTTCACTGGAATGGACACCTGTGTGAAGACCTTTGGCAAATCAATGTATTCAACATCATTGAGACCACAGACTTGTAAATCTGATAAGACAGAACATTGGGTTAGCATCTTTGAATTGTCATCATAATAACTCACAGTCCTTCTGCCTTGAAGGCTCAATTGGTTCTGGAGCTTTTCAATGCAAATTGTTACTGTGCTGCCGAGGTCTATAAAGGCATATGTTTCTACATACCTTTCGCTCTTCTTGGATTTTACCTTAACAGGAACTACTTGCAGTGCACATTCTTCTCAGGCCCCAGTAAAGGCACAAGTTCCAGTCTCGGTTTTCTTTTCAGTTGGTGTTGCTACACTTGCTGTAGGTTTAGATGCTGCTCCACTCTCTTTTTTGAAGTGCAGGATGTCTGGCTGATGAAAAGAACATGTCTGACATTTCATTCTTTCCTTACAGTTCTTACCAAGGTGTCCCTGTTTGAGACAGCAAAAACATAAGCCTTTAGATTTTAAAAAGTCAATTCTTTCTTTATGTGGCAGTTCTTTGATTCTTTTACATTCAGTAAGGATATGCTGGCCACTGCAGAATATACAAGGGTTTTTAAATGCACATGTATCATTAACAGTCTTTTTGACAGAGATTTCTTGACTCTCCTTTTCGGCTGCTTTGGGAATATTGGTGGTGAATATACTTCCCGATCTCTGTACTTATAAGGGGGCCTAGCATTCTTGGTCTTTTCTTTTTTCTCTATACAAGTGTAGTCTTGTGAAACAGCACTATGTACAGGGTCTAAAAGCATTTCAGCTTCGTTACTCAAAAAATTAATTAGTTCAGGTATGCCAGGTCTCATTTTATTTTCTCGAAGCTTGAAAGCATATCTCATCCATTCGTTTCTTAGAGAAAATGGAAGTTTCTTCAGTACTGCACGCATATTATGACTGTTATTGAATTCTCCATCGTTCCTTGAATCATTCATAATATTCACGCAGATTGAGAGGAAGTTAGGATAATCTCTCAGAGCCTCCCCATCGTTTTGCTTTATCTGAGGCCATTTCAATGCTCTATTGAGATATGTGTCTGCTACGAATAACTCATTCCCATAATATCTTTCAAGCAACATTCTGGCTTCTAAATTGCCTGCATCTGGTAACATTCGTGAACAGCCTTTAATCATTTCTTGAGGAGAACCTCTGGTGTACTGGATCAGATAATCTAATTTATCTTGAGGGTTTCCTAACACACCCCCAACAGCGTTATCAAAGGCCCTAATAAAGTCTGCATAAGCCAATGGGTCACCTGAGAATAAAGGGACCTGTCTGTGTGGTACAGTGAGCACTCCGCACCCTTGGAACATGTACAGGGGTGCCTGCTGCTCAAAATATTTTTTTTGGGCGCCATTGTGAACCTTGCCCCGGACACAGATAGGCTGACACGCTCATGTCACCTAGCACACGTTTATTTCTTATTTCTTTTTACAGTTCTGTGCTCACCAATCCCCAATACCCCTCAGTCCAGGCCAATCCAATGCCTTTTCTCTCTCTTCTTTTCTTCTTCTCTTCTTCAGGCCGCCTCCTGCCTTCTTCAGACCTTGTCCAATCTTCCACCCGACTCTTGTCCCTTCTGCAGGGAGGCTGCTCCTTTAAATAAGAACCCGGAGGTGCTCCAGGTGTGTTTTCAGCAATCTCCCAAAGCCACACCCCAGTGTGGAGGAAGTGCCAGCTGTCTCTCCAGAAGCACTCCGGGTGTCCCTATTTTTTCTTCCCCCCAGCACTTCCTGGTGTGGCGGAAGTGCTGAGGTCTAGGGTCTTCCTGGTATTGGGGTCCTCCTGGCGGTAACCCCGGGTCCCTACAGGGTCGACAGCTTCCCAGCTCTTTACCCGAGGCCTCCAGGGCGGCCGCCCCCTCGAGGTCTGGAGGAGGCACCAGCCCTCCTCCTGTCTTCTCAGGCGTCCCGGCTGGGTACCACCTCCATCCAGGTATGACTATATATATATATATATATATATATATATATATATATATATATATATATATATCTATACTAATAAAAGGCAAAGCCCTCACTCACTCACTCACTCACTGACTCACTCACTCACTGACTCATCACTAATTCTCAAACTTCCCGTGTAGGTAGAAGGCTGAAATTTGGCAGGCTCATTCCTTACAGCTTCCTTACAAAAGTTGGGCAGGTTTTATATCGAAATTCTACGCGTAATGGTCATAACTGGAAGCTGTTTTCTCCATTTACTGTAATGGAGATGAGCTTGAACGCCGTGGGGCGGAGTTTCGTGTGACATCATCACGCCTCCCACATAATCACGCAGTACATAGAAAACCAGGAAGACCTCGAAAAATCGCTGAAGAAAACATGCATTATATAATTGAGAAGGCAGCGAAACAATAAGAAGCGAGCGAGTGACATATACAACCATATTCATGAGTTCTGCTACTTCGGAAACAAAGCACGATGTAAACCTACACTTTAAATTAAGTTCATAGACAGGCTTCGCTGGCGTTTGTAATTTAGTGCCTGCCCATATAAGGCAGTCCGTCAGCGGCAATCCAATAGCAAACTCCCACTAAATATTCACGGGTGAAGGACTGTGCTTATGGAGAGGAAGATGAGATGGTCAGGGTGGTGTTTGACACAAACTCAGCGAAACTGCGAGAGAAAGGACTAAGGTAACATTAAATACAGCCATGGACATAGCACGAGATGGCACCAGCACAGCTGGGAACCTTCGATGCATGTACACCGAGCGCTCACGGAACTGACGCAGTGCACAGATAAAAGCAACAGTTCCAAAGAGCTGAACAAAACCGAATTACACAATTGAAAAGGCAGCAAAAATATGAAGCGCCTGATACAAGCATATTCATAAATCCAGCTACTGCGGAAACAAAGCACACGGTGGAAAAAGTCAATGTCCCGCTAAAGGAAGACAGTGTAAAAAACCCGTGCATGCAGTGTGTCAGGTCTCAGATAAAGAAGAAGACGAGCTGTTTATTGATGCAGTAAGAAACGAATCGATGAAAGAAACCTGTCATCTTTACAACGATTGACAAACACGGAATGTAACTTGAACACAACACATCCTACAAATACGAACCTGATTGAAAGAAATAATGATAATCAAATCCTTGATGACAGCAACACTCAGTAACACTCACAAAACAAATACTGTATATTGACAGTCATGTTACGTTATTTTTAAAATGTTCCCTTTTCTTTTCTAGCTTTTTAACACACTACTTCTCGCTGCATACGCGGGTATATATATATGTATATATATATCCCGATCTACATACTCGAATAATGGATACTTTATTCGCCATCAATGATTGTTTTGGTAAAGCCATACTCAGTGTATTCATTAGATGAACGGTAAAAAAGTAAGAGCGAGGGAGGATGACTTATTGAGGCATGCAGGCTGTAGTGCGCGTCAACTCTATCTGAATTGCGATCACATTTGAAAAAATATATCTTTTCAAGTTCTATTTAGTCCATATGTGTCAAACTCAAGGGCGCGGCCACAGCCCGCAGATCATTTTATATACTGTATTATTGTTATTAATGGCCCGGTATATGAAGCGCTGGTAACACAATAAACTACAGATCCCATAATGCAGCGCTTCAGCTGCCTTGCCAACACTTACCGCGTTAATCAAGTCTAGCTTATGATGCTGCAAGTTATTGCAAAGCTAGCTCACACGATGCTGAAGAGAAAAGTTGATTCTGAAAATAGAGCCTTTAAAAACCGATGGGAGGCTGAGTATATGTTTACTGAACCCGTGTGTCTCATTTGTGGAGCTAATGTGGCTGTAATTACAGAATTTAATCTAAGACGGCACTATGAGACAAAACATCAGGGTAACCTGAATGCAATGCAGAAGATACAGAAAGCAGAATAATTAAATAAGAATCTGACACTTCAGCGGACGTTTTACCCGTGCACAATCACAAAGTGATTTCAAGTGAAGCTGCTTTTATGGGAGACACAAATGCACCAGTGCACCTTGCCCCACTTTCCCTGTTGCCAAGTAATGTTAAACCAAGTCGTCACTACGGTGTTCCCAAATCGCACTTTGCTGATAAACTGAGCGCTGCGCACTGAGTTTGCACGCGCTTTGGTGACTTTGAAGAACAAAAAGTCCGTCTACATGCGGCTCGAACCTTGTGCATGTTTGGTAGCACATATCTGTGTGAGAAGCTCTTCTCAGTGATAAAGACTAACAAAACAGCACACAGGAGTCGCCTCACTGATGAGCACCTGCAATCCATCCTGAGAATCTCCACAACACAGAACCTCACACCAAACATAAACGAACCTGTTGCCAAAAAAAGATGCCAGGCGTCCAGCTCTAAAATGACATATGAGCAAAGACAACTGAATGATTTGATTTGTTATTGCTGAAAGGAACACATTTTATTTATATTTCCAGGTTTTGTTATGCAGCATGTTCATATTTGAATTTGTATAATTTTGACAGGATATATTTTTATGGAGAGCAAAATCTTTTGGGATATTTAAAATCTAAGTTTATTTTTTATATAAAATTACATAAGAGTAAAGAAATTTGAATGTTTGTTCTTTTAACGTTTACTTTATTTCTAACTTGTATAATTTAGACAGGATATATTTTTATGGAGAGCAAAATATTATAAGTTGTTTAAGGTTTGAGTTGATTTATTCAGGAATAATATTCCTGTCTGTTTTTACCATTCCTACCAAAGATATTTCTGTCGACTAAATAAAAATTCCTTCTATTTAAAATTTAAATAGAACTTGAACAAATACGATAGTTCATAATATCCACGCAGACTTGCACGTAAGAGCGGGAGTTATCCGTTTTAACAAGCAGCGTATTGCACTGATACGAAATAGCTGTGTGTGTATATATGTAGATATGTATGTATATGTATATATATATGTATTTGTGTGTATATATGTGTGTGTAAGTATGTATGTGTGTATGCATATGTATGTGTATATATGTAGATATATATATGTGTATGTATATATGTGTATATGTATAGATATGTATATATATATGTTTATGTGTGTGTGTGTAAATAAATAAATATATATGTATAAATATATATGTATATATATGACAACAACACTCATCACTCACAACAGTGACAAAACAATTACATTGACAATCATGTTACGTTATTTTCAAAATGTTTCCTTTTCTTTTTCATTGCTTCTTTAACACACTACTTCTCCTGCGAAGCTCGGGTATTTTGCTAGTATATATATATATATAATTTCTCATTCTACTTATGAAAAGAGTGTTAAAGTCAAATAAAACATACCAAAAGTATGCTTTTATTTTCAAATAATTGTAAGAACCATTTCCTAGTTATATAAGATTCATAAATATTTTACTAAATGATAAAGCATAATCTATGGGAGGTTCCTATAACCCCCATCAGTTGAACTAAATTCTAGCCATTTCTAACAGCTCTGACTAAACATTATTCTCAGTTAGTGACCAGCCTTGCCATGTGTAAGGTGTAGAGGGCACAAGGTTTTAAACCGTGCCTATGTGCCTTTTGATTGTGTGAATTAACATGTAAGACAACACGCTTATTTAAGTGCAAAGCCGTACGCTTAAAGCGTACAAAAGAAGTTAAGAATCTTTAAGTATAGAAGAAGAAATAAAGAAATAAAGTTTTTCAAGAAAAGCTAAGCTTAGAGAAGACACATTTTTCCTTTTTTTTGCCTTTTATCTACGTGTGTAATTGCTTTTTTCTTTATTATTCTTTATTTCTTTATTCTTGTTTGGATTATTTGCTTTTAATTTTCACTACATATTTTTAAAACAAACTTTTGGAGTGAGAGATTTCTTTCAGCATGTGTTGGACCCTTGCTTGAACTCACCTTATACTTCAGCAGCTACACTAAAGTTTAAAACCTGCCTAAGATTGAAAGCTTGAAAACTGCCTTGGATTAAAGAAAGAAACCTGTGTGTTCTAAGCCTGACGTCGTAATATGATGGAAGAAAGCAACGACAACTTGAAAAGACCTGATATGTACTTTTAATCTTTGTCTTTGATCGGATATGGACATTTGAAAATTGCTAGCACTCCTCACGAGATTGTATAATTTATAAAGGAGCTTAATTATCTTAAAAGGGATTCTGCCCTGTTCTGATTTAAGATCGCCATGGCATTTGAATCCGGAAGCCAAAGGAAATATCAAACTCCAAATGAAAGTCTGAGTGGTGTGAGTGGAAGTCGCATTGAATATGACGTCACCAAGGGCCATATCTATGACGACAGAAAGCCATTCAATTCAGTAACAGCTAATCTTCAGTTGGAAATAGATCACAAATATAAACAATTCTTATCTTGTCTGATGAAGATCGTGAAGGATTTACAACAAGGGGAATATAAATGTAAAAAAAATAGAATAAATTATCAAGAATTAATTCTCTAACCTTAGAATGGAATATAACTGGTTAAGCAATAAACTTTTATCCATCCAGAGCACCGAAGATACACAGAAAATGATACAAAATGATATTTATGCTAAAATGAAAACTTTTCATACGTTTTTGGGATATACATTTGAATGAACTATAGAAGTATGTCAGAATAAAAGCCTCAATCAGCAACCTGACTTTTCTGGTAACCAATACAGGGATTACAGAATGAAAGATGATATTTCCCCTGCAGTTAATGTCTCCTAAGTCTCTGCAAAAACTAAAAGTCATGCAAGTTCAATGGCTACTTCAGTTAGTGCCCTCAAATCTCAAGAGGCAGCACAAGCTGTGCTGTTGGCTAAAGCAGAGAACCAAAGAAGGCAACAGACTCTAGATATGGAAAAGATGCAGTTGAAAGCCCAAAGAGAAGCTGAGGAAACACAATTGAAAGCCAAAAGAGAATTTGAAGAAGCACAGCTAAAGGCTAAAAGAAATCCATTGACTTTGGGAGCAGCTATCGCAGAATCCAATGCAAAACTGAGAGCTCTTAAAGGACGCAAACGCAGTCCAGATAAACCAAACCCTCATAATGTTCCGTAGAAACCAGATGTGAAAAATGTAAAGCCACATGATACAAGTATTTGTGACTTTCTGTGAAAAATGAAAGTTAAAACAAACCTCAGCAACCGCTTTATGATCAGCAAAATAAAGCACCAGCACCTCTTCAACAACCACATTATGAACAGTGTTATGATCAACAGAAAGAACAACAAAATAAGGCACAAGCGTCTAATATACCTCATAGAAATGTTTCAATATTTGATGGTGATCCATGGACTTATATAAACTTCCTCAGGCATTTGATCGAGCTATTGATCAGGCGGTAAATGATCCTGGTGACAAAATAGAGTACTTAGTACAATTTACCAAAGGCATGCCTAGAGACATCGCACAGAACTGCGCATATCTGCCACCAGCAGAAGGGTACAGAAATGGCAGAGAACTGATTGAGACTTTTTATGGAAACCACATACAAATAGGGGATGCCTACATGAAGAAAGTCAGGAAGTGGTCACAAATAAGAATGGGTGACGGAGAGAGCTTAAAGGCATACACAATCTTTCTTGGTAACTGTAAGAGTGTTATGTCCGGTTTAACGAACGGAAACGAATTTGATAACAATTTAAATATCTGCATTATGTCATCAAAGCTTCTTCAAGAACTACGAGAGCTTTGGCAAAATAAAGCTGCAAAGATCTAAAGTAAAGAAGGAAGAAGACCGGGACTCACTGACTTATATGGTTTTCTGGAACAACGGGTTATAGCTTCCTTGGATCCAATGTACGGCACGTCCTACCTTCAAGAAGGAAAAAGAAAAGACTGATCAAGTGAAGTATCCTATAAAAGGAAATTTTGCTTCAAATTTTGCTATTGCTGTCGAAAAAGGAAATAAAGCGGAGATGGCTAGTCGTACACACTGTAATCACTGTCTTTTTTGCAATGAAAAACATGATCTTAACGAATGCAGTGCAATTCAGAAATTAACTTAGCGAAAGTAAAATTGACTTTTTGAAATCTAAAGGCTTATATTTTAAGTGCCTTAAACAAGGAAATCTTAGTAAAGACTGTGAAGAAAAGATTAAATGCCAAATATGCTCTCATCTACATTCAGTCATTCTGCATATGAATAAGGAAATAGATAACGAGGAACCCACACCTCCTAAAAAAGAGAACAATAAGTCAGAAAAGAAGAACATTTCTTATGTTCTTATATTTCTCATATTTCTGTGGAACCACTAGAGACTTGTAATACTACCAGGGCAGGTAAAGAGTGTGTCTTAGCTGTGATTCCAGTAAAAGTTAAGTCTGAAACGTGTGAAAAATGTGTAGAAACATATGCTTCAAAAGACTCTGGCAGCTCAGCTACATTTTGCACAGAAAGTTTGCAAGAGCAGTTAAATCTTTCTGGAAGAAAGTCTCACATCTAAATCAACACTGTATAAAGGGATAAAGTAAATAGACAGAAATTAGTAAAGTGTATAGTTTTAAATGAGTTACAAGTCTGGGGGATAGATGATAACACATTTTTTGATTTACCAGAAGTGTACACACTGAACTTCATACCAGTGAAAAAGGAGAACATCCCTACACAAGAAGATGTCAAGAAATGGTCTTGTCTAAAAGACATACATCTACCCCAGATAAATGCTGACCAAAGCAGTGATATTGTTATTACAATTCTATTAATATTATTGTTATTAGGTACAAATGCCCGTAAAGTCATGGAGCCGTGGCCTTATGCAGCGAGAACAGTTCTGGGATGGATTGTTAACGACCTAATAAAGGGGTCAGACAAGGAAAGTAAAGAACTGCACAGTTATTCATTCAGTCATGTGACAATAATGTGGGTTGAACAAATGTTACTCCAACAATATAATATAGACTTTTCAGAATGCAGCTGTGAGGAAAAGGAAGAAATGTCACAGGAGGACATTAAATTCATGCGCATAGCTTCAGATTCTGCCAGACTAGTGGATGGACACTGTTGCATTATTCTGCACTTTAAAGATGAAAAACTTAAAGTGCCAAACAATCTGTGTGTTGCAGAACAACATACTATTGGACTTAAAAAGAAACTTACAAAGTATCCAACATTCTATGAGGATTACAAACTTTTCATGAAAGACATTTCAGACAAAGGTAAGGTACCCGCTGAACAGCCGACCCTTGAAAGGGAGAGAGTGTGGTACATCCCCCACCATGGAGTATATCATCCAAAAAAATAAAATAAAATCAGAGTGGTTTTTGACTGTACAGCTACTCTCCAAGATTTTTCTCTAAATGAACAACAACAACAACATTTATTTATATAGCACATTTTCATACAAACAGTAGCTCTAAGTGCTTTACATAATGAAGAATAGAAAAATATATGACACAGTAAGAAAATAAAGTAAGTCAACATTAATTAACATAGAATAAGAGTAAGGTCCAATGGCCAGGGGGGACAGAAAAAACAAAAAAACTCCAGACGGCTGGAGAAAAAATAAAATCTGTAGGGATTCCAGACCATTAGACTACCCAGTCACCTCTGGGCATTCTACCTAACATAAATGAAACAGTCCTCTTTAGATTTAGGGTTCTCACGGAAGGACTTGAAGATGATGGTCATGTAGACTTCTGCCTTTTAATCCATCCATCATTGTTGGAGCATCATGATGCTTTGAGTAGGTGGAGGTGGCGCAGGCCACCACCACAAAGAAACCGGAAAAAGAAACAGAAGAGAGAGTAGGGGTCAGTATTGATTTTAGAGCCACCATGAATAGTTATTATGATGAACAGAGCATCAGGATTAAGTTAAATTGAAGTTATAAAAAGGCCATGTTAAAGTAATATGTTTTCAGCAGTGTTTTAAAGTGCTCTACTGTATTAGCCTGGCGAATTCCTATTGGCAGGCTATTCCAGATTTTAGGTGCATAGCAGCAGAAGGCCGCCTCACCACTTCTTTTAAGTTTTGTTCTTGGAATTCTAAGGAGATATTCATTAGAGGATTTAAGGTTACAATTTGGAATATAAGGTGTCAGACATTCCAAAATATATGTTGGGGCTAGATTACTTAAGGCTTTATAAACCATAAGCAGAATTTTAAAGTCAATCCTGAATGACACAGGTAACCAGTGTAGTGTAGTGACATCAAAACTGGAGAGATGTGCTCGGATTTTCTTTTCCTAGTTAATATTCTAGCAGCTGCATTCAGCACTAGTTGCAAATGATTTATGTCTTTTTTGGGTAGTCCTGAGAGGAGTGCGTTACAGTAATCTAGTCGACTGAAAACAAACGCGTGAAATAATTTCTCAGCATCTTTCAGTGATATAAGAGGTCTAACTTTAGCTATGTTTCTTAAGTGAAAAAATGCTGTCCTAGTGATCTGATTAATATGCGATTTAAAATTCAGATTACAGTCAACAATCACCCCTAAGATTTTTACCTCCGTCTTGACTTTTAATCCTAATGTATCCAGTTTATTTCTAATAGCCTCATTGTATCCATTATTGCCAATCACTAAGATTTCAGTTTTCTCTTTATTTAACTTGAGAAAGTTACTATTCATCCATTCTGAGATACAAGTCAGACATTGTGTTAGTGAATCAAGAGAATCGGGGTCATCAGGTGCTATTGATAAGTACAGCTGTGTGTCATTAGCATAGCTGTGATAGCTCACGCAGGCCCTGAGATAATCTGACCTAATGGAAGCATGTAGATTGAGAAGAGCAGCGGACCCAGGATAGAGCCTTGTGGAACACCATATTGGATATCATGTGTCTTTGAGTTGTAATTACCACAACTAACAAAGAATTTTCTCCCTGTCAGGTAGGATTCAAACCAATTTAAGACACTGCCAGAGAGGCCCACCCATTGACTAAGGCGATTTCTAAGAATATTATGATCAATGGTGTCAAATGCAGCACCGGCTGCTCTGGTGGAGCTGGAGGCGTGCCTTCGGCCCGCGGAGCTGTGTTTATTACAGATGCTACGTGCCCTCTGGGCTGACGTGCAGGTACTGGAGAGGAAGGCGCTAGCGGCGCTGAAGGCGTTTGGAACGACAACGAGACGGCGCGACGCTGGAATCTCCAGCCGGAGCGGTACGGTGGAGATGGTGAGTACAGCCGACTCCGTACAGCATGCAGGAGGGTCTGCTGAACATGGCTGTGATGCCAACGATCAGCTTCGAGTAAGCAGCCCTCCGACAATACATGCGGCGCAATGAGTTGTGCGCGCGGCGAGGGGGAAGGCCGTGAGGATGCTGCCTGGACACGGGCTGCTGAGTGCCCCGGGTCCTAGCGCCCTCCGTCCCGCGGTCTTGCGTCACTCTGTAGGGACCCAGACGGGAAAGAGACTGTTTCTCTTTAATAAGGAGTCTCAAACCTTCACTCCCAGAGTGAAAGGAGGAATGAGAGGCTGGGTGCCGATTCCTCCGATAGGAAGGGACGTGGTGCTGGGTGCACCCGTTAGAGAGCTGGCCGCCCTCTGCAGGGCAGAGGGAAACCCTGAAGTCAGCAGGGATGAACGGACTGCCATATCATGTTGTCTAGTTGAAGCAACAAAATATCACTGCAAGCGCAATTACATTGATTTTGCAAACGGTGACTGGTAGCCTCAGCAGAATCGAAGATATATAGCTGACCGTATTGTGGTGACGTGTCAGGATTGTTATATAAAGGAGAGACCTGGTGATAAATTTGACCGTGGATTCTGAAAGCATACGGTGCTTGTCCAGATGGTTGAGCGATGTGTGCGCCCATTGACACGAAAGCTAAAGCAGAGTTGTATTCCCTGATATAATCACAGTAATTTTGGAACAGCGGGTTCTTGCCAGTTAAGAGGTCTTCTAATAAAAGAGGGGATTTGGATAGTGGTGGCAAAGACACCTTGCCGGCATGACAACACTTAGTGTAATGTCCGGATTTGTTGACCTCTGCTGGCCAATGAAGAGCATTGCAAGAAGCACATAGTGTGGTAGGAAGGCCAATGTTATGTTCTTGAACGTGAAAGGCGGTATCTTGTTGAAAAGCTGCAGAAAAGTGAATGTGATGTTTGTGCATGAACGATTTAGTGCTGTGTTGACACTGAAGGGAATTGGAATGAGTTGTGTTGAAGCATTGCTGGCAATGTTCACATTGCATAATTCGCTCAGTGGAGTGTGTTTTTAAATGCATGTTGAGAAATCTCTGCACTGAACGTTTTTGAACAAATCGTGCATTCAAAGATCTGTTTGGAATGCGTTTGCTCAGTGGAGTGGGTGTTTAAATGTGTTTTGAGATATTTCTGGCGTCTGAAGGTTTTGGAGCAGTGTTGACACTGAAACGAATTCATCAGGGAATGTGTTTTGAGATGGTTAGTAAGGTATCTGCGTACGTGAAAGTGTTTGTCGCAAATTTTGCATACAAATCTTTGTGTTGAATGGATCTGCATATGGTTGTGGAGATCCATCTCACTCGTGAAGTCCTCGGTACAAAATGTGCAATTGAAGGTGAGAGTGGAATGAGTTCGTAAGTGTTTATTGAGAGCGTGAGTTGTCTCGAAGCATTGTTGGCAATGTTCACATTGCATCATTCGGTTAGTGTTGTGTTTTTTCAAATGTGCTTTCAGATATCTGTGCACTCTGAAGCTTTGGGAACAAAAGGTTCATTGAAAGTCCTGTGTGGAATGCGTGTGTTCAGGGGAGGGTGTCCTTAAATGATTTTCAGGAAGAGGAGAGTGGGCAGGTGACGTCACATTAGTGTGGCGAGCAAGTGGGTGTGCACGCTGTGTGCACATATCGACAGAGTCTAAAGATGTCACCAGAAGGTAATCACATGGGTATTTGTGAGGCATGAGAACCTCGTAATGCCCATGATCCAAAGGACCGCTAAAGAGCAGGGATATGAAGAGACGCTGGGCCGGATTGTAAACTTGAGGAGAGGCATGAGGACGTTCTTGGAAGTAAATGCTGATAGTAGCTGGAAGGATTTGGGACATTGCCACAATTTCTGCCTCGCCACCATAGACTCCGGACGTATTCATGTAATCAGCGTATTGTTGAGCAGACTGTATAACAATGCCTCTGTGACTAAGAACAACAGACACCACGTCACCGAAGTTATCCCAATGTTGGCAAACAAAGCTAACAGCCATGTTACGAAGTTTGAGAGCAAAAGTTTCGTCAATGACATTTCTCCAAAAAAACCTGACTGATAGAAATAAACAGTTACCTGAAGCAGGAAATTTCTATAACATTGAAAGAAGTGTTGTTTCCATGAAATACATTGGAAGCGGTAGCCATGGAGGGCAAAAGAATAGTCAACGTGGCTCACAGCTGGGTTTGGACCGCAGCACAGACCAAATGGAGTGAGTATGTGTTTGATTAGCTGTTTGATTTGGCGGGCAGTGGTCTGAGGTGCGTTCCTGAGCATGTGGGAGGAGGGGTAGAGTTTCTGGGTGGGGCTTCGTTTTTCCTTTTGCATGGTTTTTCATGGTGGACGCGTCGGGTGTCGAAACCGAAAAGAATAATGAAAAGTCAACGTGGCTTAGACGTGAATGTGGACTCCTAGCACAGGAGAAAGTGGGTGGTCGGTGAGTTTTTGCGTCCGGGCACATGGGCAGGCAGTGTGAATGCCTAGAGAGCGAGGGTAGACGCAGACTGGTGAAAAAGGAGTGCTGGTGGGCAGGGAAACGTGTTCCGTATTTCTGCAGGAGCATCTAAGAAGACGCTTGTTTGTCGCGGATGCGAATTGCTGTATGTAGCATGTAAAACAGTTTGCCATGGTGCACGCGGTTGTGCGTCACAACCGAAAACTCGGTTTTTAAAGACTGCTTACTTCATTGTGTTTTAACCTCAGTTGTAAAGGATTGTTTTAAAGATCCCATGGGATACCCCTCACAAACTGTTTTACATGCTGCATATGGCGATTTACCTCTGCGAGAAACATGCCTCTATCAACAGTCAACGTGCAGGTGCTTGTGGCTTCTACGACAGACGAATATAAATGACGCTGTTTCTTCTGTTTCGTCATGTCCGAGTTGGTGGGCGTGGCTCTGCGAGTTGTCGTCGTATCCAATGGTCTTGGAGTTGGTGGGCGTGGCTCCATTCTGCGTGCGCCATAGGTGTCTTACTTGTCAGCGGCTCAGTGAATCCACGCCCCTTGCCTTGTCTTGCCTTAAAGAATTATATATATAGATAGATAGTAATAATTCCCACTAATAAAACAGTGTACATTAAAGTAGTTGCTTCCTTAATTTTCTAAGCATTAATACAGTGGTGTAAAAGTATTTTCACAGAGTTAACAGAGTCATGATACAAACAAACGAAATGAACTAAATGAAAATAATAATAATAATACACACTAATAAAACACTGTACATTAAAGTTGTTTGCTTAATTTTCTAAGCATTAAAACAGGGTGTAAAAGTATTTTCACAGAGTTAACAGAGTTATAATACAATCAAACAAAATGATCTAGATGAAAATAATAATAATAGCAATAATACATACTAATAAACATCCATACATTTTCCAACCCGCTGAATACAGACACAGGGTCATGGAGGTCTGCTGGAGCCAATCCCAGGGCGCAAGGCAGGAACCAACCCCGGGCAGGGCACCAACCCACCACAGGGCACACACACACACACGGGACAATTTAGAATCACCAACCCACCTAACCTGCATGTCTTTGGACTGTGGGAGGAAACCGGAGCACCTGGAGGAAACCCACACAGACACGGGGAGAACACACAAACTCCATGCAGGGAGGACCCGGGAAGCGAACCTAGGTCTATTTACTGCGAGGCAGCAGCGCTACCACTGCACCACCATGCTGTCCCACTAATAAACATATATTACAACACTGTTTTTTTCTACATTTATTTTTAAAACACTTTTATTCATACTGTGAGCCATGTGTGTTTTTTAAATAGTTGACTTTTTCTAAAGACTGGGCATTTTCTTATCTGTCTAAATAACCTGGGTGTTTCTGTTACCGACCCAGAGGCATTAGCTGATAAACCCAGGTGGGTGGGGTTTGCCCTGGGTTTGAATCGCATTGGTATAATTTTTAATCTCTTGAAATAAAGCCTGAACGCCCATATTCGGAAAAATGGACCTGGGCACGTTAATTTCTTTTTTTTTTTTTTTTTTTTTATTAATTTTTATTTTTATTTTATTAATTTTATTACAATCCATACATAGCAATCAAGTTTTTATCTCTGCTACTTTCTTCGCTTTGGATTTATTTCTGTGGAAAAGATGAGATAATCTGTCCTCTTAAGAAGGTCTTAAGAGTTTCCCAGAGTATTCCTGCAGAGATCTCAGGAGATGTATTTGTCTCTAGAAAGAATTTAATTTGTTTGGATATAAATTCAGTACAATTCTCGTCAGCTAATAGAAGCGGGTTGAGGGCCATCTGCGGGGTGAGTGTATGGGGCTTAGTAATTTCAGCTCCAAGATCATAGGAGCATGGTCCGAAATAACAATAGCATCGTATTTACAAGATTTAATCTTAGGCAAGAAGTTATTATCTATAAAGAAGTAATCAATCCTTGAGTAGCAATGATGTACTGGTGAGTAGAAAGAATATGTTCTTGAATTTGGGTTTAAAAACCTCCAGGGATCTGATAAGTTGTGATCAGTTATAAACTTTGTAATTATCTTTGCGGTGTTAGTTGCCGTTCCCCCTGTGGAGGAAGTCTTATCTAAAAGTGGATTTAAAACACAATTAAAGTCCCCAGCCATTATAACTTTATGAGTGTTCAGATTGGGAATGGATGCAAATAAATTTTGTATAAATTCCTTATCATCAACATTAGGTGCATAAACATTTATCAAAATCATTTTACAGTTAGATAAGTCTCCCATGACCATTACATATCTCCCTTCAGGATCCAATACTACATCTGATGCTACAAATGGTACTGTTCTATGTATGAGAATTCCCACCCCTCTAGTTTTCTTTGTAAAACTAGAATGGAACATTTGACCAGTCCAGTCTTTTGCAGCCAGAACTGATCCTTGCTTAGTAAGTGGGTTTCCTGTAAAAATACTATTTTAGCATTTAGACCTGTTAGGTGAGAAAGTACTTTCTTTCTCTTTAATTCATGATTCAGGCCTTTAACATTCCAGCTCACGAAGTTAACTGTCCCATCATGGAGACACTGATTCTGAGTTTTTGATGTCATTTTATAGTCTTAACTGGAAGTGAAATAGTTTAGGTCTTAATTTCCTATTTCCCCAAGAGTTGTTGCCATGCTGCTTATTATTACGTTGATAGTTATAATTTTAAAGATTGAGATGATAGATTAGGTATAGATCAAGCCTGCTCTCTTTCTCTTAATCCCGCACCCTCCCTTTTGCCTCCCCAAGTGAGGCTAAAACCCACTTCACGCAGTCCCAGTCCTCTGACATACCCAGAGACAGAGCACGTCCAAAGCACAACAAGCCCCCATGCAGTGGTGCTTTAGGGTTAAAAGATAGAGATATCTGTTACCAATATAGTCTTTAAAAGAAAAAAAAAAAAAATAATAATTTTTGCACTTAAGATATATATATAGTCTTCAGCAATTTTAGTACATTAAGATGATACCCCCAGATAATAAACCCGGGTGATGGTGTTAAAGATGTGTCCAAAATAAGCATAACAAGTCTTAATGCAGTAATAGCAATAACAGTAAACCAAGGGTATGATATTGAACAGTCTCGTTTAGGGTACACATGAAATAATTAGAAAAGAAAAAGAGAAAAAAAAAAAGGGAGGAAAAATTAATTAAGCACAATACAACATAAACATATAGCGCCCTAGTAATACTAAGTAATAATAAAAATATATGAGAATATATGCTGATAAAAAACCCGTATTTTAAAACAATAGATCAGACAGTAGATTATTAATCCTAGCATTATCATTTACCGCCATGACTCACTATTATGTATCAGAATAGTCCCGGGATCAGCTTTCTTAATTCATTTTCTGCTCCTTCCTTGCTAGTGAAGACATAGAAATGACCTTGCCATTCCACTTTCAGTTTTGCCGGATACAGGAGGCTGTATTTGACACTGGCTTGCCGAAGCCGCTGTTTAATATTATAAAAGGCTGCGCGTTTAATAGCTGTTGCTGGAGAGAAGTCAGGGATGTAGTTATTTTCATATATAATATCTTCCTTGTTTCTGAGGAGTGTTTCTGAGGAGTGCCATCACCTCTAGCTTAAATGATAATCATTCAAAACGAACTATAAAAGATCTTGGTCGGGGTCTGACGGTGTTTTTTCCGCGTACGTGGTAAGCCGCTGCTATCTCAGATTCTGCTTTAAAGTCACCCCCGATTATTTTAGAAAAAAGTTCAGCTGCGAATTTCACAGGGTTTGAACTTTCTTGATTCTCCGGCAGGCCTTCAATTCTGACATTATACCTTCTACTCCCATCTTCTAAAGCAGCCAGTCTGTCTCCAAGTTTTTCTCTGAGTTTTTTACATTCGGAACTGACATTTACTGCTCTTTCCTCGGCACAGGCAGCTAAATGTTCGGCCTTATCGATCCGATTCGTGAATGTCTCCTTAAGATGCTCCAATTGATCAGCAAGCGTGCTCAGTTTAACCGAGTTTTCCTGAATGCGCTCTTCAATTTTACCCAGCACCTGTTGAAGTTCAAGTTGCATCTCTTGACGCAGCCATTCATTAGCCTGTTTCATCTCCTGTTTCAATTCCTGTTTCAGTCTCTCAAGTGCCTTTGCTGTTGCTTTCTCATTAGCCTTCTCGCTTTTCTTTATATCTTGCGTGAGCTCAGCGAGCAACACTTTCAATTCAGATAGCTCAATTGTGCCTTCTTGTACCGTAGATGAAGCAGCAGACTTTGCTGAAGCCGGTGCCCCCGCTGCTCCAGGCCCGCGTAATTGCGCAACTGAAGCCGCAGACTTCCCGGCCCTTTCCAGTTTCAGGTAATCTTCTCCAATCGGCGAGCTATCCACATCTGCACTCATGATTGCACCTTCGCTCCCCTTTTCGCTCTCAGCCGGCGACGATGTAGCGGACCGTGGTCCCGAGGAGTCTGTGCTTTCACCCATCTGATCCAGGTCTGTCTCTGATAGGCCGTATCTTGAACTGGGGCTTGCTGATCGCAGCTTGGATGTAGCTTTAGTTTTCGATTCTTTCGAAACCCCCTTCTTGCTGGCCATGTTTATATGTGTTTACATATACTGTAGCAGTCCCTCTCGAGTTGAATAAATACAGGATATCTCAGAATAATAAGCAAATAATATGAAAAATAGCACCACTGCTAGCGGAGCTCCACTTCAGACGTCCATCTTTCACATCGGATGAGACAAATTAATTTCAGCCATAGCATTAAAGAATAAATCCCAGCCTTTAGGTTTTCCACTCTTGTTCAATGTTCGTGTTTGTGTAGAGAACTTGATCAGATCGATCATATCTGTACCAATAACAAGTGTGCCTTTATATAAAAATTCTCCTCTTTCATTCCAGGACATTGTGGATGGGTTTTGTGTCATTTTCCGAATTAGCATTTCTGTGTTTTTCCGGTGTCTCTTAGAGACGGATTCCAAAACGTCTCTTATGACAATATCATCCCTGTCAGTGGTCGGGTGAAATGATATGATCTCTGATGGCTTTTCAGTTTCTGGTAGAATTAGAGTCATTGTAGACTTCTGTGATTCCCGTTGTCTCAAGAGACTCAGATATCGCTGCAAAGTATGAAAATACAGTTCCACTTTTTCATTCGGTGATAGCACTATTTTGTAAAATACTCCTCATTTCATGGTCAAGTGCTTGCATGGTGTTTTTTGTCATATCTGTTTCTTCACCGGCAGATGTTTTGATCTGCTCCAGTTGTTTTCCTGGTACAAGGTACATTTTCTCAGTGTGTGCCGTTTTACCGATTCACAATTAGCCTGGTGAGTAATGGGATCGCTATGCCGAGTAGTTGACTGATAAATCTACCACACTGATTTACAGTATAATACATTTCTTTTGTTTAATTGTAACTTTTTTATTGCTCAGATTTTTTATAATAATGTGCTTCTTTTTAAGAATGCCAATCTGTCTGGAATTTAAAGGTAAGCTACCCTTAATTGTATTCAGTGCAATTTCACAAATAGCCAGAATTAAATCATCAGAAGCTGCACAAAAAATGGACTTTCTCTGTTTTGGTTTTGCCTTCATAAGCAATTGCATAAGTTGTAAATTTTGTTTAATCCTGGACGACATGGTGATGACGTCTTTTACAAAATGACACCGGGCCAATAAAATCATATTTTTTTATCCTTGGGCTTTTCAAACACGTAAGCCACTGGGCGTTGCGATAGGTATATGGATGCACTGAGACAAAAGTCATCTAGTGTGTTAGTATTTAAATCGACCAGTAGAAAGCCAAATGCCGGCTTAATGGCATCCTCATAAGCCTCGAGAAAGTAGCGCCAACTGGTGGGGAACATCTGATGGGCCAATATTGATAGCTGTTGCTTGTCTCTCAGATTCTTAAACAAAACAATGCATTTTGCATTTAATGCTATAGTACGGCTCTGTTTTATTCTGAACAATATAGATTATGCTCAAATTTCTATGATGAACATACTTTGTAAATATCAATTCCAACTCATGACTTTTACAGGCAGATTGCATGAGGTCATTGTGGTGTTATCGGTCCACAGCTCTTCCAGCTAAGGCCGTTTTTTTTTTAAAAAATAATCACCACACTCGTGGCTTAGTGAGGGGGCGTCGTGGCCGTAGTAAGCCACGGGGCGATCTGCGGTGTGGGCGTTTCTCACTGAGTGCACAGGTGAGGGACTGCCCACATCCATGATTGTTCCCGTGGCTAATGTGCTGCAGCTGCTATAGCCCCTCGCAATATAAAAAGAAGTGCAAGTCGGTTGGGGGAAGGAAAAGAACAAATCGGAGAGAAAAAGGAAGCGGGCGAGTGAACAAACGCTCGCAGGCAGCTCAAGGCAGCCTGGGTGTTTGGCCAACACCTGGGAGAAGTAGTGGTTGTGGTCGCTCCCGCAGAGTTTGATTTGAAGGGTGGGAGTGATCGGAAGGTGCAATACTCTCTGCGGAAGGTAACGGGAGTCAGGACTTGGGACATGGTGTCCCCAACATGAGAGCCTTGGCCGTTAGGAGATTCCCAAGTCACTGTCAGGGGGAGCCGACTGGAGCCAAGGATCGGGAAGGCAACTGACAGTAACAGTAGTGGCAGAAGCAGGAACAAAGGTCAGCTGTTGAGAGAGCGTCTTGCCTACTGTAAAGCCCAACCGAGATAAGCAGGTGAGAAGCTAGCGTAGAAGGGCACCGGGCTTGGCATTGTTTTAAAGACTGCTTCCTAGAGAACGTTTTAACCTCGTTTTAAAAGGATTGTTTTTGTTTGTTTTGTTTTATTTGTATATTTTTAACCTCCACATTTCTTTTATGGATTGTTTATTTATTGAAAAACTTGGGGTCACTGCACTATTTATTGAACACTTTGTTTTTGTTGATTTGATTTTAAATAAAAGCACTTTGCACATCTTTACCATCCACTTGCTCAATTGTTGTCCCACTGTCCCACTGCTCATCGGTGATATTACCGACGGTGTTGGGTTCAAGGGCTCCCGAACAGCGATGGGAGCATGGAGCAGAACCCGCATCGTCACAGTCAGTGACTACAACTAAGTTTATTTTATCACAGGGCAACAACGTGTCCTCATTTAGGGAGTCAGGAAGACCTTCTATAAATTTTATACATCTGAATTTTTTCATCAATTCTGTATAGAGAGATTGCCAAATGGAATAACAATACAGGATATTTTGTGGTTGGTGGAAGTAATGTTTTCACAAAAATAGATTTTACACAGATGTTTGGCCCGCTTAAGATACAGGAAAATGGGTGTTGTAAAAGAATGTCCATTATTATATATTTATTTATTTTTCTCAGAATCAATAGCCAAAAGGTAACGATGTAAAATGTTTAGTTAATACACGTTTGTCATAGACAGTTTTTTGTGATTTATTTTATTTTTGTGGTTTCTATATGCCAGCTGCGCTTTACCCTTAAAATACCAAGATCTTCAAGTTCAAAAACTTTATGTTGTGAAGACACGTTTAAATTTTCTGCATAGTCAAAGACCAGTTCTTTTAAGCTTTCAAAATTCACCTCACAGTTCTTAACATTTAATGTTATACCTTTAACTTTTAGACAGGTTTCACTGTTGGATAGCTTGTAGCCATAGGTTTTGGGCCCGCTGCTTACAAATTCAGTGATGTATTCATTCATTGGTAACTCGCTTGTTAATTCTCCTAAATAACACCTGAGTTCTGGTTCCCATTCATTTATGCTGGAAATATAAAGAATTGATTCTGTGTCATAGTATAGTATTCAGTTCAGTTTATTTAAAAGATTATACAACTCTAATCTTGCATAAGCTGATGTTAAATAAATATGTTTACATTGGACAGTGTGCTGTAACGATCTTTATCGTATATCCAAGTCCCACAGGCACATTCATCATCAATAAAATCACAAGTAGATACCTCATAGTTTGGGGAAAATAATAATTCAAACAGTTTTCCTGGATCCATAACTAAAGATGTACGTGGCAAATTAGGCCTTTACTTACCCCATAAGGAATTTAAAAAAAGTTTTGCAATTTGCCTTCTGGCTGGGTTTTTTTTAATTAGGTGCTTGCTTAATTGTACACCTTCCTTTTCATAAAACATGGATACATACTGTTTACACTCTTCTGTGTTTAGACAGCTCTTAGGATAACCCGAAGATTCTTGCTTAGCTTTTAAATGGGCATTAATATACTCTGAAAAAAGTTTGTTAGAACTTTGTTCAAAATGCCATATCTCATTAATGCTTTTAATTTTGTAACCCAGCTGAATGGCTGCAAACAATTCCAGTGTTGTCTAACAAACGGTAAGCGTTCTTTCGTTGTGAGTGTGCATACACTGGGTCTGCTACTGTGCTGCACAAGTGCGGCAAAGTATAAAGTTTAGTTTTTTGTTAATTTTGCATGACAAAACAGGGAATAGAAAATTTCTGGGTGGATACACCCTCACCCAGGCTAAATATGCTTCTAATTGTTCAAAATCCTTATAAATAATTTCTGGATGACTGATTGGATATCTTTTGGTTTTATTCACATAAGGATATAAACTCGTGAGATCATAGTAATGGGTTTTTTCACCAGCGCACACCTTGTAACATAAACGTGCTGCATTTGTTCTACCGCCACGAGAGATTCCCTAGGGTTCAAAGCCTCAGGGAGATGTGTTGTTTTTAGGAAATTCTGCACACAAACGTTTTCATGAACCATTTGACGCCAATTATGTTCCCAGATTTGATGCACTTGAAAACCCTGCATTTTAAAGTAGTAAACTTTTTTTAAAGTTCTTGAATAAAGTGAACCAAATGTCGTGTTTGTAACACTATTCTATGATTTTTCACTGTAACATACATTACAACCATGGTAAAAACAAATTCAAAAGCCATCTTTATACCTTTATTTTCTGCATACTCGTCTAGATGATTATTTTCCAATACACATTTCCAGGCCCGTCGCGACAAGGCAGGCAAACCAAACAATTGCTTGGGGCCCCGAGCTGGCCTGGGGCCCCAAGACAACGACTGGTTAAGAATAAAATGCAGCGACAAACTGTGTGAGCGCCCCATTGATAGTGAATGCAGTAAAGTGCAATGACACTGTTATCGGGATCCCCCTCAAGGGGGCCCCTCGCTGACAGCAGCCAGCCAACCACGCGATCTCTGCTGCCGGCAAAATACAAAACTTCCTCGGCAGTCAGGAAGCGGAATTATGCTTCAGGAAGCCAAAAAAGAAAGAAGAGAAAGGAAGAGGAGGATAAGAAAAAACAAGACAGTGGTAAGTGATAAATTACACACATAAAATAGCTCTACTTGTCTTGTACAAATGGTGCAATTTTGCAGCAGGTAGGCTAGCAGAAATATGTTTACAGTAATCCCTCCTCGATCGTGGGGTTTGTGTTCCAGAACCCCCCGCGATAGATGAAAATCCATGAAGTACAAACCATATGTTTGTATGGTTATTTTTATATATTTTAAGCCCTTAGAAACTCTCCCACACTGTTAACATTATTAGAGCCCTCTAGACATGAAATAACACATTTTAGTCAAAGTTTAAACTGTCCTCCATGACAAGACAGAGATGACAGTTTTTTCTCACAATTAAAAGAATGCAAATAGATCTTCTCTTTAGGAGCAGAGAATTTCAGAGGGAGAGAGAGAGCTCAAGGCCGCAAAGAAAAGCAAACAATCAAAAATCAATACTTGTGCTTTAAAGTTTGCCTTTAGCCTCTCTGCTCACATCTCCTCCGTCAGGCGAGAGAACGCCAGAGAGAGAGAGAGCGGCGAGATTAAAGCAAACAATCCAAAATCAATAAGTGTGTTTTTGGAAGCACCGTGATAAAGCGGCATTTCTTAGAGGTGCGTTCGTATCCACTAGGCAAACAGCTTCTGTGCAAGCAGCCCCTCTGCTCACAGCCCCTCCGTCAGGCGCAGAGAATGTCAGAGAGGGTGAGAGAGAGGCAGAGACAAAAAAAACAATCGAGTTCCGCGCGGGAAGCATATCTTATAGCATTGAGGAGTTTTATTTAATATGTAATACATGTTCTGATTTGGTAGCTTCTAAGCCATCCACCAATAGTGTCCCTTGTATGAAATCAACAGGGCAAACAAACTGAGGAAGCAAGTACCATAAATTAAAAGACCCATTGTCCGCAGAAATCCGCGAACCAGCGAAAAATCCGTCATATGTATTTAGATATTCTTACATTTAAAATCCGATAGAGTGAAGCAGCGAAAGTCGGTAGCGATATAGCGAGGGATTACTGTATGTATCATACATAAATGACATGACATTGCTATAGCTTTGTAATAGGTTTTGATGAAAGTGGCATAGCATGCTATACTAACTATTCCACGTCTGTGATAATCTATTTAGGAAAACAACACAATAAATTCTGTGCATCAAACATTAGCTTGGGATGTTTTTAAGCATTGGTAGTCGACTCACAGCACTACTAATAATTAGTAAACATTTAATTATAATTTCACTGTTTGTTAACAGTAAAAAGTTTATTTATATAGCACATTTCATACACAATGGCAATTCAAAGTGCTTTACATAGAAGAAATTAAAATAATAAAAGAAATAAGAATAGTTAAAACAGTTTAGAAAAATAAAATAAAATACAGTACAGTCGGACGAACAGCTGCACAGTGCTCATTCAGTAAATGCATAGCTAAAGACTAAAGATTAATTAACTGTCAATTTACCTTCTATTAATGATTGTTTATTTGTACAGTGGTGTTTTTTGCAAATGTTCAATTGTTGAAAATGTTCAAATTTTATGCACTTTATATGCAACAGCAGTATTTGCACTCTAAACATTTTTTTATTTATGCACAGTATATGCAACAGCAGTATTTGCACTGTAAACCTTTTTATTTATATAAAGTGTGAGCGAATTTAAACTGTATGGCTATGCTGTGGTTCCTTTGCGTGTCGTGCGTGTGTGCGGGGGGCCTCCATGTCCATTTTGCTTGGGGCCCCCAAATTCCTTCAAACGGCCCTGCACATTTCACATTCCTGGTTTTAGCGCGTGCCGGATGTCTATCTTTTATTTGGACTCTAAATACATGAGCCATTGGATGGATGGAGTAGAGTATCTCTTTTGTTTTCTGTGATAACTGTCTTATAATGGCAAAGCTATGGTTTGCTCACACAAAAATTTATGTTTAAACATAGCCATATAAACGCTCACTAAAGTAACATGTTGAAAAGGATCAATAGATAACATTTTGTATTTATCCTGAAACTGCTCGTCTAAATGCAGGCATGTCGTTTTGGTGATCTCTATAAGCTGTTGCCTGAACAACATACACGCCGACCTTAGAATCCCTACATCTACGTGACAGTACATTTTTAATTCCTTTTGATAATCAAATACGTCATTGTTGTGTTTAGAATACTATAAAAGAAATTCTTTCTTCTCGTCTGGCACCATAAACTTCTACAGCCGGTCTAGGCCCGACATACAGTGCATCCGGAAAGTATTCACAGCACATCACTTTTTCCACATTTTGTTATGTTACAGCCTTATTCCAAAATGGATTAAATTAATTTTTTTCCTCGGAATTCTACACACAACACCCCATAATGATAACATGAAAAAAGTTTATTTGAGGTTTTTGCAAATTTATTAAAAATAAAAAAAACAGAAATCACATGTACATAAGTATTCACAGCCTTTGCTCAATACTTTGTCGATGCACCTTTGGCAGCAATTACAGCCTCGTCTTTTTGAATATGATGCCACAAGCTTGGCACACCTATCCTTGGCAAGTTTTGCCCATTCCTCTTTGCAGCACCTCTCAAGTTTCCTCCAAACGTGACGCCTGGCATTCACACCAAAGAGTTAAATCTTTGTCTCATCAGACCAGAGAATTTTGTTTCTTATGGTCTGAGAGTCCTTCAGGTGCCTTTTGGCAAACTCCAGGCGGGCTGCCATGTGCCTTTTACTAAGGAGTGGTTTCCGTCTGGCCACTCTACTATACAGGCCTGATTGGTGGATTGCTGCAGAAATGGTTGTCCTTCTGGAAGGTTCTCCTCTCTCCACAGAGGACCTCTGGAGCTCTGACAGAGTGACCATCGGGTTCTTGATCACCTCTCTGACTAAGGCCCTTCTCCCCCGATCGCTCAGTTTAGATGGCGGCCAGCTCTAGGAAGAGTCCTGGTGGTTTCGAACTTCTTCCACTTACGGATGGTGGAGGCCACTGTGCTCAATGAGATCTTCAAAGCAGCAGAAATTTTTCTGTAACCTTCCCCAGATTTGTGCCTCGAGACAATCCTGTCTCAGAGGTCTACAGACAATTCCTTTGACTTCATGCTTGGTTTGTGCTCTGACATGAACTGTCAACTGTGGGACCTTATACAGACAGATGTGTGCCTTTCCAAATCATGTCCAATCAACTGAATTTACCACAGGTGGACTCCAATTAAGCTGCAGAAACATCTCAAGGATGATCAGGGGAAATAGGATGCACCTGAACTCAATTTCGAGCTTCATGGCAAAGGCTGTGAATACTTATGTACATGTGATTTCTCAGTTTTTTTATTTTTAATAAATTTGCAAAAACCTCAAGTAAACTTTTTTCAAGTTGTCATTATGGGGTGTTGTGTGTAGAACTCTGAGGAAAAAAATTAATTTATTCCATTTTGGAATAAGGCTGTAACATAACAAAATGTGGAAAAAGTGATGTGCTGTGAATACTTTCCGGATGCACTGTAATTTTGGTTTTCAACAGCGTTAAAAAAATTAGAAAAGTATCCTTTCCCCCTTTAAAACCCAAAGCCTGTGGTAATTTACACAATTTTGATGCTAAAAAGTACAAAAATCTATGAATCTGATGTTTAAACCTTTCACTCTTATCAACATGATTTTTCGACCAATCGTTAACAAATCAATTTTCATTTTTTCTTTTATTAATTGACTAATTCGAAAATAACTGTCATAGAATTTTGCATTGTGTGCAATAAAAGTGTAATTCTTAAACTTTCTATCTATAAACGTTGATATAAATCTTTCAACACAATCGTTTCCCGCAAACTCCCAGCTCGTGTTAGCACCCATGTGTAAAGCATATATGTAATAGCAAAATACCCGCGCTTCGCAGCGGAGAAGTAGTGTGTTGAAGAAGCAATGAAAAAGAAAAGGAAACATTTTGAAAATAACGTAACATGATTGTCAATGTAATTGTTTTGTCACTGTTGTGAGTGATGAGTGTTGCTGTCATATATATATATATATAAATATATATATATATATATGTTTACACACACACATAAACATATACAGTATATATACATATCTATACATATACACATATATACACATACACATATATACATACATATATATATCTACATATATACACATACATATACATACACACATACATACATACACACACATATATATATATATATACATACACACACACATATATAAACATATATATACATATACAAACATATCTACATATATACACACACAGCTATTTCGTATCAGTGCAATACGCTGCTTGTTAAAACGGATAACTCCCACTCTTACGTGCAAGTCTGCGTGGATATTATGAACTATCGTATTTGTTCAAGTTCTATTTAAATTTTAAATAGAAGAAATTTTTATTTAGTCGACAGAAATATCTTTGGTAGGAATGGTAAAAACAGACAGGAATATTATTCATGAATAAATCAACTCAAACCTTAAATAACTTAAAAGAACAAACATTCAAATTTCTTTACTCTTATGTAAATTTATATAAAAAATAAACTTAGATTTTAAATATCCCAAAAGATTTTGCTCTCCATAAAAATATATCCTTTCAAAATTATACAAATTCAAATATGAACATGCTGCATAACAAAACCTGGAAATATAAATAAAATGTGTTCCTTTCAGCAATAACAAATCAAATCATTAAGTTGTCTTTGCTCATATGTCATTTTAGAGCTGGACGCCTGGCATCTATTTTTGGCAACAGGTTCGTTTATGTTTGGTGTGAGGTTCTGTGTTGTGGAGATTCTCAGGATGGATTGCAGGTGCTCATCAGTGAGGCGACTCCTGTGTGCTGTTTTGTTAGTCTTTATCACTGAGAAGAGCTTCTCACACAGATATGTGCTACCAAACATGCACAAGGTTCAAGCCGCATGTAGACGGACTTTTTTTGTTCTTCAAAGTCACCAAAGCGCCGTGCAAACTCAGTGCGCTTCGGTTTATCAGTAAAGTGCGTATTTGGGAACACCGTAGTGACAACTTGGTTTAACATTACTTGGCAACAGGGAAAGTTGCACTGGTGCATTTGTGTCTCCCATAAAAGCAACTTCACTTGAAATCACTTTGTGATTGTGCACGGTAAAACGTCCGCTGGTGTCAGATTCTTATTTAATTCTTCTGCTTTCTGTATCTTCTGCATTGCATTCAGGTCTTTCAGCCTCACTGATGAGCACCTGCAATCCATCCTGAGAATCTCCACAACACAGAACTCCCTGATGTTTTGTCTCATAGTGCCGTCTTAGATTAAATTCTGTAATTACAGCCACATTAGCTCCACAAATGAGACACACGGGTTCAGTAAACATATACTCAGCCTCCCATCGGTTTTAAAGGCTCTATTTTCAGAATCAACTTTTCTCTTCAGCATCGTGTGAGCTAGCTTCGCAATAACTTGCAGCATCATAAGCTAGACTTGATTAACGCGTAAGTGTTAGCAAGGCAGCTGAAGCGCTGCATTATGGGATCTGTAGTTTATTGTGTTACCAGCGCTTCATATACCCGGGCCATTAATAACAATAATACAGTATATAAAATGATCTCGCGGGCTGGATATAATTACACGCCGGGCCGGATGTGGCCCGCGGCCCTTGAGTTTGACACATATGGACTAAATAGAACTTGAAAAGATATATTTTTTCAAATGTGATCGCGCAATTCAGATAGAGTTGACGCGCACTACAGCCTGCATGCCTCAATAAGTCATCCTCCCTCGCTCTTACTTTTTTACCGTTCATCTAATGAATACACTGAGTATGGCTTTACCAAAACAATCATTGATGGCGAATAAAGTATCCATTATTCAAGTATGTAGATCGGGATATATATATACATATATATATACCCGTATCGCAGCGAGAAGTAGTGTGTTAAAAAGCTAAAAAAGAAAAGGGAACATTTTAAAAATAACGTAACATGACTGTCAATATACAGTATTTGTTTTGTGAGTGTTACTGAGTGTTGCTGTCATCAATTATTTGATTATCATTATTTCTTTCAATCAGGTTTGTATTTGTAGGATGTGTTGTGTTCAAGTTACATTCCGTGTTTGTCAATCGTTGTAAAGATGACAGGTTTCATTCATCGATTCGTTTCTTACTGCATCAATAAACAGCTCGTCTTCTTCTTTATCCGAGACCTGACACACTGCATGCACGGGTTTTTTACACTGTCTTCCTTTAGCGGGACATTGACTTTTTCCACCGTGTGCTTTGTTTCCACAGTAGCAGCATTTATGAATATGCTTGTATGTATCAGACGCTTCATATTTTTTGCTGCCTTTTCAATTGTGTAATTCGGTTTTTGTTCAGCTCTTTGGAACTGTTGCTTTATATCTGTGCACTGCGTCAGTTCACGTGAGCCGCTCGGTGTACATGCATCGAAGTTCCCCAGTTGTGCTGGTGCCATCTCGTGCTATATCCATGGCTGTATTTAATGTTACCTTAGTCCTGGCACTTAAAACTTTCTCTCGCAGTTTCGCTGAGTTTGTGCCAAACACCACGCTGACCATCTCATCTTCCTCTGCATAAGCACAGTCCTTAACCCGTGAATATTTAGTGGGAGTTTATCTATTGGATTGCCGCTGACGGACGGCCTTATATGGGCAGGCACTAAATTACAAACGCCAGCGGCAGCCTGTCTATGAACTTAATTTAAAGTGTAGGTTTACATCGTGCTTTGTTTCAGTAGCAGAACTCATCAATATGGTTGTATATGTCACTCGCTTGCTTCTTATTGTTTCGCTGCCTTTCAATTATATAATGCATGTTTTCTTCAGCGCTTTTTGGAGGTCTTCCTGATTTTCTATGTACTGCGTGATTACGTGGGAGGCGTGATGATGTCACACGAAACTCCGCCCCACGGCGTTCAAGCTCATCTCCATTACAGTAAATGGAGAAAAACAGCTTCCAGTTATGACCATTAGGCGTAGAATTTCGAAATGAAACCTGCCCAACTTTTGTAAGGAAGCTGTAAGGAATGAACCTGCCAAATTTCAGCCTTCCACCCACACGGGAACTTGGAGAATTAGTGAGTGAGTGAGTGAGTGAGTGAGTGTGTGAGTGAGGTCTTTGTCTTTTATTAGTATAGATATATATATATATATATATATATTGTGATATGTGGCCGGCTTATCATCCCGGCCAATACCCCCAGGCCGCCAGATGGAGCCCTCCCTGCAGTACGGAGGTGCCCCGAAGACCAGCAGGGAGTCATGGGACATGGAGTTTTCGTACAAGACCCTGCTGGATACCTCAGGGGCCGCAAGAGGGAGCTGCAGGGAGGAACAAAGACTTCTTCGTGCCCTATGACCCGGAAGTTCGTCATTCGTTCATTGTCAGGACTTGCACCTGACCCGGAAGTGATTAAGAATCATATGGACTGGGGATTGGGAACACTTCCAGGTCAGGGAATTTAAAAGGACTGTGGGAGCTCCCAGACGACGAGCTGAGCATTGTGGAAGGGTGGCAACGCGTCTGGGAGCTGGAGGATTGTATTTGTAGTTATTATTGTGATTGTTTATGAGTATTGTGGAGTAGAGGGTGCTTTGTGCACTGTGGCATTTAAATAAAGTCGATTTGAGGACTTTTACCTGGTGTCTGGAATCGTGGACAGGGGTTTAAGGGAGCTAGAGCGCCCCCTATCTACCACAGTGGCGTAGTCGGCAGGATACTCCAGCGTCTATTGCGGAGGACCTGAATCAAAATTTTCTGTGGGTAGTGAACCCCGAGAAGACAACAGCGTCAGGAATCACCACAGCATCGCCAAAACCCAAAAAGAATTCCAAGTCCAAAATGGGGAAGAGGTAGGGCAAGCAGATCGACAACGCCAGCGGAAGAGCCTTAGGTGCAATGGCCGATGCTCGGGAGGAGTCACGGAGCGGCCTTACAAGTCAGGAGAAACCTCCAGGGACCAGCGATCACTCTGAGGTACGTGCCGGAAACGTTATGGACAATCCATTTATAATTACTCACTTTGTTCCGTGCATGTACCTCGGAGATGATCCCCTGGAGGCTCCGCGGGAAAAAGGAAACTGCCCTGAAGACGATGGCACGCTCCTGTCGAAGCCGGAGCACCTACAAGATGACTTCCGCATGACGGCAGCCGACGAGGGACATGACAGCAAACCCGATGTTTTCTGGGAAGGAGGAGGTCCGCGTCTCGCTGTTTGTGCCTTCGAGCCCGAAGGAACGGACTTGGTCTTTCCGAAGGGGAAAGGGGAGGCGAGCGAAGCATCACTCAACCCACAAGAAGGAGGGTCGGGAAATGGCTGTTTGGGATGTCAAAAGAGGAAATAAGACAGACCACAGTTTGCTGAAGGAAGCAACCCGATCCTCAACCTGTAACGAAGAGAACTCCATATCCCAGCAGCCTCCGCGAGACTAGTCAGAGCACGTGCCAGAAGCGGGCGTGCTCATTGGCTCCGAGATAAATAATTGTATTAACTTGCGGGAACTCGAACGCTTAGTCGAGCCCGTAAGTAGCTTTTTGCAGGTCCTGATGACCATAGAAAAGATCATCGGAGAATTGGGAGCTGCAGCCAGAGAGCCGTTGGAGAAGGTGAGGGCCTACATGCGGGGATTTGGTGGGGAGCCTCCCGTAATGACAAAAGTGATGGTACAGGTGAGTCACACCAGTACCGTAAAGAAAGTAATAGGGATGCAGTGTAATCCGGGCCCGGTTTTAATGAATAGCGGGTGCCAATACACAGCGTGCCCTACAAGTGAGGTCGGCACGTTAACCGAGTGGTCGGCGGAAGGGCTAATCGATCCGGGGCAGCTAGACAGTGCTGATCCCCGGAGCGAGGCAGCCCTAAAGACGCCGCCACCGGTCAATTGTAAAAGTAAAGGGGTGCAAACAGTAAAAGGGCTCTCTTCTTGCAATAGAGAGACCCAGACTGTAGACAAGCCCCAGATTAAACAGGAGGTCTCTAAGATTAAAGAGAGGTCTCCTGACAATATGGGAAAGGGTCATAAGAGCGCAAAGGTGGCCAGGGAATTCTCCCCAATGGAAAAAAGGGCAGAGCCAGAAGTGCCCAGGTGCTTCGAGTCCCACTGAGAAAGACTACCAAGGGGACCGCGGCTGTGTTATGAATGCCGCAGACCGGGACGCGAGTGGAGAGGTTGTCCTAGGAGGGCAGAAAAACAAATTATTTATTCTTATACTGTTCCTCCTAGGTTCACACGGGAGTATCGACTGCATCGCCGGCACCCGGTCTTCGGATCACCTTGGTGGGAGATGTCCCTCGGAGGACAGGAAGCTAAAAACCAGGGTTTTTCGCTGGGGGAGGAGTATTGTGATATGTGGCCGGCTTATCATCCTAGTCAATACCCCCAGGCCGCCAGATGGAGCCCTCCCTGCAGTACGGAGGTGCCCTGAAGACCAGCAGGGAGTCATGGGACATGGGGTTTTCGTACAAGACCCTGTTGGATACCTCAGGGGCCGCAAGAGGGAACTGCAGGGAGGAACAAAGACTTCTTCATGCCCTATGACCCAGAAGTTCGTCATAGGAAGAGCGACGGGCTTCCGAGGTGAAAAGAAAGGACTTGTACCTGACCCGGAAGTGATTAAGAATCACATGGACTGGGGATTGGGAACACTTCCAGGTCAGGGAATATAAAAGGACTGTGGGAGCTCCCAGACGATGAGCTGAGCATTGTGGAAGGGTGACAACGCGTCTGGGAGCTGGAGGATTGTATTTGTAGTTATTATTGTGATTGTTTATGAGTATTGTGGAGGAGAGGGTGCTTTGTGCACTGTGGCATTTAAATAAAGTCGATTTGAGGACTTTTACCTGGTGTCTGGAGTCGTGGACAGGGGTTCAAGGGAGCGAGAGCGCCCCCTATCTACCACTATATATATATATATATATATATATATATATATATATATATATATATATATATATATATAGGCAAAGGAGCTATATAGGCATTGACCCGACACAGACTGACAATGGAGGCACATGTAAAAATCAAAGAAAAAGGACTTTATTTTTCTTCAGCTGTGGGGCATGTCTTCCCTATGTCACACAGTCCCAAAACAACACACAAAGTAACTACCCAAACTACACTCTTCTTCCTCCACTTCTCCTCCCAGGCAGCTTTTTCATCATCGTCGTCCTCCCGACTCTGCCGCCGAGAGTAGTGGCTGCAGGTTCCTTTTATAGCACACCCGGTGCTTATTGACCTAATTCAGGCTGCACTTCTGCGTTCTCCGTTAAGCCATGCAGCTCCCCAGCCTGTGGCCTGTGTGTATATATATATATATATATATATATATATATATATATATATATATATATATATATATATATAGTCGTGGATGCCAGGGGCATCTTGGAAGACCGGAAATGGGTGTGCGCCCATCTGGGATCACATGGGGGCTGCCTTCCTGGTTGCTTTGGGGGCCACGGGTTCAGGGCATGGAAGCTCCACTCTGTAGGGGCCCGTGGTCACCGCCAGGAGGTGCCCCAATGCCTTGGGGACCTGTTGCCCCAGCACTTCCGCCACACCAGCAAGTGCTGGGGGGAAGATTTAGGGCGACACCCGGAGAGCTGCCGGGAGGACAACCGGCACTTCCACCACGCTGGGGTGTGGCCAAGGGAGGGATGCCGGGAACACCTGGTGCTCATCCGGGAACTGGATAAAAGGGGCCATCTCCATTCATTCAGGGCTGGAGTCGGGAGGCGGAAGGACAAAGCACAGGAGAGGTGTGGAGGCGGCCCGAAGAGAGGCATTTGTGTGGCCAGGACTGAGTATTTGGGGTGTTGTGCACTGACTGGGTCTGAGTGACCATTATTAATATTGTAAATATAGTAAATAAACGTGGGGTGAGGATTAACAACATGTCCGCCTGTCTGTGTCCGGGTCAAGTCCACTATATATATATATATATATATATATATATATATATATATATATATATATATATAAGAAATTCTGAAAGCCAACAGATATCTTAACCACAATACTGATGCAGCCATTCTGGCTCATAAATAGCATTGAGTTTAGACTTCAGCTGCATCATCAGGACAAAGTGAACTTTATTGTCATCTCAACCATATACATGTATACAGATAGACGAAATTGCGAAGCTCTGGGTCCACAAGGTAACAACATGACGTGCAAATAATAAATTAAAAATAGAATTAAAATTTTAATTTAAAACTAAAACACAAACAAGACAAGACATTGTACAAAGACAAGACAAAGAAGTAGCAGCAATATGAACATTGATGCAATGTATGGTATTTGTAATCTAGATTCATAAATATAGTCAACAGACATGTAATATAATAAATAAATAATAAATAATAGATATAGATAATACAGAAATTATCAGTGTATGATAATAGTTGTGTAAGACATTTGTAAACAATGACAGGTCAGAATGTTTCAAAGCAGAAGGATATCAAGAGTGTCCAAATATTTAAAGGTCAGTATGAGATTTTCAGTTCTTTTTTACATGCCCACTCATCTTTGCAGGAAAGTGGCTTGCATGTATAAAAGTTCTGTGTTTAGAGGTGGTCGAAGCAGTGTGAAAGATCCCGGGGGCAGCATGGTGTTAAGGAGTCTGATAGCTTGGGAGTAAAAACTCTCCTGCAGCCTGTCAGATCTGGATGTGTTGAAGGCAGAGCTAAAATCTATGAATAGCATCCTGAAATGTGTGTCTTTTTTATCCAGATGTGTCAGGGAGAGGTGAAGGGCAGAGCATATGGCATCCTCAGTTGACCTGTTTGAGCAGTATGCAAACTGACGAGGGTCAAGGGAGGCAGGGAGATTAGTCTTTATGTGTGACATGACTAACCTTTCGAAGCACTTCATTATGATTAGTGTGAGTGCAACTGGTTGGTAGTCATTCAAGCATGTCACTGATAACTTCTTCGGCACTGGTATGATGGTGGTCAATTTGAAGCATGCTGGGACTGATGACTGGCTCAGAGATATGTTAAAGATGTCTGTGAGGACACCAGCCAGTTGACTGGCACATTCTTTGAGCACACAACCAGGTATGATGTCAGGTCCTGCAGCCTTGCGTGGATTGACTCTGGATAGCGTCCTCTTCACATCAGATATGGAGAGATAAGTACCTGGTCAGTTGAGGGAGGTGTTGCTTTTCTCACAGTCTCTTTGTTCTGCTCCTCAAACCGTGCGAAGAACTTGTTCAGCTCATCCACAACGGAGGCATCACCATCACTGCTGTGTGGGTTGGGCTTGTAGTTTGTAATTGTCTAAACACCTTGCCACATACAAAGTGTGTCTCTGGTGGTGCTGAATTGTTTGTTGATCCTCTGAGCATATGCCCACTTAGCTCTTCTTATAGTGCAAGACAGGTTGGCTATGGTCACCCTGAGGGCAGCCTTGTCTCCAGATCTGAAGGCTGCATTTCTGATCTTGAGCAGCTTGTGCACTTCTCTCATCATCCAGGGCTTTTGGTTGGCTCTTGTGGTAACATCCTTTGTAACAGTAACGTCCTCTATGCATTTGGAGATGTAGCCAGTAACAGATTCTGTGTACTCCTCCATATTGATGGAGTCACCATCCATAGCAGGTGGCCCTGACACTTAGATTGTACAATTATAGAACAACAAACAACTTAAGTAACAAATATCAGCTAAATGGAGAAATAAAATAAATGTATAAATACACAAAATACTTCTTAAAGAATTATAAACTATGAAAAGGTGAAAGACAAATATGTTTTAAAAAATATAATTTACAAAGGAAAATACAAGGAACAGAAAGCTGAAACTTGCTGTAAAATTGCAAATATATTTTAATTAGTATAATCAAAGCACACCAGCAGAAATAAGTCTGCTTAATCTTACCATACTTTCGATGTTTTTAGTGTTAATTTGAGCAGTTGTCGTATTTTCAGGAAGCAAGAATAAAGAGGATATCTAATACAACCTAAGTATTTAAGTAACCTAAGTAAATTAGTAGAATTCATTAATGCCAAAAAAACTTTGTGAGATGCTCACGAAATTCATGATTAGAAGTCTGAAATTTATGATTATGTGACCCACAAAAAGTATATTTTTTAGACCCCTTACAAATAATGCAGGAGATCCTTATACATTCTTTGTTATTGTCATTGAGCTGACCGTTCCATCTTAAGGGGAGATAGAGGCCACCTTCGAGCGCAAGAAGGCCAAGTACTCCGAGCTGGCTGAGGAGTGCAGGGAGGCCGGCTGGAAGACCACCACCTACCCAGTGGAGATGGGATGCCAAGGGTATGTGGGGCTGTCAACCACACGCCTCCTGAGGGACGCAGGGGTGACTGGAAGGAACATAAGAAAGGCCATTAAAGATCTGGCAGAAGAGGCAGAGAAAGGCAGCTTTTGGCTCTGGTTGAGGAGAAAGGACAGGAGCTGGGGAAAGAACAAATAACCCCAATAACAGCTGCAGGGGGTGACAGGGAGACGTCCCTGTCACTGCTCCGCCACCAGGAGGCGTTCTAGCGATTAAAGGAGCGAAACGTTGGTGAATGGTGGTTCCTAGCTGAAGACCCTGCAGCTGACCCATGGGAACCGGAGGAGGTGTGACAGGCAGCAATGCCAAGCAGGTTATACCACCTACCTGTACATCGACTGAAGTTCTGGAAACCCCAGTGACTACTGTGAACAGGGCAGTTGGAGTCCAGGGAAGACTATACAGCCAGGAAAGACCGCATTGGGAGTGGGCGGCTAGTAACCTAACCCACCAGTCCCTAGTAAGAGGGACACACACTTAGAACTACAGAAAATACACAAAGACAACCCGCAGGCCCTCCGAGAGGCGGGATGGAAGATGGGCCTAACAGGACGGACCACATGGTAATGGCAACGGCAATTGAAACGGATAACGCGAACATCAGAACTCCAGTCAATGAGCAGAGGATCCTCCGGAAGTGTGTATGCGGATGGGAGAAGGTGACCACCTACAGGGAACTGCGAATCCACCAGGGGAAGGCAAAGTGTCATCAGAAAGGCCAACAACGACCTTGCACTGCAGAAGCGGGTGAGACAAGAGGGACCAGAAGCCAGGTAGAAAACCACAGTGTCGATGGACCCAATGTCGCTGAAGGCAGAGGAGAGACAGAGAAGGGAAGCCCCTTGGAGGAGGCGGAGCCTCTGCAGGGGCAGCAACACCCAATCCCCACCACCCCACACGGTACAGAGCCGCAAGCAGAGACCAAAAAACCAGCAAGAAGGAACAAGCTCAAATGGCCCAAGGCGAACGAAGCAGAGGTATGGCACACGTTGGATATAGACCTGATAAAGATTCTGGAGGAAAGGCTGCGTGGAGGTGCCGAAGCCAAGCTCAATTTGTTTGGAGACGTATTATACAAGGCCTGCAAAGACAAGTTTGGCGAAGCAATCTCCAAACCGAGAACTGCTCCAGGAGAAAGGGGGAGGAGGGAAAGGGAGATCACCCAGCTAGTGCAAAGACGCCGACAACTCCGCAAAAGCTGGAGGAAGGCACCCACGCAGAGAAAGAAGGTCTGAAAGTCCTGTGGGAGGAGGTGAGGCGAAGGCTTGCCAGTCTCCATGAGAGCGGAACGCATCCGCAAGCGGAGCAAGCGAAAGCAGAAAGAGCGAGCCAGCTTCTTCAAGGACCCCTTCAGACACGCTAGGCAATTGCTGGAGGGAAACAAGTCCGGGAAGCTCGAAATAACCAGGGAACAAATGGAACAGCACGTCAAAAAGCAGTGCAGTGACCGGTTAAGAAATATCCCACTAGGAACACCAGGGTACGTGCTCCGGCCTGCGCCACCGACGGCTGAGTTCAACATCATGGCCCCCAAGCTTAGCGAAGTCAGGCAAGCGGTGAAGAAGGCAAGGTCCTTATCAGCACCAGGCCCCAACGGAGTCCCCTATAAGCTGTATAAGAACTGTCCCAAGGTACTGGAGCTGCTATGGTATCTAATGAGAACTGTCTGGAAAAAGCAGCTCATTCCATCAGAGTGGCAAAGGGCCGTAGCGGTCTTCATCCCAAAGGAAGCAAACTCAAAGGACATCGGCCAATTCAGAAACATCGCCCTGCTGAACGTGGAAGGCAAAATCTTCTTCTCAGTGCTTGCCAAGAGGATGACCACCTACCTGCTAGAGAATGGCTACATTGACAGCTGCCAGAAAGCAGGGGTTCCAGGTTTCCCAGGGTGCGTAGAGCACTCTACGATGATCTGGGACCAGATCCAGAAGGCCAAGCGGGAGAAGACCGACCTGCATGTAGTTTGGCTCGATCACGCTAATGCATATGGTTCAGTCCCACATCAGCTGAACTACGCCTTGGAGTTCTTCCACATGCCTCCTTGAGTCAAGAACCTGGTAGCGTTATACTTCAGTGACCTGCAGATGTGCTTTGCCCTCCAAGACTTCACCACCGGGTGGCAGTAGTTGGAGGTGGGAATTGCAATGGGGTGTACCATCTCTCCAATCTTGTTTGTGGCAGGCTTTGAGATAATCCTCATCGGAGCAAGACAAGTGGTTGGAGGAATCAAATTACCATCTAGTAAGAGGTTACCCCCAGTGAGGAGTTATATGGATGATGTAACCAGCCTCCTTCAGACAGCAGCATGTACATCTCGGCTGCTGGGAAGGGTGGACGAGTTGATGTCATGGGCCAGAATGAAGATAAAACCTTTCAAATCTCGTAGCCTGTCACTCAGAAGGGGAATCAGAAATGACAACACCATCTTCACCGTTGGGGGAGAGAAAATCCCCCTTCTGGCTGAACAACCCATCAGAAGCCTGGGAAGGCAGTATACCGCAGATCTGTCAGACAAGCACATGGGGAGGTCCGTCATGAAACAGCTCACGGATGGCCTGCGAAAGATAGATCGGAGCCAACTCCCCGGGAAGTACAAGGTTTGGTGCTATCAGTTCACACTCTTCAGGAGGGTAATGTGGCCCCTGAAAATGAGCGAGATCCCCTCATCCGCCGTGAGTAAGATGGACGCAAAAGCCAACTCGTTCATCCGAAAATGGCTGGGATTGCCACGGTGCCTTTCCGAAACGGGCCTCTTTGGGAAGAACACACTACAGCTCCCACTGCAGTCCATCAGTCTGGGTTACAAGCAAGAAAAGTCCAGGCTGGTGCTCGAGCTAAGGGAATCCACCGACCAGAGTGAGGAATGCCAACGCCATGGTTTCCACTGGCTGGAAGTGGAATGCCCAAGCGGAGGTTGACCAAGCCATCAGCAGGCTGCAACACCAGGAGATCATGGGCAGAGTCCAGGTCGGAAGAGCAGGGCTAGGATGGGGAGAAGCGCCACGGATCTGGTCTAAGGCTAACTGCAAGGAGAGGAAGGAGATGGTGGTGGCAGAGGTGTCGAGGACAGAGGAAGAGCGCTACAAGATCAAGGCCGTGTCGCAGGGCCGACAAGGAGGCTGGACGACCTGGGAGGGAGTCGTCAGCCGGAACATTAGTTAGTCGGATCTGTGGAGGATCCCACAGGCAAGGGTCAACTTCCTGATTCGTGCAACTTACGACACGCTTCCCTGTCCTCGCAACCTCAACCAGTGGTTTGGGAATGAGGAAAGCTGCGCACTTTGCAACGCGCCCAATGCAAGTCTCCAGCACATCTTGTCAGGCTGCAAGATCACACTTTCCCAGGGGCGCTACAGATGGCGCCACGACCAGGTCCTGAGGAAACTGGCTGAGGAAATGGAGGGGTGTCGACAAGGCAGCACAGGACCACCACTATCAGAGGGCTGTACCAGCTTTGTCACGGAAGGGGGGGGACAAAGTTACACCAGGCCAAGAGAGATGTCGAGGCCTTTTTCCCCCGACCAAGAGTGGAACATGAGGGTTGACCTCAACAAACAGCTGAGGTTCCCCACGGAGATAACAACTACATCTCTCCGCCCTGATATTGTGGTGTGGTCCACCAAAGTAAGATCGGTGCACCTCATTGAGCTGACCGTTCCATCTGAAGGGGAGATAGAGGCCGCCTTAGGGCGCAAGAAGGCCAAGTACTCCGAGCTGGCTGAGGAGTGCAGGGAGGCCGGCTGGAAGACCACCATCTACCCAGAGGAGGTGGGATGCCGAGGGTATGTGGGGCTGTCAACCACACGCTTCCTGAGGAACGCAGGGGTGACTGGAAGGAACCTAAGAAAGGCCATTAAAGATCTGGCAGAAGAGGCAGAGAAAGGCAGCTTTTGGCTCTGGTTGAGGAGAAAGGACAGGAGCTGGGGAAAGAACAAATAACCCCAATAACAGCTGCAGGGGGTGACAGGGAGACATCCCTGTCACTGCTCTGCCACCAGGAGGCATTCTAGCGATTAAAGGAGCGAAATGTTGGTGAATGGTGGTTCCTAGCAGAAGACCCTGCAGCTGACCCATGGGCACCGGAGGAGGTGCGACAGGCAGCAATGCCAAGCAGGTTATACCACCTACCTGTACATCGACTGTATATATGACTTACATAGTTTAGAATGTTAGCTTTCCAACTGTATGATTAGATAATTAACAGTGACAGCCTATGGCTGGGTTACTTGAGTGAAATTTTTACTGAAGGTACGTATGAGATGCATTCCAGTACAATATTTATAAAACCCTTAATTCGAATTTAAATCCATTTGTAGTAATTTTTCATTTTATTTATTAAATATTAAATACTGTTTTAAGTTTTTATTAGATGAATTCTATTTTTCATCTATTTGTTTTTGTGACATATTTTTGCTGCTTGTAAAGTAACATTATATTTACAAGAACAAAATTTTTTTTGTCAGAAATTTGGTTCAACTTCTAATGCATCAGAATGTGTTAAATGTTTTTATCTTACTGTGTGTTGAAATATTCTGTAATGCGACACATCAGAACTTAGGAATTTCTGAGACGGGGTGGATCATACACCACTTTAAGAAATTCTACTTAGCCATCTCCCATTCAGTATTCAACTGGCTTATTACCCTAAGGCAAGCAGATGTACATACCATTGTAATAGCCTGTATGTTAGGAAATAGAATGTGATAATTACAGAGAAGCAGAAAAAGGCAAAAAGAATAATTATTTACTTTAATCACTCAAATTGCAGCCCATTTTATGACTTTCTTTTGGATGAATTAAGAACAAACAGTTGTCTTCATTCATTCATGTATTCATGTATTCATTCATTCTCACAGCATTCCCAGACAAACTTAAACATGCACTACCAACTGTGTGGTCTGGGCCATGTATGGTACTTTTCCTGAAGGAGGCACCCTAGGGGGAATTCTCATTGGACACTACAACTTCCTCTGCCTGCCGCTTTTGATTCAGAGAAGAAGTGTTGTCAAAGACTTCACTCTACAACAGAGAGTAAATCCAGCAAACCTTCAAAAAGAGCAAATTCAGTTTCACCCACTTATATTACAAACTTATTTGAACTTACACCAAAAATGCAGATATAACTCTTGCCCTGCAATTCATCGACCTAAGGGGACACAAAGCAATGCCACAACCTTTGTATTCATGGAGTATCTTCAATAACATTACCTTCCAGTACATCATCAAAAGCATTCTGTAGGTCAACAACATCTGTATAGACTGAATGGACAAACTTTTACATGTGTGAAAGAACAAAGCATTTGTCTACTCATGGCTAGGACAGAAATTTGATTGTTAACTAGAATCTCCTAATCAATTGTAGCAGGTGTGTGATCATCGATTTGAATAAATGTATGGAAGAAACCTCTACTATCTATCTAGTACTTGTCACTTTCTGTGAAATTCATATCTTCTCCCAGCATTTTAAGACGGAGAAGCTTCTATCTGTGGCACCCCTGCAAGAGAACCACCTCTTTCAACCTTCACAAACATATGCAGTTTTTAATATCTGGAAAAAATTTGGAATTAACTTGCTTAGAGATCTTTATATAGACAACACCTTTGCATCCTATGAACAATTACATTCCAAATTTAACGTTCCAGCTACACATTTTTTTCACTATCTTCAAATCAGGAACTTTGTTAAACAGAACCTTCCAGATTTTCCTCATCTTGCACCCTCATCCACGCTGGAAAAAATATTGCTCAATCTCAAGGACTTAGACTCCATCTCTACAATATATAAAATCATTTTACAATCCCTTCATTTCAAAGATCCAAGAGGACACTGGGAAAAAGATCTTTCAATTAATATATCAGAAAAGGAGTGGAAAGTAGCAATGCAGAGAATTGAATGATGACCAAGTCTTACTAATTTAAGAGCAAGTACCTTTTTATTTAGTTCAGCCTCTTATTCTCCCAATAATTAAAAGACCAGGATAAAAGAGATCAACACAAATGTAAACTGATGCCAAGTTAAAATTATTTCTTTGAGTGCACTTGAGAGCCATGCCTACGAAAGCTTTACATATTTACTTATACAGTACTTAAATGGAACATTAACATGTGTTTGCTTCTACAGAAAAGCTTTTTTACATACCAAGACTATGACTACACAATAAAACTGTTACCTAACATGCTTGTGCATTTTATTCTACCCTGAAACACACACAAGGGAAAGATATGTTCAATAAAATCTAGAAAATTGTTTTAAATACCATGTCTTCAAGTGGAAATCTGAAAAATGCTGGCAGGACAAGAAGACAGAAACTAAAAGGGTGTCTGAAGCCAAGGGTCTGTAAATGGGATTGTAAATTTAGTCTTGAAACAAACCATAAATTAATTGATAACCAAAAAATAAGGTGTATAATTAGACCAAGGGATAAAACCAGACACTCCACCAGGGGCATCTGTAATAGAAATTTAATTCAAATTAAAACCAAAAATATATCAGCAGTTCAGAAAGAACCATGCAGTTTTAAATGCTGTTTATTGAACATTCGCTCTCTTGGCACTAAAGCTGTTTTGGTAAATGATATAATATTAAGTACAAAATCTGATCTGTGTCTTCTTACTGAAACCTGGCTTAGTAAATGTGACACTGTTCCCCTAGATGAGGCGTCACCAGATGGATACTCGTTCCTTCATAAGTCTAGAGATTCTGGTCGAGGAGGAGGCCTTGGAATAATTCATTGTAACAAATTGCAAATCACTCCTAAAAATTTAGGCAACTTTACATCCTTTGAGGCATTCATTTTAAATATTAAAACAGATTCCAACACAATTATAGTGCTAGTCTACAGACCACCAGGACCATATTCATTGTTCATGGCTGAATTTAGCAACCTTCTGTCTGATTTGGCTATAAATTATGATCACGTAGTTCTGATGGGGGATTTTAATGTACACATTGATGTGGAAACTGACACTTTTAGCAAATGTTTTACTTATTTGTTAAATTCAGTAGGATTTTGTCAGATTGTCAAAGGTCCAACTCATAATCATAACCATACATTAGATTTAATTATAACTTACAAAGTTGAAATTCAAAATTTAAATATTACTCCATTAAATGTAGTTATTTCCGATCACTTCTTAATTACGTTTGATTTAGTTCTGCCCATGCCAGCACTCGCAGATTAAAACAAAGACAGTGCGACATCTAGATTGTAATTCTGCTTCAAAATTTATAGATACCTTGAGTAAGTCGAGTGTAATTGTGGAAAACCATTTAGATCAGTTAACATCAAATGTAAACGTGGAAAACAATTTAGATCAGCTAACATCACATTATAATGTGACCTTGAGAGATGCTCTGGACACAGTGGCTCCCCTAAAACAAAAGTGATCAAAGCACATAGAAACTCTCCCTGGTTTAATGAAAATACTCGAGCTCTTAAATTAGAGTGTCGAAAACTGGAGCAGATGGAGAACAACAAAGCTACATGTCTTTCAAATTGCATGGACAGAGAGTGTAATAAATATAAAAGGCCCTCTTTAAAGCTCGCTCAGAATACTATTCTACATTAATAGATAGCAATAATAAAAATCCTAGGGTACTTTTTAGAGCAGTGGCTAAATTAACAAATGGGAATTCAGATCAACAGTGCAAAATACCAACAGATATTAGCAGTACAGACTTTATGAACTTCTTCAATGAGAAAATTAAAAATATAAGATCCCAGATCTCAGCATCACAGTACAAACCAAATACTAGCTTAGCAGACCCTGTCACATTGCATTCAGCACTTTAATAATTTTAATCCTGTAACTCACCAGGAAGTCTTAACTTTAATTACTAAAATGAAGCCCACTACTTGTTCCCTAGATCCAGTGCCAACAAAACTAGTAAAAGTGCAATGGATGTTCTTGCAGCCTATTCTAACCATTATCAATAGTTCATTACTGCATGGCACAGTACCTGATGCACTAAAAGTGTCAGTCATTAAACCTTTACTTAAAAAGTCAGACCTAGACCCACACATACTAAATAACTATAGGCCTATTTCAAATTTACCATTTCTCTCTAAAATACTAGAGAAAGTAGTCGCCAGTCAGCTTCAGTCACACCTTACGCATTACAATTTATTTGAGAAATTCCAGTCTGGCTTTCGACTGGTCATAGTACAGAAACGGCACTAACACGGGTTGTAAATGACATTCTGATATCCTCTGATGAAGGAAATTCCACTGTAATTATGTTGTTGGACTTAAGCAGCAGCATTTGACACCATTGACCATTCTATTTTACTGCACAGGCTAGAAAACGATGTTGGGCTTACAGGCCCGTGCTCGCTTGGTTCAGTTCTTATTTATCAAATCGATTCCAGTATGTACAGAAATGTGCAGACAGTACTCCATCATTATACACAGAAGTTCAATATGGTGTCCAGGGCTCAGTACTGGGACCTTTACTGTTTTCACTTTACATGCTTCCACTGGGATCTCTCATTAGGAAACATAATGTTAATTTTCACTGTATGCAGATGACACCCAGTTATACCTTTCATTTAAATCAAATGAAGTTTCTCCGATGTTGTCTTTAATTAGTTGTGTTAGTGAATTAAAGGAATGGATGAATGAGAACTACTTGTCTTTAAATACAGATAAAACAGAGATGTTAATTGTTGGAGGGAATGACGCTGATCACAGCAATATTTTGTCGTCATTTAACTCAGTTGGAATCCCAATTAATTTTACTGAATCAGCCCGCAATCTAGGAGTTATCTTTGACTCTAGCATGTCATTTAAAGCATATTACAAAGTCGTCCAAAACATGTTTTTCCATCTTAAAAATATTAGGAAATTAAGGCTTTCTAAATAAACAGGATTGTGAGAAATTAATTCATGCATTTATCTCTAGTAGGATTGACTACTGCAATGCGGTGTTCACTGGCTGTTCAAACTGTTCTCTATACAGCCTCCAGTTAATCCAAAATGCGCTGCAAGAATTATTACAAGAACAAGAAAATATGAACACATAACCCCAGTTCTTAAATCTTTACACTGGCTCCCAGTTAAGTTTAGGGCAGATTTCAAAATCCTCCTTTTAACATATAAAGCATTAAATGGCCAAGGTCCGGCTTACTTGTCTGAACTTATCATGACTTACAAACCTGAGCACATTAAGATCTCAAGATGCCGGTCTGCTTAGGATTCCAAGGATTAATAAAATAACAGTGGGAGGTCGAGCTTTTAGTTACAGGGCCCCTAAACTGTGGAATGGTCTTCCTGCTTCCATAAGAGATGCCCCCTCGGTCTCAGCCTTTAAATCCCGGCTGAAGACTCACTACTTCAGTTTAGCATATCCTGACTAGAGCTGCTGATTAACTGTACATACTGCATCTCTGTTGTTAGTCATTAGCACTATAACATAAGTAACATGATAATTATATTTGAATACTAACCCTCACCTATTCTGTTTCTTTTCTCGGTACCCAAATGTGGCCATTGGTGCCACGGCCCACCTGCCAAGTTGTTTGCCTGCCTATGGTAAAGTCATCCCTGATGGAGGATCACAGGAATCATGGGAAAGAGGGGTCCTTTCATCGGAGCAACGTTTCAGCCGTGGCATGGCTAAATGGGGAGGCAGCTAGATGGATGAGGTCTCCAGGACTCTAAAAATATCCAAACCTAATTATGTCATATCATCTACTGTTAAACCGTAATTCTAAAATTTTTATTATTATGCTGTCTTAAGGAATTGTTCTGTTCTGTATATTGTATTGTATTGACCCCCTACTTTTGACACCCACTGCACGCCCAACCTACCTGAAAAGGGGTCTCTCTTTGAACTGCCTTTCCCGAGGTTTCTTCCATTTTTCCCTACAAGGTTTTTATTGGGAGTTTTTCCTTGTCTTCTCAGAGAGTCAAGGCTGGGGGGCTGTCAAAAGGCAGGGCCTGTTAAAGCCCATTGCGGTACTTCCTGTGTGATTTTGGGCTATACAAAAATAAACTGTATTGTATTGTGGCCTTTCTTATTTATTACACTCTAACTCTTTAGCACATGTTTAGAATGAAATAAGGAAGAATAAAGAATTGTTTTATTAGCAATTTAATATTTATCATGAGAAATTCAGTGTAGCAGCACAGCAACAGTCAGAATAGTTAGTTCAATATCATTTACTTAGGCAGGGATAGCAGTTAGGAGGATTCACTCACTTGCCTGTTCATTATCAGTTTTAATTGTACCTACTGGTTCTTCCCTGTCTATTCCAGTTCAACAAGAGCAAAACCAAAAAGGAGATTGTTGAGAAAAGATTTCTTCCCTGATGGAACAGAAATAAACACATACACAACATCTTTTAAATGTACTATATTTTTCATGGTAAGTTCCTTTTAGAATGTTTATAGACCATGGTTTTGCCCATTGTGTTGTTTCAAGTAGTTTTCCTGACAGTGAGATCTGTAAGGCAGTGTTAGGTGAGGAACTTTTAACATGATGTTTGGATCAAATAATTATATTTTTCTTATCATTGCATGTTTTTTAAATATGTTTCTTTAAGCTTTAAAAATATAAAAATACACATATAAAGATATGTGATGTCTCAAGTTACAGAATTAGGAAAAGGGAACCCAACCATTCTATTCTCATTTTTTTCTGTAAATTTGCACCTGCTCAAAAAGTGCTAAAATGAAAAGATTTAATCAACTTTTTGAGAACTTACATACTAATATTTCTTTTTTTTATTATTAATTTTATTACAATCTATACAAAGCACACAAGTTTATATAAAAAGAAAAACTGAGTTAAGAACAGATCGATTCCCACCCCTGAGAGAGAGAGCAAGCCAACGGCGTAAAATTTAAGGCTTGTAAACATACCTAAATTAATAAATTCTCTGTGCTTTATGAACTTATTTTAAAATATTACTGATTAGATCCTGCCATGTTTTGAAAAAGTCTGTAGATCCTCTAACTGAGTATTTGATTTTTCCAATTTCAAATAGTATTACACATCGGTTTCCCACTGACTTAAAAGAGGAGAGTTTGGGTTCTTCCAGTTTATCAAAATAAGTCAGCGTGCCAAAGTGTAGTGGATGCAATCACAATTTGTTTGTCTTTCTCCACTTTAAGCCCCTCTGGAAGAACTCCAAACACAGCTGTTAATGGGTTAGGAGGGATTGTGAGTCCAAGGCTGTCTGAAAGGTAATTAAAAATTTTGTCCAGAATAATGTTAATTTGGTGCAGGCCCAGAACATGTGACCAGTGAGGCTGGGACTTGGTTGCAACGTTGCAGGTTGGATCATGCCCTGGAAACATTTTGAGAGTTTTAGTCGAGACAGATGTGCTCGATATATAATTTTTAGTTGTATAATTATATGCTTTGCGCATATTGAGCTCGAGTGAATTCTCTGCATTGCTACTTTCCACTCCTTTTCTGATATATTAATTGAGAGATCTTTTCCCAGTGTCCTCTTGGATCTTTGAAAGGAAGGGATTGTAAAATGATTTTATATATTGTAGAGATGGAGTCTAAGTCCTTGAAATTGAGCAATATTTTTCCAGCATGGATGAGGGTGCAAGATGAGGAAAATCTGGAAGGTTCTGTTTAACAAAGTTCCTGATTTGAAGATAGTGAAAGAAATGTGTAGCTGGAATGTTAAATTTGGAATGTAATTGTTCATAGGATGCAAAGACGTTGTCTATATAAAGATCTCTAAGCAAGTTAATTCCAAATTTTTCCAGATATTAAAACTGCATATGTTTGTGAAGGTTGAAAGAGGTGGTTCTCTTGCAGGGTGCCACAGAAGAAGCTTCTCCGTCTTAAAATGCTTTCTACATTGGTTCCAGATTCTAAGTGAGTGGAGCACAATTGGGTTATTAGTGTATTGCCGATAACGTGTGTTTATTGGAGCACAGAGCAAGGAATACAAAGAAGTACTGCAGGATTTTACTTCTATTGCGGTCCAAGCCTGTGTATGTTCTTCTATTTGTGTCCAGGTTCTTATCGCCTGTATATTTGCTGCCCAGTAATAAAACTGGAAGTTAGGTAGAGCCATGCCGCCTTCTGCCTTTTGTCTTTGTAGGGTCGCTCTTTTGATGCGTGGATGTTTTGAATTCCAAATAAATGAGGTTATTGTTGAATCTAATTGCTTAAAGAATGATTTATTAATGTATATTGGATGTTTTGAAATAAAAAGGAGCTTAGGAAGAATATTCATCTTAACAGTGTTAATTCTTCCAGCTAGTGTGAGATGAAGGGTTGACCATCTATGCAAGTCTTGTTTAATTTTTTCCATGCAGACGCAAATTTTGTTGATAAAGAGCTTTATGTTTACTTGTGATGTTTACCCGGTATTTAAACTGTTCTGCAATGATAAAAGGTAGGGTGTCTAATCTAATATTATATGCTTGAGAATTCACTGGAAAGAGTACACTTTTGTTCAGATTAATTCTGAGACCAGAGATCTTTTGAAATTCTGTGAGTGCTGCTAAGACTGCAGGCACAGAATTTTCTGGGTCCGATATATACAGTACCATGTCATCTGCATATAATGAGATTTTCTGTTCCAGTCCTTCTCTGCTAATCCCCTTTATCTGATCAGTATTTCGACAATGTATTGCCAGTGGTTCAATGGCAATGCAAACAGCAGCGGTGACAAGGGCATCCTTGTCTAGTGCCACGTTCTAGTTTAAAGTAGTTTGAGCAAATGTTGTTGATGCAAACTGAAGCTTCTGGGTTAGTATACAGTAATTTAATCCATGCACAAATGTTGGGCCAAACCCAAACTTCTCCAATGTAGTAAAAAGGTATTTCCATTCAATCATGTTGAATGCTTTTTCTGCATCCAATGATAATAATATTTCTGGGGTGTTTGATTTAGTTGGTGAGTATATTACATTAAACAGGCGTGAAGATTTGAAGATAAGTGTCGGCCCCTAATAAATCCAGTTTGGTCTTGTGATATTACCAAGGGGAGCACTTTCTCCATCCTTCTAGCTATGATTTTAGAGAGTATTTTAACGTCGTTATTCAGAAGTGAAATTGGTCTGTATGATGCACATTGTAATAAGTCCTTATTTTGTTTTGGAAAGACAGTGATTAGTGCTTGGAAAAAGGTTTGTGGAAGAGATTGGTTATCTCTGGCTTCTGTAAATGTTGCTAATAGGAGGGTAGCTAGCTGAGCGGAGAATTTCTTGTAAAACTCTGCAGGGTAGCCATCAGGGCCTGCTGCTTTCCCACCTTGGAGTGACTTTATAGCATCTAGTAATTCTGATAATGCCAGAGGTTTATCAAGTTCCTCCACACTAAAAGCGTCTATTTGTGGTATCTGTAATGTATCCAGAAATGCATTAGATTGTATATTGTCTTCTTTAAACTCAGTAGTATATAGGGATTTATAGTAGTCTCTGAAAGTGTGCATTATATTTTTGTGTTCGATGATTTTATCTCCGTTCGTGTTAGTGATTACGAGATTGCGTTGCACTTCTTGCTTGTGAATTTGTTGAGCTAAAAGCTTATTAGCTTTCTCTCCATGTTCATAGTAATGATGTCTGGATTTGTAAATTAGTTGTTCAGTTTCTTTAGTTGTCAAGAGGTTTAATTCTGAATGTAGAGCCTGCCTCCTCCTATGTAGAGTCTCGCTTGGTAGTCTGGCATGTTCTTCATCTATTTTAGTAATTTGCTTTTTATCTCTGCTACTTTCTTGGCTTCGGATTTATTTCTGTGGGAAAGATATGAGATAATCTGTCCTCTTAAGAAGGCCTTAAGAGTTTCCCAGAGTATTCCTGCAGAGATCTCGGGGATGTATTTGTCTCTAGAAAGAATTTGATTTGTTTGGATATAAATTCAGTACAATTCTCGTCAGCTAATAGAAGCGGTTGAGCGCCATCTGGGGTGAGTGTATGGGGCTTAGTAATTTCAGCTCCAAGATCATAGGTGCATGGTCAGAAATAACAATAGCATCGTATTTACAAGATTTAATCTTAGGCAAGAAGTTATTGTCTATAAAGAAGTAATCAATCCTTGAGTAGCAATGATGTACTGGTGAGTAGAAAGAATATGTTCTTGAATTTGGGTTTAAAAACCTCCAGGGGTCTGATAAGTTGTGATCAGTTATAAACTTTGTAATTATCTTTGCGGTGTTAGATGCTTCCCCTGTGGAGGAAGTCCTATCTAAAAGTGGATTTAGAACACAATTAAAGTCCCCAGCCATTATAACTTTATGAGTGTTCAGATTGGGAATGGATGCAAATAAATTTTGTATAAATTCCTTATCATCAACATTAGGTGCATAAACATTTATCAAAATCATTTTACAGTTAGATAAGTCTCCCATGACCATTACATATCTCCCTTCAGGATCCAATACTACATCTGATGCTACAAATGGTACTGTTCTATGTATGAGAATTCCCACCCTCTAGTTTTCTTTGTAAAACTAGAATGGAACATTTGGCCAGTCCAGTCTTTTGCAGCCGGAACTGATCCTTGCTTAGTAAGTGGGTTTCCTGTAAAAATACTATTTTAGCATTTAGACCTGTTAGGTGAGAGAGTACTTTCTTTCTCTGTAATTCGTGATTCAGGCCTTTAACATTCCAGCTTACGAAGTTAACTGTCCCATCATGGAGACACTGATTCTGAGTTTTTGATGTCATTTTATAGTCTTAACTGGAAGTGAGACAGTTTAGGTCTTAATTTCCTATTTCCCCAGAGTTGTTGCCATGCAGCTTATTATTACGTTGGTAGTTATAATTATAAAGATTGAGAGGATAGATTAGGTATAGATCAAGCCTGCTCTCTTTCTCTCCCCCCATTAACCCCCACCCTCCCTTTTTGCCTCCCCAAGTGAGGCTAAAACCCACTTCACACAGTCCCAGTCCTCTGACATACCCAGAGACAGAGCACGTCCAAAGCAAAACAAGCCCCAATGCAGCGGCGCTTTAGGGTTAAAAGAAAGAAAGAAAAAAAAGAGTTTTGCACTATATATATATAGTCTACAGCAATTTTAGTGCATTAAGATGATACACCCAGATAATAAACCCGGGATGGTGTTAAAAATGTGTCCAGACTAAGCATAACAAGTCTTAATGCAGTAATAGTAATAGCAACAATAAACCAAGGGTATGATATTGAACAGTCTCGTTTAGGGTAGAGATGAAATAATTAGAAAAGAAAAAGAGAAAAAAGAATAATTAAGCACAATAAAACATAAACAGATAGCGCCCTAGTAATACTAAGTAATAAAGTAATAATGAGAATATATGAGAATATATGCTGATAAAAACCCATATTTTAAAACGAATAGATCAGACAGTAGATTATTAATCCTTGCTTTATCATTAACCGTCATGACTCACTATTATGTATCAGAATAGTCCCGGGATCAGCTTTCTTAATTCCTTTTCTGCTTCTTCCTTGCTAGCGAAGACATAGAATTGACCCTGCCATTCCACTTTCAGTTTTGCTAGATACAAGAGGCTGTATTTGACACTGGCTTGCCGTAACCGCTGTTTAATGTTGTAGAAGGCTGTGCGTTTAGTAGCTGTTGCTGGAGAGAAGTCAGGGAAGATACGAATGTGGTTATTTTCATATACAGTGGTGTGAAAAACTATTTGCCCCCTTCCTGATTTCTTCTTCTTTTGCATGTTTGTCACACAAAACGTTTCTGATCATCAAACACATGTAACCATTAGTCAAATATAACACAAGTAAACACAAAATGCAGTTTTTAAATGATGGTTTTTATTATTTAGGAGAAAAAATCCAAACCTACATGGCCCTGTGTGAAAAGTAATTGCCCCTGAACCTAATAACTGGTTGGGCCACCTTAGCAGCAATAACTGCAATCAAGCTTTTGCGATAACTTGCAATGAGTCTTTTACAGCGCTCTGGAGGAATTTTGGCCCACTCATCTTTGCAGAATTGTTGTAATTCAGCTTTATTTGAGGGTTTTCTAGCATGAAGCGCCTTTTTAAGGTCATGCCATAGCATCTCAATTGGATTCAGGTCAGGACTTTGACTAGGCCACTCCAAAGTCTTCATTTTGTTTTTCTTCAGCCATTCAGAGGTGGATTTGCTGGTGTGTTTTGGGTCATTGTCCTGTTGCAGCACCCAAGATCGCTTCAGCTTGAGTTGACGAACAGATGGCCAGACATTCTCCTTCAGGATTTTTTGGTAGACAGTAGAATTCATGGTTTCATCTATCACAGCAAGCCTTCCAGGTCCTGAAGCAGCAAAACAACCCCAGACCATCACACTACCACCACCATATTTTACTGTTGGTATGATGTTCTTTTCTGAAATGCTGTGTTCCTTTACGCCAGATGTAACGGGACATTTGCCTTCCAAAAAGTTCAACTTTTGTCTCATCAGTCCACAAGGTATTTTCCCAAAAGTCTTGGCAATCATGGAGATGTTTCTTAGCAAAATTGAGACGAGCCCTAATGTTCTTTTTGCTTAACAGTGGTTTGCGTCTTGGAAATCTGCCATCCAGGCCGTTTTTGCCCAGTCTCTTTCTTAAGGTGGAGTCATGAACACTGACCTTAATTGAGGCAAGTGAGGCCTGCAGTTCTTTAGACGTTGTCCTGGGGTCTTTTGTGACCTCTCGGATGAGTCGTCTCTGCGCTCTTGGGGTAATTTTGGTCGGCCGGCCACTCCTGGGAAGGTTCACCACTGTTCCATGTTTTTGCCATTTGTGGATAATGGCTCTCACTGTGGTTCGCTGGAGTCCCAAAGCTTTAGAAATGGCTTTATAACCTTTACCAGACTGATAGATCTCAATTACTTCTGTTCTCATTTGTTCCTGAATTTCTTTGGATCTTGGCATGATGTCTAGCTTTTGAGGTGCTTTCGGTCTACTTCTCTGTGTCAGGCAGCTCCTATTTAAGTGATTTCTTGATTGAAACAGGTGTGGCAGTAATCAGGAAATTGAACTCAGGTGTGATACACCACAGTTAGGTGATTTTTGAACAAGGGGGCAATTACTTTTTCACACAGGGCCATGTAGGTTTGGATTTTTTCTCCCTAAATAATAAAAACCATCATTTAAAAACTGCATTTTGTGTTTACTTGTGTTATATTTGACTAATGGTTAAATGTGTTTGATGATCAGAAACATTTTGCGTGACAAACATGCAAAAGAATAAGAAATCAGGAAGGGGGCAAATAGTTTTTCACACCACTGTATAATATCTTCCTTGTTTCTGAGGAGTGCCATCACCTCTAGCTTAAATGATAATCGTTCAAAACGAACTATATAAGATCTTGGTCTGGGTCTAATGGTTTTGATCCACGTACGCGGTAAGCCGCTGCTATCTAAGATTCTGCTTTAAAGTTGTCCCGATTATTTTAGAAAAAAGTTCAGCTGCGAATTTCACAGGGTTTGAACTTTCTCGATTCACAGGCAGACCTTCAATTCTGATATTATACCTTCTACTCCCATCTTCCAAAGCAGCCAGTCTGTCTCTGTGTTTTTCTCCGAGTTTTTTGCATTCGGAGCTGACATTTACTGCTTTTTCCTCAGCACTGGCACCTAAATTTTTGGCCATTTCAGTACGATTTGTGAAAGTCTCCTTGAGATCCTCCAATTGATCAGTAAGCATGCTCAGTTTAACCGAGTTTTCCTGAATTCGCTCTTCAATTTTTACCCAGCACCTATCGAAGCTGAAGTTGCAGCTTGAAGCAGCCTTTCATTTGCCTGTTGGAATTCCTGTCATATCCTTTCATTTGCCTGTTTCAACTCCTGTCTCACCACCTGTCTCATTTTTTCGCTTGCCTTTGCCCTTGCTTTCTCATTAGCCTTCTCGCTTTTCTTTTTATCTTGAATGAGCTCAGCAAGCATCACCTCCAGTTTAGACATTTCAATTGTGCTTTCTTGTACCATAGATGAAGCAGCAGACTCTGCTGTAGCCGGTGTCCCCGCTTCGTAATAGCTCGCGTATTTGCATAATTGAAGTCGTGGACTTCAAGGCCCTTTCCAGTTTCAGGTGATCTTCTCCGATCGGCGAGCTATCTAGATCTGCACTCACAATCGCACCTTCGCTCCCCTTTTCGCTCTCATCCAGCAAGGATGTAGCGGACTGTGGTCCCGAGGAGTCTGTAATGTAATATCTCAAAAATTAAAGTGCACAAAAATGACAATGAAGAAAGTACTTTGTCTGGCAGGATGTTACCGACAGAAAATGAATCACTTTCCATGAAAGAAAAGATCGGACCTCTCTGTATTGTTGAGTTCCACCTCTCCCCTATAGCAAGCACATAGACTGATGGCAGCAGCTCTGTATTGGGAAGCATCAGAGTGGTTTGAAATCAAAATCAAATCCAAAAAAGGTGGTATGTCTTATTGGCTGATTCTGAGGTCACAACAACGGAGAGCCAACTTGCCGAGATAACAATTCCCTGAAGATTAAAATTATTTATTGGAAAGATATTGGGAGCAGTTAATGACTGCCTTTCTAACACTAATCATTTTTATTTTAGTTACATTTTAAGACTGGAAATTATGAAGCTCCCTTTTTTAACTCAAACAGCATAATTAATGCATTCAGTTTCAGATCTGTGCTCTGACTTTGGTTGGCTTATTAAATTTATGACAAGCCAATAACAGACATTGTGCTACCTACTGAGTTATTGAACTGCTGTTTAGACAGCAAATACAATATTTATTTTTTGCCATTTTGTATATAGTGGACATTAACTATTTAAGGAAACTGTGGACAGGATAGGTGATCAAGGTCTTCTAGGCTTAAACTCATAAAGATTCTAAGATGATCGCCCATTAACCATCCATCCATCCATTACCCAACCTGCTATATCCTAACTAAACGGTCACGGGTAGCTGGGATTGTCTGCTGGAACAGGCAAAGGAGCAGTACAGGAGAAAGCTAGTGCAGAAGTTGCAAAATAACAGCATGAAGAATGTGTGGGATGGGATGAAGATTATCACTGGCTGCAGCTTAAGGCGGGGTGCCACCATCAAGAGAGATGTGGAGAGAGCAAACCAGATGAACAACTTCTTTAACAGGTTTGACCACCCTGTCACTTCGGAGTACTGCATCCTCCACCCATTCTTCAGCTGATACCAGCAAAGGAGAGAGTTTCCCCCCACCCACAATTACAGCAGCCCAGGTAAGCAGAGAGCTGAGGAGACTTCATGCCAGCAAAGCAGTGGGTCCAGATGGAGTATCGCCATGACTGCTGAAGGCCTGTGCATTGTTGCTGGGGAGTCCTCAACAGCGTATCTTCAACCTGTGCCTGGAACAGGGGAGAGTCCTGAGGCTTTGGAAAACATCTTGCATCACCCCAGTCCCAAAGGTATTACGTCCTAGTGACCAGAATGACTTCCAGCCTGATGCTCTAACGTCACATGTGATGAAGACCATGGAGCGGCTGCTGCTTCACCACCTGAGGCCACAGGTCTGCCACGCCCTCGACCCTCTGCAGTTTGCATACCAGAAGAAGGTGGGAGTGGAGGATGCCATCATCTATATGCTGCACCGATCCCTCTCCCACTTGGACAGAGGCAGTGGTGCTGTAATAATTATGTTTCTGGACTTCTCTAGTGCCTTCAGCACCATCCAACCTCTGCTCCTTAGGGAAAAGCTGACAGAGATGGGAGTAGATTCATACCTGGTGGCATGGATGTGGCACCCCGTGTAGTGGGAATGAGGATCACCAGCCTGCACTCTAGGTATGTGAGACCAAGCGTGACTAGGATGATGGTGTAAGACATGGAGACACGGACACAAAAAGGGTTGGGTTTTTTGAAAAATAAAGTGAGGTTTTATTTACTGGTGCAAAACAAAAATGATGTTCTGCGGAATTTATATATCGATACACAGTCCAATACCGCAAAAGACACACAAAAACAGTAATCAAATGGAGCCTAAAAATCACTATATACAGTAATTACAGTGCTGTCTAGAAGTCCCAAATGAAAAAGTAAAATGCACACAAACTAGTGAAAACCATATATACACGAACCAAAATGAAGTTGTCTTCCTCCACAGTGCTCTAAGTCAGGAAGATGCTCCTTCAAACAGTGAATACAGGATTCACCAAAATAAAAATATTCAAAATACAGAAAAAGTGTATATACAAAAACAAACAGTGCACCAATAACCACAACCCTATATATACAAGAAAAAACAATATTTACAAATAAGCAAGGCACAAGCCGTAATGCTTGGTAATATCAAAAAGCAGTTCTACCAAGTACGAAGATCTAGTCAGAAGAACCCCTCTATAGGCCGTAACTCCTTTTTGTATTCGGCGCTTTCACGGCGACTAATTAAACTGTCCTGCATCATCCCTCCATAGGTATGCGATGACATGAACACGTCTGCGAGAAGTGCCGTCTCCTGCCCTGCAAAAATAGTATAAAAGTTCAAGCAGCTGGCACGTACATGCATAGCTGTGCTGGCTTTTGAGACATGAGCTGTGCTTCTCCTAAAAGTGAAAGTAAGCATACTGTTTTAATTTCTTCCTCCTTCCCTGAGCTACAGCTCAGACAACTACAAACATGGATCCCTTTTCTAAACCGTGGTAAACAAATACTACGACGCTTCACACTTTCTTTTACCCCTTTAGTTTTAATAAGGCCGGTCAATGGCAATTCCGGCCGGGCAATGGCAAGGCTGTCTCTCCAGTCTACAAGAGACCCACCGCGACGCTCCCCAAAAGGTGCTAATATGGTCAGTGAAGAAGTCAGTCTGCGTTATATAAAAAGGAAAAAAGGCAAGTTTCCTTTCTTTATACTTTTTTAACCTTTTTTTTCTCAAACAAATGCCTCTCTCAACACCATGCAGAGGACACTTAACTAATTTTATTTCATTATTGGTAATGCCAATAAGGCACATTGCCACAATGGATCGTGGACTATCTTACAGACAGACCTCAATATATGCATCTCAGGAACTGCAGGTCTGACATTTTGATCAGCAACACAGGAGCACCGCAGGGGACTATACCTTCTCCAGGCCTATTCAACCTATATACATCGGACTTCCAATACAACTCGGAGTCCCGCCACGTGCAAAAGTTGCGGGCTGCATCAGGAGTGGGCAGGAGGAGAAGTATAGGAACCTAATCAAGGATTTTGTTAAATGGTGCGACTCAAACTACCTACAACTGAACACCAGCAAAACCGAGGAGCTGGTGGTGGATTTTAGGAGGACCAGGACCCCATGATTATCAGAGGTGACAGACCTATAAATACCTAGGAGTGCAGCTGGATGATCAATTGGACTGAACTGCCAGTACTGATGCTCTGTGCAAAAAAGGACAGAGCTGACTATACTTCCTTAGAAGGTTGGCATCTTTCAACATCTGCAATAAGACGGTTGTTGCAAGTGTCCTCTTCTACGCGGTGGTGTGCTGGGGAGGCAGCATAAAGAAGAGGGACACCTCACACCTGGACAAACTGGTGAGGAAGGCAGGCTCTATTGTAAGTACGGAGCTGACAGTTTGACATTCATGGCAGAGCGATGGGCACTGAGCAGGCTCCTGTCAGTCATGGAAAATCCACTGCATCCACTGAACAGTTTTATCTCCAGACAGAGGAGCAGCTTCAGCAAAAGACTGACAATTTAGGACCACCAATGCACCTAACCTGCATGTCTTTGGACTGTGGGAGGAAACCGGAGTACCCGGAGGAAACCCATGCAGATACGGGGAGAACATGCAAATTCCATGAAGGGAGGACCCGGGAAGAAAACCCAGGTCTTGTAACTGTGAGGCAGCAGCGCTACCCACTGCGCCACCGTGTCGCCCCTCACCCATTAACACCCCACCTATATTGCCTGAATATGTTGTCATTTGTTCTCACATGGATCTCTCATTGTTTTGTGCATCTTGTCCTTGAGGAAGAAGTATGCCAGGTCCATGCAGAGTATGCCGACAACAATTCAGAGATGTTTGACTCAAGTCTCAAAGAAATAAAACAACAGCTGGAATATATTCCTCCAACCTATACTCACCAAAAAGCCTCCAGAACCTTTTATTAACGCTGCAATTCTGTATTTAAGACAAAGTAAAAAATACCTGGGATTCATTCAGAGTTAGACTGCTTCCTTTGCTCAGTCCCTAAACAAAGAAGCCTTTGAATGCCCAGGGTGTTGTGTAGCATACATTCATAAAAGTGTTTCAGATGTATTGTGAGCTTTTTTTTTTTTTTTGCAGGCAATCCTCTGCTTGCTTTACCATAGGAAATGTGACTGTAGAAATTAACTTTTCAAACCACTGCCATAAGAAGCAAATTATAATGAGAGAGGCAGAAATCACTTGCTTTTCTTATTTCACATTTGTTTGCAGCAGATGATGTAGGGTCCTTCAGGAATTATTTTTATAAATGAATAGATAATTCAATTGCTAAAACTTCAGTGTAAGTGACATGATAGAGATAATGGTATCATTGTTAAAATGCATAACTTTGTGCTTTAAAATGTGGCCAGGATTGAAAAAAAATTATCAGTATTTTATGAATTTAAAAAATAAATAAAAATAAAAAAAATATGGAAAAAAAAAACAGGTTAAGACTAGCTGTCAATCAAGGAGAGGAAAATAAAGTCCCAGGAGGAAAAAAAAACACTAATCTAACTAAAACTAACGCCCATGCTCACCATGAAATAACAAAGTCTGACAACCCAGCCCAATCTGGGGATTTGTACAATGCATTGCCTGATGAAATATAAAATGATGAAGATATGATGTTTAGGCATCAAAAATAAGGAAGATGTGTTTCATTTGCAACGTTTTGTCGACTTTTTAAGGTCCTCAGAGTACTTCTTACTTATTTGCAGGACTATGTGGTATGAGTTATAAGAAAACAAATGAGAGATTAATCTTTTCAGTTTAAGAAAATTGAAGAGACAGGATTGGGGTGTTCAAACTTACGAAAACCATTAGTATGGTAGAATCTAGCTGATATTTTAAAATGACTTCTTCAACAAATTTAAGGCACAGATTGAAGTAGATTTTAATAAGTGTCACAAGGTCCTTTTCCTCTCTGAGAACTTTAAATTAATAACAAGTTGGGTGGTAAATGACAGAATATCTCAGTCCCATTCTTTGCATCACCATTCAGAATTTGTGAGCATAACTAAAGTTAGTAGTACAGATTACTGGATACAATAAAATCTTTGATGTCTTAGCTTCCACTTTGCTATCATCATCTGAGACAGCCTTAGTGAAGCTCTTGCTGCTGTATTGAGTTCTTCTCACAGCTATAGTGATTCTAAGGTTTTAAGGCACACTTTTCTCAAATGTTTACTTATTTTTTTTTTTTTACTTTACTTATTTTTACATTTTTATATTGTTAATAATTTTTAATCATTTGTTTAATATTGTGATCCGGTCTTCATTATTTCTAACCATGGGGTCCATGATTTTTTCTTTATTGTTTATGTTCTTAATACTTATTGCTACCACTTCTAGGCCAGAAGTTGAGACACAAGATGTTGGCTTGCCACATTCCATGCCTAAATTTCTGGATATTTCTTAAAAACCTTGCTCTGTTAGCTTTTCCAAAATTAATTTAGGGAACATGTTTTCTTTTGACTTTCATTCCTGTAATTCATATTGTGCTACTATAAATGATGCAGAATTCATCATATTTATTGTTTCCTCTTTGATATTTTGTTTTCCTCCCCATGATCCTAGAGTTTTCTTTTTGTCTAACCACTTTCCTACCAGGACTGTACAACAATCACCTCAGCCCTTACTCATGAATGAGATTATGAGTTTCTGGAACTCCTTCCTTAGGACAGCCATTCACCCCAAACCTGAGAATTAAAGGTGCTAATTTTCATCGCAACTGCATCACCATTACCTATGGATCATTCAAAGTCAAGTTCTCATTTTTTGTTGTGTTGTACAAGAAGCAGACAAGGAACACATTACATCATTATTTCAGAGTCGTATGATATATAGAAGAAACATTTTGCAATTGTAGGTGTTGAGTAGGCTTACGAGCAATGGATTAAAAACTGTCACTGACTCTAGTAGTGCAAGTGCTAATGATGGCAAACAAAAGCTATCTGGCATTCACCAACATGCACATGTTGGCCAGGAGGCTCACACAGCTCAATCAGGCTGAGCCAAAAATAGATGTATGTAGCTTTCATGTGATCTGTTCATTTGAAACCACTTTCCAGAACAGAAAAGAATGAAAAATGTCTTTATATGATGGCTGAGGTTTAAATAGTACAGACTGGCATTCCTGAGGTAGCATATGTTATATACTGTATGTCCTAAATAGGAGGGGCCTGTGTACCACTAATATCCTGAACTGACTTCACCGTGCTGTAAAGCAGTCAGTGAGGACACACTGAATTATAAATGTATAGAGGTTAATGACCACAAATAGAGACATCTGGACTCTCCTTGACTAAGGAAGTAATGATGCCAGTAAGCATTCTTGACAATAGCCAAGATGTTTTGAGGCTACTTGAAGTCATGAGTGATGGAGGAGAAGGAGGAGGTTGGAAGCATGCACAGATAGTTCATTGCTGCACCCACCATACACCGAATCATTGGGACCTGATGACACCTCAGCACCACACTGCGACAGTGTGAGGTTGTTTACAGTAGCTAGAGTGCCAACCCTGCCACCAACTCCTGGTGGTTAGAAGAAATTTAAAACTTCTTCACCACATATCTTCTGCTGTAGATGAGAGTGTGGCTTGCATCCTTTTTCCCAAAGTCTATGGTCAGCTTTTTGGTTTTGCAGACTTTAATGTAAAAATTGCTGTCATGGAACCACATTGGCAGATTGTTAACCATGCCTACAACAGAAGTGTCACCAGGTTCCATTGCAAATTGTAGATGAGGCTTCTGTATCTACACATCTATAAATAACAGAGATGCAGATGGGGTTAGGCTGCTGATGGACACATGAAAGGAGACATTTTTTCCTTATTTTATTCTTTACAAAACAGTCTTCCAAACCTAAATAATATCATCTGTTAGTCACTTAACACATGTGCAACCTGATATGGCATGAAAAAGAAGGCCTCAATGAGATGTCTGTAGCCCACTGAAGAAATCCCCCCACACAGATGCTGAAGATCCTTGCAATTCCAAGATGTAAAAAATTTCATGACAGACCAGATTGGCAGTTTAATTAGGCCCACACAATCTTATATATTTTAAAAACTAGAGGGCGCCACTGAGCACCAAAGACAATACACAAAACAAGTCCTGGGTTCAAATAAAAGTGTATTTATTAGAGAATACGTTGTACAAACAATTCAGAGGTTGTCCCTACTTCTTCCTCTCTCTCCACACTGCTACTCCTCCAAGGCAACTGTTGCCTGTCTCCGCTTTCAGCTCTGACTTGCCTATTGGAGTCCTTGGAGTACTTCTGGTGCCATTTCTCATCTTTTGGAAGCACTTCTGGGCCATACAGAAGTCCCTGAGAATAAGGAGTGTAACTCCATGCATGCAGCTTCCTATAATGGCACCCACAGACCCCAGCAGGGCTGTATCCCTACATTACAATTCCTGGCATTCCCTGAGGGCATCCAAATGGGTACTGGATGCTCAAGGATGCTGTCACTTAGAATATGGGGGAAAACAATAAACTGAATACACTGCCTTCCCCTGCTCGTCCATTTTATTGACATCCCATCTGGGTAAAGATCCCACATTATTTCTGATCAGGATGCTGGTCCCCGTGTGCCATCCTTCACAGTATCTATAATATATATCTAGAATGTACCAGGATATTTCTGACCAAGATGCAGAAATGGTGATAGAGGCTCTGATAGAGGGCATCATCAGCTAGTTTGGTGTACCTGTAGAAAGTCACATGAATGAAGGATGAAATTTCGAAAGCCAGGTATTCTAGGAGTTGTACACCTAACTGGGCATTTGGAAGACTTACATTACACATCTGCATCCACAGAGAGATGGGCCTGCTGGATGTTTCATCTCTATTGTGACAACATAGCTAGCTTTGGTCTAAAGTAGGGATCAGTGTGACTGTGACCATCATTTTACATTGATCCTAATAGCATGTGACACAGCTGTTCAGAGATGCATGAATTGCACGTCTATCTTGCTACTATTTAGGCAGGAGCTGCAGACCCCCACAGCCTTGATATTTGGGTTGCCCCAGGACAGTATTGTAAAGCCCCCAGGAGCTAGAATATGCCACAAACCTACGGGAGATAGTTGATACAGCATGAATTTGCTTGTGAGCAACTGCAGAAAGCGTGGTTAATCTAAAAGAGACAGAGGTGTGCTGAGCTCTGTGTTCCAAGAGTCCCTGGAACTTTCTTGTTATACCTTTCAAATTCTAGAAGTCTTGAAAAGGCAGGTGGAGAGTCCCATGCTATTATAAATAAATCATTGCAGATGATAATAGGGAGATGGGGAAAGGAACACCTCGTGAGACGATGTATGACAATCTGGAATAGCCTGTCTAGTGAGAGAAGTGACTGTTATTTTTACTGGGTGGCTTACACAGCTTTTACAGCGTAGTTTGATTCTGCTAGAAGACTACTGCACATCATTTGTTATGGAATAAATGTGCCAGTTATTGGAATTAAATCCAATTCAGTGTGTTTCTTGGTCTTTCCATCTCAGTGCTCATTACAGTATCTTTCAATGATCTGAAGCAAGTGGAAGAGGCTATTGAAAACTTTATATGCATGGGAGTATTCTCTCACTGCAGGGTGGCAAGGTGGTGCAGTGGTAGCTCTGCTGCCTTACAGTAAGGAGAGCAGGGTTTATGTCCTGGGTCCACCCTGTGTGGAGTTTGCATGTTCTCCCAATGTCTGCTTGGGTGTCCTATGAGTGATCCTTTTCCTACCACAGTCCAAAGACATGCAGGTTAGGTGAAGTGGCAATCCTAAATTGACCCTATTTTGTGGTAGGAGTGTGTGTGTTCACACTATGATGGACTGGCACCCTTGTCCAGGGTTTGTTCCTGCTTTGCACCCTATGCTAGCTAAGGTAGGTTCCAGCAGGACCCCATAACCCTGTTCAGGATTAAGCGAGTTAGAAAATGACTGACTGACTATTCTCACTGCGATGACAAACTTATGTCTCAATATTCTTAAACCAATGAAAGGGTGATTTCTGCAGACCTCTCTATTCAATAGTCTGTGTCTGTCATGATTGTGGGTGCTTGCACAGCCATGTAAAAAATCTTTTCTAAATGTTTATGATACAGTATTTTATTAGTGAAAATCAATTTTTTGAGTACAGCCTGTGTTATAGAGTTTAAGTTATGGGTTATTTGGATTTTTAAGACTGCTCCCAAATAAATAAATTTGATTTATTAATATTTTCATTAATGTCTTCTTTATTTGTTCATGGATGGGATGACCTGTCTCTTTTGCTGCACATATCAGCTTCTAGCAGCCAGACGTTGTGGAGCGACAAGACCTTTTTTATATTCAAATTTGTTTTTGTTTCCTCCTATTAATTTTTACAAATCTTGCATATCAAAATTCTACAGCATTTTCACCATTATGGACTACATTCTCCACAACGCTGTAGAGAGGCATATTTTCACAATGTGGATCCAAAGGGCTGCGGTGGGCTGGCAGAGCAAACACCAAAAGACATAGCATTATTCACTTCCTGTGTAGTGGGAAAAAACGTTTTCTTTTGTACATAGAGCCAAATGTCCTACCATTCAACATTATGGTCATTTATTGCTAAAATCCCTTTAGTAGTTAAATTCTTTTTGCATCCACGTCAGCATGTTCTTCAGTTTATGCACACCCTTATAAAATTTGTCTTAACCCCTCTTATACAATATACCTTAAAAATCTACTATTGCATACCAAGCTTTTGGGATTAGATGCCATCTGGCATACCCCAACCCCAGTTGTTCAAAACAAAGCTTTCTGAATTGGAGGACAGATAATATTTTTTTGCCTTGTGATGGTCCTGGTCACTTCCACTCTCCCTTGTCACATCTTGGAGACTCTTCAATCCAATTAGTTATGAACTGAGATGAGCCAAACAAATGAGGACACACACTTCTGACAAGGAGTTGATGCAAAATTGCTTAACACTTTTATTAAAGCAACAACCAAATAAACAGTGTCCAAACAGTGAAGTGATCAGTTTTCAATAAATACTAATGCATAAAAATTCAAAGTGAACGTGGAGGTTACAATAATCCAATAAATAAATGATTCATTAAAATGACATTAAAACAGTTCTAAAAAATTCACAATCCCAGGTGCATCCTTCTAAACTTGATATCTCCTCTGCTAATCCCGATAGGAACCTGCAGCTAGAGGAGACTAACTACCAACAGGCACAGCCAATGTTTTATCACAGGTTCGGGTCACTGCTAGCTCTCAGCAGTCTGCCACACCCCACCTCACCTTGCTCCTTTGTCTCCTGTTTCCACTTCTCGGTCTTATGTGAGAACTCCTGGTAAAATTTGGTCACTCCAGCTACCCCAAGAAATACTCGGTTGGAGTAGCCCTCTTCAGTCCCCTTGAGCGTTGGCCTTATGTACATCCTAGGGGCTCTTCTCCTGGCTGCCTGGCTCCATTTCTTTGCACCCTGGCGTCTCCTCTTTAACCTCCGTTTCTTATTTGTTCTCCCCTTTCCCTCTGCCGTACAGACTCCTTTATGTGGTCTGATCAGGTGCAGATGTGACCATCCGCCAACTCTGAGGCATGAATGAGACACCTGACTGATCCACTAGTAATTGCACTTGAGTGCGCAATCAGCCAAGCACCATAATCAACTACGGTGCAGTGCTATCATGTGCATACCTACACCTGTTCTGAGCCTGCACGCTCTCAGATTGCAATTACTTATTTAAGAACCTGCACAACACCAAAGACCACTTATCACATGCCTGGACTGATAAAGGAGTGGCAACACCTGCAAATGTTTTTCAGTACTACTGTCACTTCAGTTTTTAAAGCCTATTTTCTCTTTTTTTCATCCATTTTTTGTATTTCTGTAATCTTCAGTTTAGGTTGGTTCCTAGGACTTTTGGAGTGAAATTTTATTTTATCCTCTGCCCCTTCATATCTTATATATTTTTTTTTACTTTCCTTCCTTACAAAAAGTCTCTCTCATCTCTTTATGCTGAGCAACACAAAGCCTCCTTAGCACCTACTGGTTTAAAATTCAATTTGGCAATTGGGACCTCTCTCCCAACTATTTTGGAGTAACATCTTAAAAAAGATATATATATTGTATCTATAAATCCAAGTTATCACATAAACTCAAAACCAAATTGTGTCTCAACTATAACATTCACCAAACCACAAATGTTTTACTACCTATATACTGTATGCTTTTCTGTAAATTCAAAATCACCAAAGTCCCTGGTACATTTCTCCATATGGTATTGAGGTATTCTTCCATTTCTCAATATTGGTCTCCAATTCTTTTTGCTCAATTCTGGCTACAACTTTCATATCTTTCATTATCTTCATAATTCTCTCCTACTGAACCTTGCTTTTCTCCATCTCAACTTTGCTCTAGGAGAAAATCTTTTATGTAGACACTTCATCTGCAAAATTGACCTTTGCTTTTTGCTAGAGAGATGCAGACTGCTTACCCATGAATCTTTAGAATGAATTATTTTGCACACTATTCTTGTAACTGTTGTCAGCGATAGACACACATCAGGAAAGAGATGTCCTTATAGCATTAACTGTACTGAAATTGAACTAACTCACGGGGTTTGTTTCTGGTTTTCGTGCTCTTTTTTTCTGTTTACTTCAAGCATACTAGTATTCTAGTCGTCTTCCTATCAGATAGGATACAAAATGTATTCTTGGAAGAGTCCAACTCATCATTCACCAGATCAAACCTAATGCCAAATGCACAAACGAATCTCTTGTCCCACAAATATAGATATCAAATGGCTTGCAAAAGCTATTTGGTGTTCACCAAAAAGTGTCAAGCTCAGCAAAAATTAGTTGCACTGTGCTCCCATGTGAACTCATCACCAGAAAGTGGAAATGTGAAGGTTCCAGTCAGATGAAAGTAAATTAATTATAAATATTACACAAATATCTTAAAACTACATGAAACAGTAAATAAAACTTTAAGAATCATCGTGTGTGAACACTTTCCAATTTTGGAAATTTTTCCTAAAAAAAGAATAAGCAAACTATGTCAAATAGCCACTTTCATTTGTTCATTTAACCTTAAATAAGAAATGCAAAAATTTAATTTGAACCCCATCATCCCTAAATGGAGGCTGGGGGCAGTAATGACCAGGTCTTGTTTAGAAATATTGTAATGGCTCTAACAAAGTACATTAGCCAGGGGATGGAATCACTGATGAGTCACCAACAGTATGAGCTGGTATTCCATTATTCAAATGAGCAGCTTCAGTGTTAGCTGCAGAGGAGCCTATAAAAATGGCAAGCCAACCACAATAACATAAATTCCATCTAGTAAAACAACAACAAGCAGTCTCTTCTAAGGAGAGTAAAGTAAAACGGCAGAAGACAGAACCCATTGAGTCGGAGCTGGCAAAAATTGGGACTGTGCAATAATATTTTATATATACAATATACAGTATATACAGGTGAAATCCCATTATGGCAAATACTGAAATAACACACTTTCAGGATAACGAATACTTTTTGTAGGCCCGGACAAATATTCATACAACATCATGTTTAACAGATTTAATTTCAGCAAAACATACATTTCAGTATAAAGAATATTTTTTTGACTAAAAATTGCCATTGAAGATAATAATGCAATGGAAAAAATATTTGATGCAATACCTACACTTTCACAGAGTCTCAAGAAACCTGCAACAAGCTGTCTCCTTATTGTTAGACAAAACGAAAGTGACAGTCTGTTGTGAAATTTCCAGTCTCAGGCAGTATTGGTAAAGTTTGGTGTGATATCATACACATACCCAGATTCTGAGTTAGTGCTCCAAAGGGCAAAGAGCATCTGTGTGGGTAATTGTGCCATGTGCAGATACTATATTGTACTGTACTGTTCATAATGCTCCTTAAAGTTTTCTTTGTGATGAGGAAAATGTGAGAAATGGCATCAGTTTACACTGAAAAAAGACTGAACAATCTTGGAAAATGCTGATTCCAGAATGAACAAAAATGATATGGCAGAAACATTCAGAATTGCACCTTAAATGCTGTCAACATTTTTGAATGATTAAAACAAAGAAGACAAAGTAAAAGATCGGGCATTGGGACATGAATGAAAAAATTAGAAGCATGTTTGTATTTCTATTAAAAAAAAGTGACAATGTCTTATTTAAAAATAGAACATTTTAAGAACATTTAAGAAGCTGTGTTTTTTATACTGATATTGTCAAGCTTGGGTCACAGAGCTAGAAGAGAGACCAGACATTGAGTCCAGGTTTCCAAGAAAAATACAAATACTTTATTATTGTATAGAGAAGACCGGTCTCAAGACTTCCTTCAAAATAAGAGCTGTTTCTTCAACACTCAGGCACACGAAACAGGAGCTGGGACACTTGCTTTAGCTCCCATTCTAAAATTAGAAGAACACCAGCAGCTTGGAATTATCACTGTGGCACACAATTGGTGCATACACCTATAAATGTTACGTGTGCCCATTTCGAAATGTATAAAAACTAAACTTGCCTTAAAGCCACTCGCATTTTCACAGCAACCTCACGCCATGCAAATGCATTTTTCTGCTCAGTTTTGCAAATTGGAGGCACCCAGCATCAAAGCAATTCTACTGCTTCCTTGTTGTTTCCCTTTCTTTTCTTTGATTCATATCTATGATGTGGGCTTTACCAAATACACTGAAATTAATTGCATATTGTTTACAAATTTAAGGCACTGGATTGTAATCATTCTGTAATAATATATATTATATATATTATTATATATATATTTATATATGTAATTGTCAAACATGTGCAATTAGGAGGCAGTCAAAGAGCCTAAAGGTGAGTGAAACGTCGCGAGATAAGGGGTTGTCACGTGGTGCTTACCTGAACTCTCTTTTATCAACAGAAACCAAGAAGAAAAATAATCCTGCAACTTCTGGGTTCCAAAATGGCCACGATGATGTCACTTCCGGCCGTCCTTGATGACGTCACTCCCGGCACCCACAAATCACCTCACTTCCTGCTGCAGCGTCACAACATGCCAACCACATGTCACATGTTTTTCTCTGCTATATAACTGCCATTTTGTCACAGTAAAAATGTTGATTGTAATTCCAAACTTTAAATCGCTTCTTTTTCTTATTGTCTGGACGACAATATACGAAGAATGGTCCCCAAAACTTTGTTTTTGTCTTTGTGAAGGATCTGCCATAATTGGCATAGCTGGCAGGATTATTTGTTCGAAATGTCTGAAGAACAGGACCTGAACACCGTTCTTTCCACCATTATGGGAGATCTTCAAACTTTAAAGATCCAAATGAGAGAGACGAGGACCCAATTAGCCGAAGCAGAGGCTCGTGCTGCAGCCAGAGTACAGACGGAGGTCACTCGGTCACCACCCATTGCACTGACCACCTTGACTGAATCAGATGACATTGAGACCTATTTTTTGATTTTTGAGCGTACCGCTAAGTGGAACGCATGGCCGAGGTCGGAGTGGGCCTTCCAACTGGCTCCCTACCTGAAGGGAACGGTGCAGAGAGCCTATTATGATTTAACTGAGGAGCAGGCTGCTGATTATGACGCTCTTAAACTAGAAGTGTTCAAACGCTACGCCGTATCCACGGAGCAGCAGGCAAGAGAATGAAGGGAGTGGCAGTTCGAGCCAGAGAGGCCGTTGAGAACTCAGGGCTTTGAAGCCTGGGGAAAGGTATGTCGCTGGCTACGGCCCGACATTAATAATTCTCATAAAATGGCAGAGCTACTTGCATGTGAACTCTTTATGCATGCCCTCCCTGAGCATATTGCCCAGCAAGTCCGGAAACATAACTTTGACGACATGGACACTCTAATCCAAATCGTGGATCGTCATTGGACGGCTTGCAAATCGGGGCGATCAGAACGGTTCTCTCACCGGACCCAACAGGCACGTGGGGCAGCTCCTGAACCCCGACAAGCTCCCGAACCTGCCGTCCGTAGACCGGATAGACCAGCTAACCTTCCCCGCTGTTACAAGTGTGGGAAGGTTGGACATCTGTTCCCTAACTGCTCCTACGAGTCCATGTATTGTTAATTGGTGAAGGGAGAAAGATATTGTGCCACAGTGAATAACCCTTTGTCTCTTCCTTATACAGGTGCAGTTATTATAAATGGCAGAAAGGTAAGGGCAATGTTTGATTCTGGGAGTAACATTTCTATTGTTGCTGCCTGTTTTGTTTTACCGCAACAGTGGACTAAGTTGAAAACTAGTCTCAAATGTATTCACGGGGATATCCGATATTATAAGACAGTCAGATGTGTGGTGACAGTAAATCGTAACTTGACAAGCATGAACATGGCTGTGTTACCGGATCCCCCTTTTCCAGTCATACTTGGAAGAGACTGGAATAAAATTACCAGCGGTAAAAACGTAAATGTACCAAAGAAATATTTAGGCTTAGTCATGGAAAATACTGATCCAACTCCCTCCACGCCATGTCCCACAGCAGAACGGGCTGATACAAGTACCCAATGCAAAGAAATCGATGTCCCATCGTCCTCTGCTGGAGCTAATACAGTTAATGTGGAGGACCTGGAGGCAGAAGCCCCTCCCCTTGAGGTTGCGCAAGACCCAATTCAGACTTTATCTTCACAATTCCTGTTAACACTTTCATCCTTAAAAAGAGAACAGTGGAACGATGATTCCTTAAAATTTGCTAGGAATGCTACAGTATCCACCGATGGTTATTACAACTCTGGATCCCATGCCAACGATGCTGTTCTTTGTACTTAAAAATGATTTGTTATATAGAGTGGCAGAACACGGGGGTGAAGTGCAAGCATCGTTGTTAATTTTGCGCACTTTTCGGCGAAAAGTGTGTGAATTGGCCCATGCTCACCTTCTAGGAGCCCATTTAGGCTCTGATAAAACTTTAGAGGGGCTAAAACTCCGATTTTATTGGCCAGGAATAAATGAGGAGGTCCGGCGATTTTACGCTTCCTGTCCGGAGTGTCAACTTCGCCAGATTCCAAGACGCATGAAAGCTCATGTTGTTCTCCTTCCCCTTATTGATATCCCATTTGAACCAGTCGGTATCAACCTCGTAGAACCTTTAGAACCCTCGTTAAAAGGATTTAAATATATTTTGGTGTTAGTTGATCATGCCACTTGCTTTCCAGAAGCTGTCCCATTGCGCTCAGCTAATACAAAAACCATCGCACGGGAATTAGTAGGGATATTCGCTCGTGTTGGGATCCCCAAAGAGGTTTTGACAGACCAAGGGACTCCTTTAACTTCAGAGACATTCAGGGAGATTGCCAAATTACTCCGTATAAAACATCTGAAAACGTCGGTCTATCTATCCCCAAACTGACGGGTTGGTAGAACGTTCTAATCAAACGTTGAAACAGATGTTGCGTAAGGTAGTTAACGAGGATGGAAGAAACTGGGATCAGTTGCTTCCTCTCATTTTAATTGCTTACCGGTAAGTCCCGCAGACCTCTACAAGTTTCTCTCCTTTTGAATTATTATATGGGAGACAAACCTGAGGGCTTTTGGATATGTTAAAAGAAGGATGGGAAGAGGAGGTCCTCCCTACTTCAAATATTCTCGAATATATCGCACAATTACGCGATAGACTTGAGAATGTTAGACCTATTTTAAAAAACAATTTAGAAAAAGCACAAGCAGCGCAGTCTCGTTATTATAATAGAAACACCACCATTCGGGAGTTTGTCCCGGGTGATCGTGTAATGGTGCTCGTTACAACCTCCCATTCAAAATTTTTAGCACATTGGCAAGGCCCCTATGAAATAAAGGAAAGAAAAGGACTCGTGGACTATTTGGTTAAACAACCTAATCGTTGACTGAGTGTACGAGTATATCACATTAATCCGTTGAAACCGTGGAAGGACAGGGATATTGATCCCTCCTCCGGACAACCTCGTTCTCTTTTTACGTCATGTGCCCATCTTAATTTTAACATTAAAACGACAAGATCTTGAACGTGCCATCTTGTCTGTCCCTAAAGTTGTGGATGAGACACCTGGATGTACTGCGTTGATTGTTCATGACATTATTACGGACCTTGGAGTGATTGTCAGAGAGAGACCTTACAGGCTCCCGGAGGCAAAGAAAGCGGAAGTAGAGTTGGAAATTAGACGAATGCTAGAATTAGGGGTTATTGAAGAAAGCTATAGCCCTTGGTCTAGTCCAATTGTCTTAGTTTCTAAACCTGATGGCTCGTGAAGGTTTTGCAACGACTTCCGATGACTTAATCAGGTCTCTAAGTTCGATGCGTATCTCATGCCGCGAGTAGATGATTTACTTGATCGGTTAGGGAACGCTCAATTCCTAACTACTCTTGACATGACTAAAGGGTATTGGCAAGTTCCCTTAATGGACTCCGCTAAAAAAAACACCGCTTTTAGTACACCCAGTGGACATTGGCAATACAGGGTCCTTCCTTTTGGTTTGCACGGGGCACCAGCTACCTTTCAACATCTGGTAGACACACTGCTACGGCCCCACAATTCCTATAGTGCCGCCTACTTGGATGATGTAGTCATTTATTCCGGCACATGGAAAGGCCATGTATGGCAGGTTAAAATGGTGCTCTCCACACTAGCGTCAGCAGGGCTTCGTATTAATCCTAAAAAAGATCCCCTCGCGGTGCAGGTCGCCCGACCTGAGGGGTCTGAAATTGAAGTTTCTTTCCAAGTGCAAACTCAATCAGTCCATTTAGCGCTCCCGGTAGAACTATTTGTACTTATAACTACAATTACCTAACCATAAACATGCACTACAACTGTATTATTCCACAATCTGAACCATTTTATGAACCATCTGCACTATATGTTCAAGTATATTGTACTTATGCTCTCATATTGTACATCATTTATGGATGAGTTAAACATTGACTCTCATTGTACAATGACAATAAAGTAATTCAATTCAGTTCAATAGAAGAGAGCATGAAGATGATTATGAGTTGCTTTTAGTCGAATTAGATTTACAAGAACTATGCTCTTGGAGCTGTCTGCTCTTAGAAAACTAGGATGTATATTTGATATTATTTTTATGATGAAATGCATTAAAGTAAGTATATTACATTTTACAGTTAAATTGTGAAATTTCATTTAAGGTATACTTTTTATAATTAAACATGTGGGGACATGTGGCTATGCTTGCTGGGACTGGAGCGACCCTGGATGGATGGATGGATGGAATCATTAAATGTGTAATGAGGATTTTTCAATATTCCTTAAAAGTTATGAAGATATCCTGTTTTAAGCTTACAGCTGGTTTTACATTTATTACAGACACTTATTGTGTGTCGATTAGTTATGTGGAGAAAGAAAACAGAAGGACAGGAATTGGGGGTTAGTATGTTTGACAGACACAGTACTGCTGCATCCAGTGTTGCGTGTGTCACAGCAGGCATCTTGCGGAAGGCAGTAACAATGCCTTGGACGGGGCGCCAGCTCATCACTGCCAATGCACCACCGACAATGACAATGATAACAAGTTGTGATCCAAATAACTTCACAAAACAAAAATAAAGATTTGTGGACCGTCCCCATATATTGTCGTCAGACAATAAGAAAAGAATTGATTCAGAGTCTTTTGAAAAGTACAATGAACAATTTACTGTTTTTCAAAATGGTGGTTATCTAGCAAGTAATAGACATGTGACAGGAAACGGTTGGCAAGGTGGTGATGTGGCAACAGGAACCGAAAGTGAGGTGTTTTGTGGGAGCCGGAAGTGACATCATCAAAGGTGGCCCGGAAGTGATGTCACCGTGGCCATTTTGGAACCCGGAAGTTGTGGAACTTAGATTTCTTCGTGTTTTCTGTTGATGAGAAAAAAGAGTTCAGGTAAGTACCACATGACAACCCCTTATCTTTCAATGTTTTACTCACCTTTAGGCTCTTTGACTGCCTCCTAATCGCCCATGTGTGACATGACCCCCCCCTCAGCCCAGACCCCTCGGGTCGGGCGACCTGCACCGCGAGGTCGTGGATACGGGAGAGAGCATCTGCGTGTGTCTGCAAGGAACCTCTACGATAAATAACACTAAAACGATAAGGTTGTAACTCCAAGAACCATCTAGTGATGCGCGGGTTTGACTCACGATGAAGGGACATCCACTGTAGAGCGGCATAATCCGTCACCAGAGTAAACTCGCGTCCCAATAGGTAGTACCTTATAGATGTAATAGCCACTTTGATCGCCAAGGCCTCACGCTCCACCGCAGCATACTTGGTCTCTCGTTCCAACAGTTTCCGGCTAAGGTACATAACGGGGTGTTCAGCACTGTCAACGCATTGGCTCAACACGGCACCCAATCCTGTGGCCGATGCGTCGGTCTGGAGAAGGAAAGGAATAGAAAAATCAGGAGATTTTAACACAGGTGCTGACGTAAGGGCCAATTTTAGGTCACTGAATGCTTTGTCCACTGAATCGTCCCATACCACTTTTCTTTGTTAAATTCGATAAGGGCGAAGCAATCTCAGAGAAGTGCGGTACAAAACGGCGATAGTAACCCGCCAACCCTAGAAATGCTTGAACCTGCCGCTTATTTATCGGACGGGGCCGATTCATGATGGTATCAATTTTATTACATTGTGGTTTAACAAAACCCCCACCACCCACGTAGCCTAAATACTTGGCATCCCTTAAACCGAAGAAATATTTCTTCAGATTAATACGAAGCCCTGCTGACGCTAGTGTGGAGAGCACTGCTTTAACCTGCCATACATTATCCTTCCATGTGCTGGAATAGATGACAACGTCATCCAAATAGGCGGCACTATAGGAATTGTGGGGCCGAAGCACTGTATCCACCAGACGTTGAAAAGTCGCTGGTGCCCCGTGCAAACCAAAAGGAAGAACCCTGTACTGCCAATGTCCACTGGGTGTACTAAAAGCGTTTTTTTCTTTAGCCGAGTCCATTAAGGGAACTTGCCAATACCCTTTAGTCATGTCAAGAGTAGTTAGGAATCGAGCACTGATGATGTCATGAACAATCAGTGCAGTTTGTCCAGGTATCTCGTCCACAACTTTAGGAACAGACAAGATCGCCCATTCAAGATCTTGTCTTTGTTCAGGTGTCAAATCAGGGCCAAAATTAAGATGAGCACATGACGTGAAAAGAGAACTATGCTGTTCGGAGGAGAGATCAATGTCCCTGTCCTTCCACGGTTTCAGCAGATTAATGTGATATACACGTTCACTCGGTCGACGATTAGGTTGTTAACCAAATAGTCCACGAGTCCCTTACTTTCTTTTATTTCATAGGGGCATTGCCAATGTGCTAACAATTTTGAGTGGGAAGTAGGGACGAGCACCATTACACAATCACCCGGGAAGAAATCCCGGTTGGTGGTGTTTCTATTATAATACCGAGACTGCGCTGCTTATGCTTTTTCCAAATTTTCTTTTAGGATTGGTCTAATTTTCTCAAGTCTATTGCGTAATTGCGCGATATACTCCAGAATATTTGAAGTAGGGAGGACCTCCTCTTCCCATCCTTCTTTTAACATGTCCAAAAGCCCTCGGGTTTTGTCTCCCATACAATAATTCAAAAGGAGAGAAACCTGTAGAGGCCTGCGGGACTTCCCGGTAAGCAAACAAAACGAGGGGAAGTAACTGATCCCAGTTTCTTCCGTCCTCGGTAACTACCTTGCGTAACATCTGTTTTAAGGTGTGATTAAAACGTTCTACCAACCCGTCAGTTTGGGGATGATAGACTGACGTTTTCAGATGTTTTATACGGAGTAATTTAGCGATTTCCCTGAACGTTTCCGACGTGAAAGGAGTCTCTTGGTCTGTTAAAACCTCTTTGGGGATCCCAACACAAGCAAAAATCCCTACTAACTTCCATGCGATGGTTTTAGTATTAGCTAAACGCAATGGAACAGCTTCTGGAAAACGAGTGGCATAATCAACTAATACCAAAATATATTTAAATCCTTTTGTCGAGGGTTCTAAGGGTCCTACGAGATCGATTCCGACTCTTTCAAATGGAATATCAATAAGGGGAATGGGAATAAGAGGAGCTTGGGTCCTTCTAGGAATCTGGCGAAGTTGACACTCCGGGCAAGAAGCGCAAAATCGCTGGACCTCTTCATTTATTCCCGGTCAATAAAATCGGAGTTTTATCCTCTCTAAAGTTTATTCAGAGCCCAAATGGGCTCCTAGAAGGTGAGCATGTGCTAACTCACACACTTGTCGCCGAAATGTGCGTGGGATTAGCAACGATGCTCGCACTTCACCCCCGTGATTTGCCACTCTATATAATAATTCATTTTTAATAACAAAGAACGGCGTTGGTGGCATGGGATCCAAAGTTGTATAACCCTCAGTGGACACTATAGCATTCCTGGCAAATTTTAAGGAATCATCATTCCACTGTTCTCTTTTAAATGATGAAGGTGTCAAAAGGAATTGGAAAGTTAAAGTTTGAATTGGGTCTTGTGTGACCTCAAGGGGAGGGGTTTCTGCCTCCATGTCCTCCACATTAACTGTATTAGCTCCCGCAGAGGGCGATGGGACATCAATTTCTTCACACTGGGTGCTAGTATCAGCCCGTGCTACTGTGGTACATGGCGTGGAGGCAGTCGGAATAATATTTTCCATTACTAAGCCTTCATGTTTCTTTGGTACAGTTACGTTCTTACTGCTGATAATTTCACTCCAATCTCTACCAAGTATGACTTGAAACGGGGGATCCGGTAATACAGCCATAGCCATGCTTGTCAGGATACTATTTACCGTTACTATACATCTGGCTGTCTTATAATACCGGATATATACATTTAAGACTAGTTTCCATCTTAGTCCACTGTTGCGGTAAAACGAAACGAGCAGCAACAATAGAAATGTTACTCCCGGAGTCAAACATAGCTCTTACCCTCCTGCCATTTATAATAACTGCACCTGTGTAAGGAAGAGACAAATGGTTATTCACTGTGGCACAATACCTTTCTCCCCTCACCAACGAACAATCCATGGGCTCATAAGTACAGTTAGGGGACAGATGTCCAATCTTGCCACACTTGAAACAGCGGGGTGTATTAGCTGGTCTGTCCCTTCTACGAATGGCAGGTTCGGGTGCTTGTCGGGTGGGCTCAGGAGTTGCCCCACGTGCCTGTTGGATTCGGCGAAACAACCATTCTGATTGCCCCGATTTGCAAGCCGCCTAATGACGCTCTGCGATTTTAATTAGAGTATCCATGTTCTCATATGTATGTTTCCGGACCTGCTGGGCAATGTGTTCAGGGAGGGCGTGCACAAAGGTCTCACAAGCCAACATCTCAGCCATTTTATGGGAATCATTTATGACGGGCCGTAGCCAACGACAGACCTTTCCCCAGGCTTCAAAGCCCTGGGTTCTTAGTGGCCTCTCCGGGTCAAACTGCCACTCCCTCCACTCTCTTGCCTGCTGTTCCGGGGATACGCTGTAGCGCTTGAATACTTCTGACTTCAGAGCGTCATAATCAGCAGCCTGCTCCTCAGTTAAATCATAATAAGCCCTCTGTGCCGTTCCTTTCAGATAGGGAGCCAGTTGGTACGCCCACTCCGACCTCGGCCATGCGTTCTGCTTAGCGGTATGCTCAAAGATCAAAAAATAGGTTTCAATGTCGTCTGCTTCTGTTAAAGTAGTCAGAGCAATGGGTGGTGTCCGAGCGACCTCCGTCCGTATTCTTGCTGCAGTACGAGCCTCCGATTCCGCTAATTGGGTCCTGGTTTCTCCCATTTGAATTTTCGATGTTTTCAGGTCTCCCATAATGGTAGAGAGAACTGTATTCAGGTCTTACTCCTCTGACATACTAGAACAGAAATCCTACCGACTACGCCAATTGTGATCCATATAACTTCACAAAACAAAAATAAAGATTTGGGGACCGTCCCCATATATTGTCGTCAGACAATAAGAAAAGAATTGATTCAGTCTTTTGAAAAGTACAATGAACAATTTACTGTTTTTCAAAATGGTGGTTATATAGCAAGTAATAGACATGTGACAGGAAACGGTTGGCAAGGTGGTGATGTGGCAACAGGAACTGGAAGTGAGGTGTTTTGTGGGAGCCGGAAGTGACGTCATCAAAGGTGGCCCGGAAGTGATGTCACCGTGGCCATTTTGGAACCCGGAAGTTGTGGAACTTAGATTTCTTCATGTTTTCTGTTGATGAGAAAAAAGTTCAGGTAAGTACCACGTGACAACCCCTTATCTTGCGATGCTTTACTCACCTTTAGGCTCTTTGACTGCCTCCTAATCGCCCATGTGTGACAAAGTATATATCTTAGTATTTGAAAATGTGCAGAGAGCTGTAATAACATGAGTGTAATGTATTCTGTGTGGCGATCACTGCCTGTTGATGTAAGGGAAAGCCCGCTTAAGAAGCACACAGCGATTAACGAGTGGGTCAGGGAGCACATAAAATAAAAAGCATTTAATGTACTACTTTAGTTACAATGGGATTTGAGAAACTCTAGTAAATTAAATGTCGTTTCTATGATGAAGTTTACAACATTCTACTTTAATGACAAAATAAACTACAATTTAAAGTCATCATTTCAAGATTAAAGTTGACATTTCAACTTTAATCTCGACATAGACCTCTTTTTTCATCATTGTGTTCCTTTTTTTTCCTGTTCTCTGCGAACCTGCTATGCTTCCGTATTACACTCAGACACTCACATTTTCACATCGACTTTGACATCTGACCACATCTTTTTTGAAATTCTTAATTTTTATTTATGCTTTTAACAAACCAGCTAATGGATTTTGTAAGTCAGGGTGGGGCTGTAGGCATGTGCATATAGGTTAAAGTTCACAATGATTTGGATTTATAAAGAGGGAGCGCATGGAACATTGCTTACGCACAGTTTTATGCATCTGAATTTTTTTGTGTGTACACACATTTCTGTTTTTGTGCATATGTCATACTTTTCTGTGAAATCTATGCACCGCATTATATATGAGGCCCCAAAAGAATGTGAGGAAGAGCAGGTCAAATCCTGTTGTTAAATGTTTTAAACATCGTGTGACAAGCACTTTACGTGGTAGGGCTGATCCTGCAGAAGACAACCAATTACTTTGCTCTTGGTTTATTGTATACCAGACGCAACAGAACAGCTACAGAACTGTCCTTGCACCACTGCCATTAGAGATGGCAAATCACCAGCAACCCTGTTCACAATAGTGTACATATTTTCCCCATACTCATGATAACAAAATTTTCATTAAAATGAAATATTTCTATGGTCCCATGAATTTCATTACAACAGAATTTCACATATGTATATATATATATTGTCACAGAAGTGCGACTAGGAGCGAGCTTATGGGACCAAGTGGAGGTGCTCTAAACCTTTGTCTGTTATTTCTGCAGATCAAATACAGGAAAACCTGCCTGACCTGACGTCACTTCCTATTCCGGCACCCAGACTGACGTCACTTCCTGTTCCGGCACCAAGACTTCGGGGTTACAGAATATAAATCCTCTAGCTTGGCTAACTAGTTCAGTTCAGTGTGGGAACTCAAACAAGCAATATTGCTGTGTCAAATTTAATCCTTTGCAGCTAGGAACAATATACGGGTGGCTGCCCCAAACCTTTTTTAAGAGTGTTGAGACTTCTTTCACAATATATATATACTAGCAAAATATCCATGCTTTGCAGCGGAGAAGTAGTGTGTTAAAGAAGTAATGAAAAAGAAAAGGAAACATTTTAATAATAACGTAACATGATTGCCAATGTAATTGTGTTGTCATTGTCATGAGTGTTGCTGGCATATATATATATATATATATATATACACACACACACACACATATAAACATATATATACACATCATATATATACATATACATACATATATATACACATATACAAATATAGATACATATATATACATCTATACTAATAAAAGGCAAAGCCCTCACTGACTCACTCACTCACTCACTGACTGACTCATCACTAATTCTCCAACTTCCCGTGTAGGTAGAAGGCTGAAATTTGGCAGGCTCATTCCTAACAGCTTACTTACAAAAGTTGGGCAGGTTTCATTTCGAAATTCTACGCGTAATGGTCATAACTGGAAGCTATTTTTCTACATATACCGTAATGGAGTTGAGCTCAAAAGCCATGGGGGCGGAGTTTCGTGTGACATCATCACGCCTCCCACGTAATCACGCAGTACGTAGAAAACCAGGAAGAGCTCAAAAAACTGCTGAAGAAAACATACATTATATAATTAAGAAGGCAGCGAAACAATTAGAAGCGAGCGAGTGACATATAAAACCATATTCAGCAGCTCACGTGAACTGACGCAGTGTGCAGACAAAAAGCAACAGTTCCAAAGAGTGCTGAACAAAAAACGAATTACACTGCTACGCTGAAATAGACAAACCACATGCCGTGGCGCAATAGTAGAGGCTTTGCCTCTAGCGCCGGCGTTCGAGGTTCGATTCCCGAGAGGGGATGCACTGAGTATGTACGCGCGCTTTACAATTCATTTTAGCCTCGCTTCCCCTTGGTTTGAGACGTATGAAAAAATATGCGGTTAGCGCAGAAAGACAGATCACCAATTGAAGCTTTATGAATAATGGATACTTTATTCGCGATCAATGATTGTTTTGGTAAAGCCATACTCAATGTATTCATTAGATGAACGGTAAAAAAGTAAGAGTGAGGGGAGGGTAACTTATTGAGGCACGCAGGCAAAACCACAATAGCACACGGGCTCGATGTACTGTAGTGCGCGTCAACTCGATCTGAATTGCGCGATCACATTTGAAAAAATATATCTTTTCAAGTTCCATTTAGTCCATATGTGTCAAACTCAAGGCCCGCAGGCAACATCCGGCCCGGCATGTAATTATATCCGGCCCGCGACATCATTTTATATATTATTGTTATTAATGGCCAGGGGATATGAAGCGCTGGTAACACAATAAACTACAGATCCCATAATGCAGCGCTTCAGCTGCCTTGCCAAACACTTACAGCGTTAATCAAGTCTAGCTTATGATGCTGCAAGTTACTGCGAAGCTAGCCCACATGATGCCAAAGAGAAAAGGAGATTCTGAACATAGAGCCTTTAAAAACCGATAGGAGGCTGAGTATATTTTTACTGACATTGCCGGTAAACCCGTGTGTCTCATTTGTGGAGCTAATGTGGCTGTAGTTACAGAATTTAATCTAAGACGTCACTATGAGACAAAACATCAAGATAACCTGAAAGACCTGAATGCAATGCACAAGATACAGAAAGCAGAAGAGTTAAAGAAGAATCTGACACTTCAGCAGACGTTTTTACCAGTGCAAAATCACAAAGTGATTTCAAGTGAAGCTACTTATATGGGAGACACAAATGCACCAGTGCAACTTGCCCCACTTTCCCTGTTGCCAAGTAATGTTGAACCAAGTCAGCACAACGGTGTTCCCAAATACGCACTTTGCTGATAAACTGAGCGCGCTGCACACTGAGATCGCACGGCGCTTTGGTGACTTTGAAGAACAAAAAAAGAATTTTGAGTTGTTTCGCAACCCATTTGCCGTTGATGTGGAAACTGCACCTGTGCAGATTCAGATGGAGGTGATTGAGCTGCAGTGTAATGGCACACTGAAGGCTCTGATAAAATGACATAAGAGCAAAGACAACTGAATGATTTGATTTGTTATTGCTGAAAAGAACACATTTTATTTATATTTCCAGGTTTTGACTGAATTTTGACAGGATATATTTTTATGGAAAGCAAAATCTTTTGGGATACTTAAAATTTAAGTTTATTTTTTATATAAAATTACATAAGAGTAAAGAAATTTGAATGTTTGTTCTTATAACGTTTACTTTATTTCTAACTTGTATAATTTAGACAGGATATATTTTTATGGAGAGCAAAATATTATAAGTTATTTAAGGTTTGAGTTGATTTATTCCGTAATAATATTCTGTCGACTAAATAAAAATTCCTTCTATTTAAAATTTAAATAGAACTTGAACAGATACAATAGTTCGTAATATCCAGGCAGACTTGCACGTAAGAGCGGGAGTCATCCGTTTTAACAAACAGCGTATTGCACTGATACGAAATAGTCTGCCCATTTAATTATTTAGGAATGGATAAATAAATTAAGATTTTGTACAAATAATGTTTTTCATTTTTCTTCCTACATGGATTCTGGCACCCCCAGCAACAGTTGCTCGCACCCCAAAGACTGTATATATATATATATATATATATATATATATATATATATATATATATGTATATATATATATATGTATATGTATGTGTGTGTGTGTGTATGTATATATGTAGATATGTATGTACATATATGTTTAAATATATGTGTGTGTATGTATATATATGTATTTATGTGTGTATGTATATGTATGTGTGTATATGTAGATATATATACTCAGCAAAAAAAGAAACGTCCTCTGACTTTCAACTGTTTTTACTTTCAGTAAACTTAATGTGTAAATATTTGTATGAACACTAAACACTTGTGTGGCCACCAGCTGCTTGAAGTACTGCAGTGCATCTCCTCCTCATGGACTGGACCAGATTTGTCAGTTCTTGCTGTGAAATGTTACCCCACTCTTCCACCAAGGCACCTGCAAGTTCCTGGACATTTCTGGGGGGAATGGCCCTAGCCCTCACCCTGCGATCCAACAGGTCCCAGACGTGCTCAATGGGATTGAGATCCGGGCTCTTCCACTGCGAGGATGATCAGCTGTCCTTCCTGTCTCCCTGTAGCACTGTCTTAGGCGTCTCACAGTGCGGACATGGCAATTTATTGCCCTAGCCACATCAGCAGTCCTCATGCCTCCCTGCAGCATGCCTAATGCACGTTCACGCAGATGAGCAGGGACCCTGGGCATCTTTCTTTAGGTGTTTTTCACAGTCGCTAGACAAGTCTCTTTAGTGTCCTGCGTTTTTAGAACTGTGACCTTAAATGCCTACTTTCTGTAAGCTGTTAAGTTCTTAACGACCATTCCACAGGTGCATGTTAATTAATTGATTATGGTTAATTGAACATGCATGGAAAATGTTGTTTAAACCCTTTACAATGAAGATCTGTAAAGTTATTTGGATTTTTAAAACATTATTGTTGAAATACACAGTCCTGAAAAAGGGACGTTTCTTTTTTTGCTGAGTATATATGTATATATATGTGGATGTATCCAAACCTAATTATGTCATATCATCTACTGTTAAACCGTAATTCTAAAATTTTTATTATGCTGTCTTAAGGAATTGTTCTGTTGTGTATATTGTATTGTATTGACCCCCTACTTTTGACACCTACTGCACGCCCAACCTACCTGGAAAGGGGTCTCTCTTGAACTGCCTTTCCCGAGGTTTCTTCCATTTTCCCTACAAGGTTTTTATTGGGAGTTTTTCCTTGTCTTCTCAGAGAGTCAAGGCTGGGAGGCTGTCAAAAGGCAGGGCCTGTTAAAGCCCATTGCGGCACTTCCTGTGTGATTTTGGGCTATACAAAATAAACTGTATTGTATTGTATTGTATTGTATATATATATATATATATATATATATATATATATATATATATGTTTATATGTGTGTGTGTATATATATATATATATATATATATATATATGACAGCAACACTCATCACTCACAACAGTGACAAAACAATTACATTGACAATCATGTTACGTTATTTTCAAAATGTTTCCTTTTCTTTTCATTGCTTCTTTAACACACTACTTCTCCGCTGCGAAGCGCAGGTATTTTGCTAGTATATATATATACACACAAACATATATATATATACATATACGCTGTTTTATTGTTTGTTTATTACAATTATAGTTATTGTATAGGTATTTTAGACTTACTTTACATTTCTCAGGTACCCATTTCCATTATCATTCACAACTCCCATTACAATGTCCATCGAGGTGATCACTATTGATCAAAGAACTGTCACTTACCGAGTGGTTTCCATGCCCGAAGATGGCACCTACCTTTTCCATTCTCTTTGTTACATATTGCACGGCCATATCAGGCTCACTCTTGATATCCGGAGGAACATTGTGTCTTATGTATTGAATGACTGGGACAGGTTCAAGGTGTGGACTGATGACGGTACAGGAGATAATTATACTACACAGGAGCACTATAAGAGTGAAATGCTTAAGCCCTTCACCTATGGTTCTGCATGTGCGTTGATGGCTGCCGCTGAATTGTTCGGTTGTCGCTTTCAAGTGTACGGAAATAGCCAAATATTTTACACCTATAGACAACCGCCTATGCCTCTTAAACATCTTAGATTCACAGGTGACGATTTCAGTAGTGGACACTTTCATGTTTATGAATGTTTAAACTCCCAAAAGTTGGATGTGAAGTTATCGATGAAACCGGTTGTGTGCTTACAACGCTTGACAGATGCCGAATGTCACTTCAACACAACAAATCCTGCAAATACTGTCGTAATTGAAACAAACCATGAAACTCAAACCGATTATGACAGCAGCAATCCAAGCTGTCAGATTTGAGACAAGATTACTGTTCACATGGCCAACTGTACGTTGCATGCTCAAGAGTAAGCTCAGCGCACAGCTTGGTCATGTTACAACCGGAGGGCTGAACTGACAACATGGTATACAAAGAGATCCTTAACAAATAATTATTGGTATATTTCCCCTCAGTTTAAAAAGGTTTAATTTTCTTCTTAATAAAAATTTTAATGCAGTACTTTTCTGCTGCGAAGCGCGGGTATTTTGCTAATATATACATATACATATCTACATATATACTGTATATACACATATATATATATATAGAAATCTACATATATATATCTACATATATATATTAGGGGTGGGACTCAATTAAAAAAATGTATCTAATTAATTAGAGGCTGTGTAATAATTAATCTTGATTAATCGTATGTAATCACACATGAAAATTTGCCCCAAATCGCAAATGTTTTTTTTAATTTAAAAGGGTTTTAGTGGGCGACAGAATCAAATAATAGACATGGACATGAATATTGTAAACTCAAGCTCTTTTAATTTCTGAAAAAAATGCTTTTAAACTGCATTTCAATTCAAAACAGAAACAAAAATATCATCCCTGGCTAAAATTTGGCAGAATTAAAAATAAAGTGGTATTTTAAGTACTTTAAGTACATTTTCAGAATGGTATTATCTTTAAATAATAACAACCAAAATGTCAACATAAAGTGCAGTTTTTCTTCTTAAAAAAATAAGTCAGAAACATAAAAGGTAATTTGACCGGCTTCATCTTTAAACTCTGAGTA